>NC_091129.1:31070717-31670717 GCF_040183065.1 Periplaneta americana
TACTGTGTTCTGAAACATAACCAGTAATTTCAATTTTCTGTGTTAATTACATTTGAACACATATGTCAAATCTGATTACAGCAATGAATTTCTGAGAAAATTTTGGCCTTATTTGATATGCCACATGACAGCCTTCAAATTAAAGAAAATATCACATTGATCTAAGATGGCGGCCATGTTTCAGAAATACCCAGCCCGCCAGAGGTTGGCTCTGTCATCCATCCTTTCATGAGCTGGTCAGATCTTTAATTTTCCCTTACGTCTTCGAAATAGAATGGTATCTTGGAACTTTTTATTCACCTGGTATAATCATATAGATGAAATTGTTTTAATCAAGTTATGAAAACTCTGCTTCTGCTTTTCTCTTATAACTCAGAATTATTTTACTAGCTACAGATAACAAAGTTGGCCGTCTCTGTCCATAAGTACAAGAATAGTGGAGATGAATACCAATATGTAATCAGACGCACATGTAATTCTCAGTGATGTCATGTCACACAAGACTATATTAGGAGATAGAATCACAGTGGTAATTTGCAGAACACTATATGAATCATACTGTGACTGAAGTAAAAATGAATGAATGATTACCAGGGCGTGAAACTGAGAGAGGAATTTCCGGTAGCAACATTGTGCAGGCTGTTGTTTTGTTGCCTGATCGCCAGAAGCACGAAACATAAATTTTCTGATTGGATGCTAGTGGGAAACACCATTGTGTACGAGATGTATCTCGTAGGCAACAGAAAGGCACACAGAACAACAAAATAGCAGCTATATTTATTTTGAGACGAGAGCCTGATGACTGTTTTATAAGTTGTTTGTATGTATATGTTATTTAATTTTAAAAATATGTGAAAATTTCATCAGAACAATTATTTTATGTTATTTATAAATATTTAAGAAATATTTTATTTATACTTCTTTTTTTAAATTTTTACTTATTATTTTAATTAAATAACGAACACACAAAAATAATAACATTCATCTTTAACAGTCTTTTTCCTAATAATGGGACATCAGGAGCAGGGTATTATATTCCAAAATATCAAGAAAGTTATTTCATACCATGTTCATCCTCCTCCAGTCTTGACACTGAATTGCTAGCTATTGATGCTGCTCTTCAGTGTGTTACTGGAATTTCTGAAAAATCTATTTGCATACTTACTGACTCCAAGGGGCTATATTTAATATAGGTAATTAAATATGTATCAAACCTATATGCACATAGAATTATTCCAATTCAGAAACAACTAAGTAAACTAAAAGAACTCCGAAAGGAAATAACATTTCAATGGATACCTGGTCATTGTGGTATACCTGGAAACGAGAAAGTCGATGATATTGCAAAACAGGCAACATATTTGCAACCAAGATCTCTTCAGGTGATATCTCTATCCAGTGCTTTTGCTTCAGTAAAGTCTCATTTTACAAACCTATGGATCAACAATTGACTCTCTTCTGACAAAGGAAAAATTTTACAGTCTGTACAAAAGAAACCAAATGACCTAGAAATGTACAAAAACTTGCCTAGACATGTTAAAACATTTTTAACACGAGCCAGAACAGGTCACATTGTCACTCAATTGTACCTACACCGATTTCACATTTCTGATAATCCTATTTGTCTCTGGTATAATAATCATGATGAAGATCTGGAACACATTCTTCTATATTGTCCATCCATAAACCACAAAAGAAGTAAATTAAAATCATCAGTACCAGTTGCAGAAGACAGCCCTGCAGTATATATTGACTACACCCCACCTCTGGCTACTAGCAACAGGCATCTATAATGAACACCAAAATACCCCTCATTTCTCGTAAAAAACAACTGAATAGACTAAAGTGGACTATAGTGGACTTCAGGGGCGAACGCTAGTCACGAAAGTTAGGCTTGCTCTTTTATTCATAGGAGAAGATGGGAGGATATAATAATTCATAATTAATAAAAATAATCAGACCCACATAAATAATTTATTTAATAATTATGAAATCATTATGAGTCATGGATCATATTCGCTTATCAGATGTAGAAGTTCGATATAATATAACAAACATGGCTAACAAAGAGTTTATTTAGTTTTTTCGACCCTGCCAACCAATGCATATTGTTGTATTGAGCTGCACTGAACGAGCGCACATATTCTCTATAATGTCTGCCTTCTCTTGAATAGTCCTTCGGGAAAATGGATTTAATAATAAGGTTTCAATAACACATAATTCCGAACTCATTGCAATACTTCAAATTAATGTTTAAGAATTAATAATACATGCAGCAGCTAACATATGCATTCCGCTCATACAATTACATTGCACTCGCAAATCACAGCACATTCCCGCTGTCAATACTGGTCTGTGTAACGTTAAATAGTTATTGGTGTAGCTCTCGGACCAGAGCTTCAAACAACACATAACAGAAGCATGTGCGCCTAGGATGGACTAAGGAGGAAGGCACTTGCGCACGCATCATATTCTCGCTATTTCTACGTCTTTCCTTTAGCTCCAAGAAACGAGCAAGCGTTGCGATACTTGTGGTGTGCAACCTGCGGATGGTATTACGCCTGTACAATATTCCAAAAATCAAAATAAATTTTAATGTACGTACGTAATCCCATTTTGAGAAATACACATTCTACGAAAATATTGGGCTTGCGCAGCAAGCATAGCATGCCCTGAGAAATCGCCCCTGGTGGACTTTATGTTGTCAGCAAACAGCTGGATACATTAAGAAGATGATCATTTCTCTTCCGTCTGTACTCTTGAATATCATTCAAGTTATCTCATGACCTTTTCTCTCGCCCGCTCTTCCTTATCGCAGTGTTTGATTCGCATTCCTTTCGTTAGTAATCCATGCTTGCGAGACCTATACTATGATATAGTAAATCTTTACAGTTGCTAAAGACGCACATAAAAAATAAACATATAACAAAGTGATCTATATGACTTGTAATATTATTCAGTTCAAAGTTGTGGTATTTAATTAGACCTATGTTTTTACTCGTAAACTTTAAAAAGGGTTACCAGACATAAAGTCCAGGATTATAATGTCCATACGTCAAAATGTCCATGGAATAATGTCCACGTTGAAAATGTCCATGTTAAATCGTCCAGAGTCAAAATGTCCATAGTTCTATAATATCCTCTTCACTCTGATGTCCAGAGTCATAATGTCCATAGCTCTGTAATGTACACTATATCCATTGTTCCTGGTAGTTACAGTAACCTGTGTAAAAAATTTTCAAATGCAGAACTAATCAGAACTGAATTTTTTAAAGACGGAACGAAATCCTCAGTTAGTGCCATCACAGAAGGGTAAGCCACTTCTTTCTTTTCGTGGATACCTGTACCAACATCATGACTTTAATAGAGATAGTACAAAAATTATATTGGCGATACAGGAACATGAATCTCTCAAGCCTGAAAGGCATGCAGCATACAAACAATGCGGTAGAAGACTGGCACAATCTTCTTCAGCACGTGATAGCTGTACATCCATCCACTTGGCGATTTATACAGTGCCTAAAGCGCGAAGAAAATGGAATTTGGACACAAATATTGCAAGTAAGAGTGAGGCATACACAAATTAAAGAGCTGGAAATGAAACGTATTTGACGAATCAAAGGCAAATTCTCCAGATTGTGAGAAACTACAACAGGTACAAAGAAAAAGGAGAAATTCTCTTAAATCTTAAAAGTATCATACAGTATATATTATTTTAATGTACCGAAGTACATATTATATTTCCATGCAGATATTCTGCGTCATCATACGATGTAAGAGTAATGGAACGGAGAAAAATTCTCTCCGGCGCCGGGATTTGAACCCGGGTTTTCAGCTCTATGTGCTGATGCTTTATCCACTAAGCCACACCGGATACCACCCCAGCGTCGGACAGAATCGTCTTAGATTAAGCTCTAACTCTTGGGTTCCCTCCTTGGGGTGGTATCCGGTGTGGCTTAGTGGATAAAGCATCAGCACGTAGAGCTGAAAACCTGGGTTCAAATCCCGGCGCCGGAGAGAATTTTTCTCCGTTCCATTACTCTTACATCGTATTAAAAGTATTAGTTACCATCTTAAAAGTGGGGCTCCAGTTCCCGATGGTTAATAACTTATTTGTACGAGTTATGGAATAAAATTTATTGTTTTCTATTCAAGCAGAATTTTCCTTTGAACTTGGACATTAAGGACGTTTGACACTATGGACATTTTGACCTAACGGACTTTTGTCATATGACCTTTCTGTTGTATGGACATTTAGTACATGGACATTTTCACCGTATGGACATTTTGACCTTATGGACGTTTTATCATATGGACGTTCTCTAATATGGACTATATACAGTGGAAGCTTAAAAAGACTTTGTTTCATTTAATCTATTGAGCTTATTAATAATTGTTATTCGCTTTCATTCTGCAGGAGTCGATGGACTAATTGTTGAAGATGGGAATCATTACCTATTCTGGTACAAGAAGCTCTGAGTGCCACAAGAAGCCACCTACACATCTATGCACTGATGAAAAGAAGTTTTCACTTTTATTTCTACCATTGTCTACTCCAGGTTTACACAATATCAAAGATAAAATCATTACAGTAACCTACCAATACTGAACTGCCTGTGACATTTCATTGCAAATAAATGCAAAGATCAAAATTGGACCTACAACCAGACTGAGAATTTATATGCATCTCTATTACCCTAATTCTCAAAATTGTTATGATGGCGTTTGGCAGCTGGACTGAAAAATTTTCACACAAATAAAAATATATTAATTACACTTAGAGTACGTACTTATTTTTAAGGAATATGTATCGTAAGTAGGAAACTTTAAATGTGAGTCTAAGAAAAGTATCAATACAAGATTTTGCTTTTATTTTATAAAACCGACATGTTCTTGAGTTTAAAAACTAATTGTTACCGCTACAAAAAATTCCCACTACTGGGACAACGAAATAGAGTTCTTTAGATATTAGAACTGTCTTTATTAAATTGTCAACTGTTATCAATAATGTGATAAATAATGAATGTCCATTATATTTAATTTCTTTACCTTGTTTTCTTTATGAAAGTCAGTTTTTTTTTTTCAGTTATAATTGAGTTTGAAGGCTACAGATCGAAGAAACAATATGAAATGGAGGTTTAATTCTTTTAACCATACAGAAGAATAAAAGTAGAGTTATTATACAAAATATATTTATTCTGTTCTAGTGTGGCAAATAGAAAATAGATATTGTCTCAGTTATATGTCTGTATGTTTTTTCAAAATACACCATCAATTTTTATCTCGATCTCGTAATTATTCGAAGATTTTATCTCGAGAAAATTATTCAGTAATTAAAACATGAACATAATATCTGTCTTTAATTGTGACAATATTTTCATTCCAGCTGAATCAAAGAATAAAATAGCCAACTTGCTTAGCTTTACAATACGTTTTGCCTTTTATTCATTAGCCTTTTTAATTTCTTTGCTTCATGTTCAATAATCTGGTATATAATTCTCTGTAGACTACGTAGATTGCGCCATTTATATAAACCCTTCTTTTGTGATATAAAAGGAACTAGAAAATATAATCTAGAAGCAGTCAGAGTTTGTAAATACATATGAAAATAATGTTTGTACTTTGAAATGAGATATTTTTGTAAGTTTAGTAATATTCTGCGTATAATTATTGTGTTAGTGCCTTTTTTCCATAGTTGTGAAATGATATCATATCCTGCATACATATGAATTCTCAGTCAATATATCACATTAAGATTTGTGGTTCAACAACAGAACTTTGTGACCTATTTCATTCATATGTAAATAGATCACATTTTTAACATTCTACAGTTAATTATCTACAAAACTATTTACGTTTGATTCAATACAAAAATTCTTAATCTAGTATCTAGTGGGCCTCTGAAGATCAAATGAATGGTTTCAAGGACTTTTTAAGATGCTAGAAAATTAAGAAAATAGAACTCTAAGCAAAAAAGTCGGTGTAAAATTATTTATTAACTTATCTTCGTAACTTACATTTTTTATTTCTAATTTGTAGCCATTATTATCAGAATAACAGTCACAGAAATGTTTGAAGATCATTGGGAGCCCATAGGGTTAAAATGATTAAGAATAATGGATTCAATAAATTTGTTACATAAGTATACAAACATACCTGTAAGTTCTATTAAAATGTTTAATTTACAGGACTTTAGGTTTACATAATATTTCTTTACGAAAGCATTTAACAATAGATTATCCTAACACACATGCATGATTGTTTATAAACTTTTGGAAACTTTCTACTTTCAGATAAATATGGAATGACACTATAAGTATGTGTACAAATGGGCAATATACAAGTTGGTTTATTGCTCTGAAGGTGAAAACTTCCAAAAATATGGTTAAACATTATGCATTAAATATGGATTACAAGGTTATCAAATTACATTTAATCGTTTATTGCAAACAGTATTTAATATTGAACATAGTTGCCAAATCTGACCATAAATTAATGTGGAAAATTTTCCCACGTCATTGTGTGTAAAGATGTCCTTGTGTTCAATTTAAATTATTAATAATAATAATAATAATAATAATAATAATAATAATAATAATAATAAAAACGCTTGTGTAACTGAAAGTTCTGTCAGATTGTGGAATGACTTATATTTATTGAAGCCATTAACTTTACATAAATGGATGAGTTGAAATAACCCTTTCAACTACAACTATTTTGTTCCGCATTGTAAGAAAACGATAATCATTAATGTAGGTACAAAATGTAAATACCTAATATTCTTAATAATTCTACATAACTGATGAGATACCGAGTTGGTCTATAGTATGGTAGGCATAAATAGTGATTCTATAGCGACATTAATCTGTTAATGTCTCCAAAACTAGGATGCATACCTAAACTCTCTGACTATATTGTTATCATTGTCAGGATTATTGGGTCCACAAAATTGAGGACCTTACCACATTTCATCCATCAGACTGAGAATATCCTTTCGTCCAGTTTGTTCGTATTCAGTTAATGCCCATATAACTTATATTAATTCTAGTATAAATGCTCTTTCATAGCTTGATAATACTACTTATCGAAGTAATGAAATAAATGTCTCCCTTCCTTACCAACGAATTTTCCCTAAAAATAACTCTGAGCATTAACAATTATATGATCAAATTTATGTCAAAATAATACCTACTGAAATCTTTCTTTCTCTCTTTCTGTCTTTCTTTCTTTCTCTCTTTGTCTTTCTTTCTTTCTCTCTTTCTTTCATTCTTTCTCTCTTTCTTTCTCTCTTTTTCTCTCTTTCTTTCTCTCTTTTTTCTCTCTTTCTTTCTTTCTCTCTTTCTTTCTTTCTCTCTTTCTGTCTTTCTTTCTTTCTCTCTTTCTTTCTCTCTTTCTTTCTCTCTTTTTTTCTCTCTCTCTTTCTTTCTCTTTCTTTCTCTCTTTTTTCTCTCTTTCTTTCTTTCTCTCTTTCTTTCTTTCTCTCTTTCTTTCTTTCTCTCTTTCTTTCTTTCTCTCTTTCTTTCATTCTTTCTCTCTCTCTCTTTCTTCTCTCTTTCTTTCTCTCTTTCTTTCTCTCTTTCTGTCTTTCTTTCTTTCTCTCTTTCATTATTTCTCTCTTTCTTTCTCTCTCTCTCTCTTTCTTTCTTTCTTTCTTTCTCTCTCTTTCTTTCTCTCTCTCTCTCTTTCTTTCTTTCTAAATAACTACGGTATTATATATTTGTGGAAAGATATTAATCGACAAAAATATGCAAATTGTTGAATTCTCAAAATTCATACTGATTGGTTCTTTCGACATGTACAATAACATGTATGAGAAAAGTAGAATGTATGATAATCCTAGCTATTGTCAGCAATGTCAGCATTTAGTGAAAAGACATGACAGTGTTTATTGTCAACTTGAATGTTAGCGCCATTGTTAATATTGTCATTATCAATCTCACTTCTATGTTGACGAATTTAATCAAAATAAAAGTAGGCCTACTCTTTTGTATATTAATAATTCTAAGGAATATTCGCTGAGCATTCCTTTTTCATTGTTTCTCGATCATTTTCTTTATCATATAGTTGGTGAAAATTTTGGTGAACAGTAATGGACAGAGAATTTCTACGCAGACCAGTCCCAGGTAGTAATGTTCCATCGGCTTATTGATGGTAGTACAGAGTACCTATCCTGAGAAAGCTAAGCGGTAAGAAACGGGGTTGGAAGTATAGGGAAGCATGCACGGACCTGTCCATACACTGGCATATGACCACTCATCGCCCAAAAATAGATTTTGTTAAGCAGAGTTTGGATTGGGACTGTTCTGTATTTGCCAATTAAGTCTCGTTTATCCAAAATTATTTTCAAATGCATCAAAATCTGTGATGAATATCAGTACTTAGGCATCAAAATTAATAAAATGACAGGTAAGAAAATGATAAAAAACATCAGATACAGAAAGGAAGATCAGCAATAGAAATATTAAATGGGGTGCTGTGGGACAAAATATAAGAAAATATACCAAACTGCGAATTTATAACCTAATTATTCGAAGTACTTTAACATATGGAGCAGAAACATGACAGTTGAATAAAAATATAATTCTGAAATTGCTTAGTACAGAAGTGGACTATTTAAGATGCTCCACAAGACATTCTAATTTGAAAGAAATTAGAAATGAGGTAATAAGAAGAGAAATGTAATTCAAAATTCAATTTTAGATTTTGTGAAATATAAGCAGTAAAATGGTATGGACTTGTTTGACGAATGTCAGATCAGTGGCTGCCAAGAAATATTCTAGACTCGATATCACCTGGAAGAGGAAAGAGAAGTCATCCCAGAAGCACTTGGATGGATGATCTTAAAAGATGGATGACAGGAAAAGGTTTAGAAGAAATGGACTGGAAAGACAGAACAGAATGGAGGAAGAAAATAAAACTGGAATAAACTTTGGACACTGGAAGACATTTACATTGCATTGCTGTTCATGATCATTTTCAAATTCATATATGGTAATAATCCCTTTTTATTTCATTACTAGCAACACTCCGATTTTTGCATAACAATAAGTAAAATCTTGAATAAACTAAGATACTCGATGCAGCAATCAAAATACAAAAATATTGAGAATGGTACATGAGAATTTATCTTTATATTAAACGAAAAACAGGTGGAATTAGGTGCCTTTAATTGTAAACCAATGATCTTAGATTTGTAGAAAATTGGTTAAGATGACATAATTGAGATAGTTTGACATAGGCTACAGGTAACAACTTCAAAATATCATGCGTGTTTCATAGTCAATGCATTGCAACCTGTGTTGACATTCTGTAGTTGAAAGGGTTACCGTAACATTCAGAATAATTCTCATGACGTCTTTGTCTAATAATGCACGATTGCTGATGTGCAATTGTAGCAATTAATAGACACTCTTAAATTCCACGAAGTTTAGGTCTTGCCTGACGGTTCAAGACAAGTTATATGCCAATAACTTTTTGGTTGAAATGAATACTGCCATTGCGCATTATATCAACGTTAATGAAAGTTGTGTTAGACCTATATCGGAAACACCCTTCTGTATTCCCTGACATCGATTTGCGAAATGTAGAATTTACTGTATGACGTGATCTCTCTCATTATAATAACATGCACACATTTATTGAATGAAATTATCTTACAAGAAATACTTGTAGCTGCAATACAACTCTTTTAGTTACCGTATGGGGAAAAAGCATGAAACATTTAATTTATTTTTATTGTTAGTTTTATTCTAGTTCAGTATAAATGAATTCATATTTGTATGACATTGTAGCCCACTTGTATAACCACCTGAGTCCTGAGGGTATAGTATACTATACTTCATACATGATTATGATATAAGATGTATGTGCAGAGACCTGAAGTCTAGTATAATATACCTCCATTTGTGCCCTAACCTGTAGAATTTTTTCAGCATTTTTCTTTATTTCAGTGACTTTTTTTGAAGTATATAAATTATATCGAAGTTTAAAAATAAAACAACAAATGTCCCAGGACTCAGGAGGATAACATATATGCTACTAGTACTTCGTTATGAAAAGAGAAGATTTCAATACACGAAAGCATTTTCTTGCTTCACTTCTAGGATGTGTGAATACCAGTGGCGGCCAGTGAGGCATTCTGGTGATGGGCCCAAAAATGAAAAAAGGTTGCACGCAAATCATCGTAGTGAAAGGTGATAATCATACCTCACGTTTACATTATGTTAAATAAAATACATTAATTAAACCAGCTATTTTACCAGGTGTAAAGTTAATAATGCACCTAGTAACAATTACAATAACATTTCCGAAACTAATAACGAAATTTACAAATACAAATAATGCAAAACTTTCTCAGTATTATGAAGTCAAATACAAATAACTTTTGTAACTAGTAAAATTACTGGCAAAAACACACGAGATGAACAATGATATAGATAATAAATGAACACGTTTCCACTTTACTTAAACATGAATCACATGTTCATATCCTACAAATCTTATGTATTGTTAACAAAAGCATCAATACTAGCAACAGTGTAGCGATATTTAGTTGTCGCAAAATAAAACAAATATTACACAAAATTAACAAATAGTGTTTCATAATATGAAAAAAAGTTTATCTTTCTAAAAAGAACCATGACTGACTATCACTGCATTCAATATAGTTAAATGGATAATAATTTACACATTCAAATCCAAGTTGTATGTATTAGTTTTGAACTGGTAACATTAAGATTTGGCACGGAATTTTAACTTGTGCAAGTCTGTGCCTGATGGTTCCCTGCCTAACATCCCCAACAACCCTGCCATCTAGCAAAATTTCTGCATTATTGCGCTCTAGCGGGCAGAATGTTAACTGCTGAGTCAAATTGAATTCGGCTAAGTGTCTGCCATAAGAAACGCATATAAACTAGAATCAGTAGCCTTTTGTATAGCGTTATATGGACATAGACAGTGTCACACCAAACTGGTTCGGAAAAACACTGCAAGAGTGTGTCCCAATCTGTGCGCGCACTCGTTCAGATGAAATACGAATAAAATGTGTAGAAGTAAATAATTACATCTCCTTTTTAGGATATTATGTTTTGTTTCTTTCATTGGTGGTGCCATGGCACACTGGCACTGCCCCAAAAGCCGCCCCTGGTGAATACGTCGTTTTCTCGAAGATGAAGTCAGTGAGATGCTCAGAAAGTATAGGAATTATCTCCTTGTTATAAGAAAACAAATCTCATATAATATTGAATATAAGTTCAGTTCATTTAAATCGACAAAATACTGTTAAACATTTATATAACATAAATCCCAAATTATCTTACTGTCATGTATAAAAGTGGTCTACAATGTAGAGGGCCAGTGTTCATAGACAGCTAAATACAGTTGAACTTTGGTTATGGCGACCACAGTTAGTAACGACACATTTTAAATAAGCAACTCATTCATGGCGACATTTAGCAACAGTGTATATTTAAAAAATTTCATGTTCTATGTAGCTACATTAAACAGAGATTGTCGTTAAGAGGAGTAATATCATTTGTGGGCAATAACACTTTTAGTTACTGTGACAAACGAATTCTGAGAAATGAAGGTGGAGGCTAAACTCTTTTGTCTGTCTTGCCAATAACTCATTATAACTGTCTGCAACGAGACAGAAACTCTTGGCCACGTGTTGGGCTTTTGTCGGAAAGGAGAGTTATTGCGTAACAACAGGCATCATAGAGGCAGTGGAGCTATCGCCTGTCTTCTTCGGAACAAGGGTTGGGAAGTTCATGATGAGGTCCACTGCATTTCTGAAGACGACTCTCACAGAAGAGCGGATATAATAGCAATAAACAGGCAACAACAAAAGGCTATTATAACTCAGATCCAACTATACGCATGGAGAGAGATCTAAACCAAGCTCATCAGGTTGATCAGGAAAAGAGGGCCATTTATGAACATTATATTCCCTACCTTAGTGCCAAGTATAACATCCCTCTCTTCAATTGGTCAGTGACGGGTTTATTTTTTGGTGCTCGGAGTTCTTTACCAAAATTTACATATAATTTTTTAAAACAATTATCAATATCATCTTTTGAAATTCAAAAAATCATCTCGCAAATTCTCAAAGATACCCTGCAGATTATACAGTTTCATTTATACCACTCAGAAGGCCTTAATTAAGGATACCTAATTTTACATAAAATCTTTTATTTATTAGTATAATTTTATAGTTATCTTCTAAGATTTTATTTTATAATTGATAATCAATGGTGCTTAATTATTACACTTTATTTTTTATAACAATATTCATATTTAATTAATTATATTTGTTTGATATTAATTTCCGGATCCTCGTGGTCATCCTTAATTAAGGCTGGATGAGTTTCTCTCTCTCTCTCTCTCTCTCTCTCTCTCTCTCTATCTCTCACAGATCGAGTTATTTACAAGTTCAGACTGTAATTTCATATCTACATTCAGTTTGCTATAGTAGAACACAGACTTCTGAAATGGTTCAAGGTCGTATGTAGTTTCAGTTGCTTACCCACCCTCCTCACGAACTTTTCCCTTTGCAAGTTACACTGCAAAACATAATCTCGTCAGTCTCCTTGTGCTCATCTCGTCAATTCATTCTTGATCGTCTCAGTTCCTTTTAGGCCTATAGGTCGTTTATAATTTACTAGCGAGTGTCTCGTCATTTGTGAAAGAAGGCTTATGAAATAGTATTGTAGTAATAGAAGATCATCAGGAGAAAGTAAATGATAAGATGATCAAGAATGATTAAATGATTGGGGCGAAAGTGACAAGAGATGATAAAAAAAAGATTAAGGCAATAGGAAGGAAAATAAAATCTGAGACTATTAGGGTAGAACGACTGATGAGACGAGATTGCTGAGAACATTTTAATAGGGAAATAGCTGAATTAATTTGATCAGAGAAAAATTAATAAAGAAACAGCTATAGGTGAAATGAAGGGAAGAAAAGAAAAGATTGACGAGATTAATAATAGGCCAAGTAAACAGATTGAAGAGACGATCAAGAGGAAAATTGGATGATGGACGAGACTATGAAACGGAAAATGAATCATGAGATGTTTGGAGAACGGAAAGGTGGGCGTGGATCATTTTGTAGAGACTCAATCGCGTCAATACAAACATTTCTTAAAATGTTTAAACTAACACCAAAAGTTGTTGCCATAACTCTTGAGTTTTATTGTACATGGAAGAAATAGAGGTTGACTCACTGCTAGAAAGATATTAAAAATATTTGTAAACCTAAAAAATAAAATCTTTTGTCTGACTACGCGTGTTTAGACTGTGAAGCATACTCAAAGCATAGTATTATTTATTAAACACAAATTACAATTTTCAGACTTCTTTTTATTTATTCTGGACATCTGGCTTGGGATCTCGCAGACTGACGGTGATTATGGAACATTGGTGGAATGACAATGATGAGGAGAAATTGGAGAACCCCAATAAGAAAACCCTCGCTCCCATTTTGTTCACCATCCAGATGGGGATCGAACCTGGGTCGCCACAGTGCAAGGCAGAGAGACTAATCATTCAGCCACGGGTTATTGAATGCTTGAAAAAGTGGCTACTTATATAAAACAGAATATCACACCATAAGTTTAGATAACACTCAGCTATACAAATAACACAGAACAGCACAGCTTAGACAAGATACTGAATTTCGGGTTTGTCTTTGCAGTGTAGAAAGTTCAGATTTTTACAGTAGAATGGTCCCCAGCCCATTAGGGTGGCAGGAGGGTGAGTAAGTTTGCAGTAAGAAGAAGAGAAAGTGTGTGACCTTGGCAACCATAAATGCTTGTAAAGCAAGGAGAGAGAAAAGAAAAATTTTAAGAATGTAGAATAAGGTTAATGTTATGAAACAAATCGAGAGTGATAAAAATAAAGATGATGTGTGCCATGAATTGGGTTTGATTAAGGTAAAATTGAGAATTATTTACAGATGCAATACGTATTTCACTGTTTTCTGCAATCCAGTGCAGTATTTTTATTTTTCAAAATTATGAAAAGCAAGAATACTTCAATGTATTAACAAAGAAATTGTTTGACTTGAGGCTTTCCCGGCATTTGATGTAGAATAACTCTTCTCGGGTTCTCAGCCAGGTGAGTTGGAGATTTGGTTCCAAGCTTTCGACGGCTAGCTCTGTCATCTTCAGGGAATTAAGTGATGTGGGACCATGTCTAGCCAGTATATATGCAATAGCAAGGCTTCCAGCTGCGGGCCAATCAGAAGCTAGTTCCTAGTCCCAACCGCCAGGCGCATTCTGGTTGGTGGAAGCGGTAGCCAATCAGGAGCTAGTTGCTGGTCCCGACTGTCTGCCGTGTGCTGGTGGTCTAAGCATATTGATGGCAGGTTTCCATGCTGTACTCAGCTGTAGACCCCCGTCTCTGTTGAAATTATTGCCATCTAGCTGGATTTCGATGGCTTCCTTGATAACTAACTCCCAGTAACCTGATGTCTTGTCCAAGGTGGTGGTGGCGTCGAAATCTATCTTGTGACAGTTTCTAGGCTGTGTTGGGCTACTGCAGACTTATCGGGGTAATATAGTCTTATGCTGCGTTGATGTTCCTTGCAGCGTTCCATAATGGTGCGTCCCGTCTGCCCGATGTAGCATTTCCCACAGAATGCGCCTGGCGGTCGAAACTAGGAACTAGCTCCCGATTGGCCAGCAGCGGGAAGCCCTACTATCGCACATATACTAGCTAGACATGGTCCCACATCACTTCATTCCCTGAAGAAGATGGCAGAGCTAGCCATCGAAAGCTTGGAAGCAAATCTCCAACTCACTTGGCTGAGAACCCGAGAAGAGTTATTCTAAAGAAATTGTTGTTCTCTAGGCTGACATAAAATTACAAATTAAATTATGATACCAGTAGGCTACACTAAAAATACTAATTGCCTATTGTGAATTTATTATTTAATTATTTATTAGCTACCGGTAGCTAGTGAGTACAAATTAAAATTTAATATTTTTATTATTTCTTACAGTGATACTCATTTACTGCGACATAACTCCATTAGTCTCTTCAATGATGCTATAACCAAGTTCAGCTGCAGTTAACTTTAAATAATTAATTAGCACCAATACACAGCATATGAGTCGCTACATCTTGTTTCAGTGTACTGTATAACCTTTTGAAACTGTTAACCTTTTCACTGGTAATTGTGTTAAAACACATCAGATATTTAATTTGTTTTTATACTACTTACAATTTATAATGACCTTAGTAATTATTTGCATCTTGAGGCACCCAATATCGACACTGATTTGAGGTAATATTAAAATATTTGTAACACTTCATTCATTGTATCAATTTCAAACCTTTTTTTTATAATCGTCATAAATTGATCATTTTGTGTTTATTTACAAAGAAGTCTTAAAATCTTCCCACAGGTATAGAATATACAACCAAACTTCGTGAAATATCTAACTTTTAAAACTACCAAATTATGTACCAAAGTTAAAAAGTCGGCTAGATGAGACTGGTGACTGTCACTATAGAAATATGATAATGTTGAAAGAGTGTGAGAGAAAATCTCATATAGCGACCATTCACTGGCTAATCAATTAAATTTACAAGTGAAAGTGATTGGGATTGACAGACTGGAAGCATATATAAATAACTGATATTACATCATTGTGTAATTTACCTGAAGACATTAAGGTGAACTAGAAGCAGTAATGTCACCCATTACTTAGACTATTGCTGACATGAATACAAGCATTCCAGTCACGTAGTCACAGTCAATTTTTCAACAGCTCTTATTTTCTGAATCACAATGCCTCTTCTATACACCATGTCCTGCTTAGAGGGATTGAGAAATAAGCGATAATTTCAAATGTAAATAATAGTTTATTAACGTAATATTTTACATAACTTTTGTAAAAACTCTCCGACTTTCGGAGAATGCTGAATCCAACTCGATGTGTCACCTTGAGTTGCCCTGCAGACATCTAGACGACGGTTTTTAACCTCTCGCCAATTGTTCTGTGGATTCACTAGCGCAGATTGCATTTGTGATGCGTTGTCTCAGTTCCTTCAAAGTCTTAATTCTGCCTCTTTAGTACACAGCATCCTTCACAAAGCCTCAGAAAAAAAGTTCAAGGGGGTCAGATCGAGTGACCTGATTGGCCACGCAATTGGTCCTCGTCTTTCGATCCACCTATCCATGTACGACAAACACGGCGTTGTACTCGCGTAACAGATTTTTCTTCTGCTAGCCATAGCACACACTGAACTTTCTGTTGTGGTGTCCACATGTTGACCATGGTGTGTTCTCCTTCAAAATGGCGCCAGACTTGTTTTAGCAACAAACAAACGAAAGTTACGCATACAGCTGTTTTCAGACTTTGTTGCGTAAACTTGTACAGTTTCTCTATTTTGTGAGATGAAAATCTTAATGATATCTTTATCTGGTTTTAAGTGGTGACCATTTATTTCTCGATCCCTCTAAGCGGGACATGTTGTACTTCGATCCATGATGTCTGAGCGGAGAAGTAAACATGCTGACAGAAGAGGAGAGAAGTATAATTGCTATTCAACCAATGGCAGAGGTCTCATCCCATGCTTGACTTGAAGTTGGGTGGTCTGAAGCATTCTACCTCGCCAAACTTCAATACAAGCGTGGAATGAGACCTCTGCCATTGGTTGAATAGCAATTATGTTTTTCTCCTCCTCTGCTGACAATGTTTACTTCTCCTGTCAGACATTATGGAACGAAATATAGGTCTAATGTTACATTTTATTTTCTCAAATAAATTTCGTGTCAGACCATAAGATCAGCCTGAACCATATAAAACTAGTCAGAAACTACGAATTAGATTTACAGAAATAAGAGTCTACATTTCTTGGTTTAGTGAGATTGACGCAGTGAAACAGTGAAATAGGTTAACAATATATTTAAAATTTGTCGTTCTGTCATATCAGATAGCCTACATTGGACACAGAATTGTCATTCTGAGTTAAAGTAATTGTTGATAATTGAGGTTAATTCTACTTAGAATAAACAGTTGTTATCAGCTTAATGAGACAATTATGGAAGTGTTTTCAGCCAACCATTTTTCTTTTTCCTTTTGATCTAGAATTGAATACCTTCTCGGGAAAAGGGTGTAACCAACAAAACTGTAATTAATGTCTCAGGAGAAAGGAAAATACTTTCAGGGGCATGTTTCATTAGGACTACATTTACTGTCACAACCATAATAATCAAGGATACAAGTTTATTCAGCCATTGAATGCAATAATTTATTGTTATAGATAAATGCTTTAAAATTACTTTCTCCACCTACAAGACATATTTCAAGAATTCTTTTTTCGAGAAGGTCTTCAGTTATTATTAGGGAAAGGAAGTTCATGCATTTGTATATTTGTTCTCTATCATTATGTGAATATGCTGAAAGATTATCTACATGAATCACAAATTTCTGAATACAATGATATTACTTTTATTGTGCGTAAAAGTGCATATTTTGCCTTTATTTATAAAAGCATCATATTTTAACATTTATGCAGAGAAACTGCATATTATGTATGTTTATTTGTCTTTCCCTCATTTTTAAAAGTGTGTAACCTCGTAAACACGACTAATTTATGTTTATGAATTTTGAACGTAACGATGACACCCTCATAGGGAGCCTCTCAAGTTAGCAATTGGTATTCCTTTACTGCAGTCTTTAGCAGATTTCGATAGAACAATATCCAGTTTACTATCAGTTCCGGGAAATGTAGGAGATAAAATGAACAAGAAAACAGCAAATATTCTTCCCAAAAACCCTGGCTATCATCAACTTAAAGAAATTTAAGATATTCTCGAAGGAAAAACATCCTAAAAACCAACAAAATTTTCTATAGAACAGCTCACAGCTTTTGTGCAAGCCCCTCTTACTTCTTGTGACGTAGAACGAAGTTTTTAGCGCTACAAAGCTATGCTGAGAGACAACAGGCGAAGAATGACAACAGAAAACATACCGGTACGTCACTGCTTAGTTGTGAACTGTAACGGCATAAATGGAGCATTCAGCAATGAGGCAACCACTTCAAAATCCATAGACTAAACGTAAGTTACCTATACCTTATTATTCTGTTAAAATAATCTCAGACTGATAATGCATATTTTGTAGCATATTTATCTATTTTTACGGCATAAATGCATACATATTCTTCACGTTTTCAGGGCATGAACTTCCTTTCCCTGGTTATTATATACAGTAGGCTACAGTAATAATAATATGTACCGTACTATAATATTTTAGCTAGTAGAATTGCTTTTATGAAATTTCTGACAGTTCCATATATTTATTGCAGATCAGTTCCTTAAACCAATTTATATTTTAATTGGCTTTGATAGTATTTACTCGAGTGTTGGTTTTGCAATGTTGCTATGAATAACGGCCTTTGCTAGACTTGGAAATGGCATATCTTACCGCCATCTAATTCAAAATTCAAATATGACTAGATTCTTAAAAGCTTTGCTGACATTCCCAAGATACAATAAGACAGCTTACAATGTAAAAATGCTGCCAATAATGTATGTATTTTATATACGCAAAATAATTTTGAATAATAAAGTGTTGTAAGAAATTAGTACAGAAATAATATATCAATTAAGTTATTTAATTAGTGTAACAAATGCAACAGGTAGAAGCTGTGTTAGTAGTTTATCAGAAATGGCTAGCTTTGAGCTGGTCTGTCGTGTGTTTAAGCTCTGTCAGGATCAAATAATTCCCCTCCTTAATATCACTTCCAGGATGGCTCTCCCAACATATGAATATCAGAGATCGATTATTATCAGAACATGACGCTAAACTCTCAGCTTTAGCAGGACAAAGAAAGTAGAAAACTCTACCTCTGTAAGCCATTTGTTCTATCTGTGAAAAGTAAACAACACGTAAACCAAAAAAATAAATAACACTTTTCTCTTTTACACCTTTCTTTATTGAATTGAGTGTTATGAATTTGATATTTGGTTGAATTCTGGGACACTCTGTATATCGCTTCTTAAATTCGGAGTGAAAAGAAGATTTGCAAGTGTTTCCAAGTACTTGTTACTGGAAAAACTAACAATCATAACACGAAATGGAATATTCAATTAACATTTTGTACATAATTAGTTTGTGAGTCAACAAAATGCAGTTTACATATTATAGTTCTGATCAAATGCTTAATGCACTATTAGACAGAGTTAAATTATTTTTTTTTAACCTTTGGGGAGTTATTCTTCAACTCAGGCACAAAAGTAGCTCAACACGATTTACAGTATAATCCAAATAACGTTCTCATCATGTGAACATAGTACCAGTTACATGTATCGTACTCTTAATTGTGTTAATTCTGTCTCTGAGTTGCGATAACTCCCTTGGACTCAAGTAATGGATGTGCTGTGAGTATTCGTACTAGAATTCCAATAATGATTTCTACATAGTGAGAAAACTTAATATTGTTGGCACAAAATGCTCACTTATTTTTTTGCTGCAGGTAATGTTGAATAGCATTACCAAATCAGACGAGAATTGAATCGTGATCTACTTATACCTGGAACAGGTGAGGCTTGGTGCCTTCATTTAGATTAGCTTTCGTTATTGATAAAAATTGTTATACTTAGGTATTGCTCATTTAGGCACCTTATTTGTAGAGAGAATTACTGAAAGATTGTATGACTTATTTTAATGATACAATGAAATTATAATTTGAATTGTTCAAGTATCAAAATGCATTAGTAATAAATACCTATTAATTTTAAATAATTCTGGAGATAAAATTGTAAAAATAATTCATGGATAGTAAAGAATTGATGTGTATGTATTTCTTTAGTACAGGACTTGCAAGTTGCCCACATATTGGTTGCTTCCTGAGATAAAACCGGACATCAGCTGTCTAGAACAGAGCTGTGAAAACTTCACATCAAAGGTCAGGATTCTTTTTTTAAAACATGTTTCAGGTTTGTTGCTTTATCAGATACGATTATCGACTTGAGAAATTGATTAATAAACAATAGCAAGAAATGAAGCTGAAGACATCAAAACATATTAAGTACCATACTTTTAAGACAGCGTAATATATAGCATTTTACAGCAGAAATGTACATTCCAGTTCTAGTCAGATTTAATATTACAATCAGATGTCGTTTTGGGTATTGACAGAATACAAATCAAAGAAATTATTCTGTCGCGTTGGTCAATTAATGAGAGCAAATATTTTGAGTATCTACAATATGTTCCAAGTTTTTAACAAATTAAATGTTCATTTTAACATGTCATAGTATATGATATGATATGATATATTTTCGTCACAGCATTTCTTTACATGTAATGGTGTACCTCACATTTCTCTGTATCCGGTGCCACCATTAACATATTATTACAATAACACATTATTTGCAGTACACGTCTACACAAATACTCCCATTTACCTTTTTTATTACTTGGTCTAATTTCCCCTTCAGTATTTCTCCTACATTTCATTTGTTATTCTCTATTTGTTCATTAATCCTCATATATCTAATATTATATACTCCTTTCAAACCCCCCTTTTTCCTCTAACTACTATTCACTAAAATCTCAATTTCACATTTTCTCTATAAATTTTCATATTGAATTATTTGTCCTATTTGTTCTTTGACCTTTTCTCCTATCTTTCTCTTATATTCATTTACTGTTCCAACGTTCAAATGTTAGTCTAATTTTGTGCTGTCACTTGTTCACTTCTCTGAACCTTTTTTCACTATTTTCACTCATTCCTATTTGCGCTCACTTTCACTTTCTCACTATTTCACTTACACCTAATCCTTTCTCACTATTCTCACTTCCTATAAATATATTTTATCTCTACACATCTGATTATACACTTCCTCTCTCCCCTATACTTCTCGATCTTTTCCAGTTTCACTTAAACTTTTTGATCACATCCCCACATTTTTTAATCATATCTAATACCTCTGCTATATCCTCAGCTGTCGCAGGTTCTGACCTTTCTTTACTGTTCGTCTCTGCCTTATTTCTATCTCTGTCTTTCTTTCTATTTATTTATTCTTCTATTTCTCTTTTATTTCCCCCCCCCCACGCTTTCACTTTCACATCCTAGATTTCCACTTACACTCGCACCTTTATTCTTTTCACTACTTTCTTCCCTATCATTTCCTGACTCTTGGTTTCTCTTTTTATCCCCACTCGCCTTTTTTCTAGCGCCCATGTTTCTTGTTCCGTTATTGTCAGCAAGTCATAGCATAGATATTCAGTTGTTTACTCCTCAGTAGGTACTGAGGTGTTTTAGATTAAAATTAGAATGAAAAGAGGAGTACCATTAAAATTTTAATATGTGCCTAAGTAAGCTAGCATTTTATTACTGGATTTGAAAGTTTCTCAGGAAATGAAAGGCGAGATAAATTTGAGATTTTCCACAGTGCAGTAATGTGCTTTAGTAAAATTACGCAATTTTAGTTCTATTTCTGGAAATCTGAACAAAGAGAAAATACTTGGGTTCTGAGTGAGCTATATAAATGAATAGAATCGATACTGATATCATACAGTAATAGTAGTAGAAGGCGTGGAAGACAATAAAATATGCGTCATAGAGAGTAGCCAGTAAGTTTGAATTTAGCACATGTATTATCCTTATTGCATTTCATATATTAAAGATTATAGCCTTAAACCTGAATTACATTTCACCCTCTTACTATAACATAGACTTGACGAAAACTCTCTTTATGCCATAGCACCAGTAGCCTATTTATTACTCTTAAAATGCTGTTCATTGAAGAAATGGGTAGGCCTACTTAATGGCGATTCCTCCATGAAGGATATGAGGATGATCCTACAGTTTAATTTCGTGCCTCTGAGGATAGAAAATATGTTAACTCTTGCGAAAACATTTTAATTACAGATTTTGATTTTCAGTGCGTCCCGACATATTAATTTCCTTTAAGCTTCCACTTTCTGTCGTGAATTGTCGCCACTGCACAGCTCAGAAATAATTTCTGAGGAACCATTCAAATATCTTACAGCAAAGGTATTTCTAGCAGTGATGTTAGCAGACAGGGAAGAGTGCGGAGGGCGGGGTATGGCATTAGTTTAACCACGTTTGAGGATATGACCGCGTATCCTAATACTACAACCCTTCTTTCTGGGTATGGAGACCCTGTGAGAGACTACAGTAAGAATTTTCAAGTATCCCTACAGCTTCCTTAAACGCAGTTCATTGGTCATTTTAAAAGAATAGAATAAACGAAATAATAATTTCAAATGATATAATATAAAAAATAAAAGGAATAAAAAACAAAATTACATACAAACAAATAAAATAAGCTATAATAAATACAAGAATTAACAGGACTTTCAGATGACAGGACAGCTGAAAGAATATCTGAAGTTGTATTTTATCATTTAAAAGAATTTAATTGTAGCAAAAAATTAATTGCACATCGGTAAATATCGGGCAGTACAATGGCTTAGAAGGTATCTTCACAACTAAAATGGGGAGTAGTTGTACCGGTACTAATAAATAGTCAGTTTCAGAATGGTGAGTCAAAGACTAAAATAGGTCTAGGCCTACTTGTATTGATTTTGCATGCTCTATTATTATTATTATTATTATTCTACCAACGAGGAAATGGCGACCGAGTCACAGCGGTATAACTGTTTCATCAAATGCAGAGGAAATGCTGCATTACAAGCCTGTCCAGAGGCTAAAAGTGGCAGCCCCACTACTGGACTACCTAACAGCGAGATTTGGTCATTAAAGAAAAAAGACATGAACAGAATCAAAGCAACGGAAATGAAATTTTTGAGGAGGACAGCAGGATATACTCTTTTAGACCGAAAAAGGAATGACGAAATTTTAGAACAATTAGAAGTAGAGTCAGTAGAAGAAAAAATCAGCAGATACAAATTCAATTGGCTAGATCATGTAAGAAGAATGGAAAATTCAAGAATCCCAAAAATTATGATGCAATATAAACCTAGAGGACATCGTCGACCAGGAAGACCTTTAAGAAGACTGCTAGATGGGGCCGAAACAGGTCTACAGAGGCCTAATTCGTGAAGGATGATGATGATTACTACTACTACTACTACTACTACTACTACTACTACTACTACTACTACTACTACTACTACTACTACTACTACTACTACTACTAATATTATATTATTATTAATATTAGTTTCTGTCTTGGCTATCAGTCGTCAATCTCATATCCTACATACAAAAAATGTCACTAGTCGCCACTGGGCCTACCTATTCATTACATATATTTTATCAAATCGGAGAATATTAAAATCTGAGCCTCTACTCACAGTACCTAAAATTACAATAACAGTTATATACTGTAGTCCATTTAAATTCGAGGTTAAAACTTCCTATTAGAATCTTAGACATATCAGAGTTTCTGATGAAAGATTTTCTTGCAAATACCAGTACTGAAAACAATTTGACGATGATATAAGTTGCGAAGAAGTTCTATTAATTAGTTTGTATGTATATATAAAATGGAATTCATTCACTTAAAAATAATGTTATAGTTGAATTATTTCTTGTAACTGCCTTCCTTCAGAAATTTGTTGTCAGCAATGCACGAAATAGCCTATGGGCTATTACATCAGTAATTTTATATAAAATCTTTAATTTGGTGTGGACATACTCTAATAAATTTCCAAATGCTAAACATCTGCATAGGAAAAGATGGAAAATTTATGTGCAAGATATTCAATATCCTTATCTCAACTTATCAGATGTAGAACATTTTTATCTTTACTTAGAAGTTACAAGTGAAACTATGTACGTAAAAAAATATTTCGATGTAGATCTAGCTCAGTCAAGAATGGCATTAAGTTGAACTCTCTACCTATAATTAAAAAAATGGAAACGAAGGTGCTGTGTATTGAAATATGCCTTGGGGAATATTGGTGCGTAATTTCCATAAGATGGAGTATCCCAAAACATTCAAATCTTGTATAAATTTTTTAATTAGTAGATATAAATGTTTGAATGAAAAGTGTCAATCGCTGAAACATGTGAATTGGGAGACCATTAAGATCCAGAAAATTGTGCATCACGTATCCAAAGCTCAGGATTGTTTACCGGTATGATAATTGTATTGCAGTGGTGTATGGTGTGATTATAATTAAAACATATTTCCAACTACCAGAAGCTTCACAGCTTTGATCTAGACACTTATATTAAGTTGAATGAGCATAAAGTCTTTGTCCCATTCCACTTTGTAGACAAAAATATGAAATTATAATTCTGGAATATTATTCGCCTATATACATATAACATATCCACATTTGTCATAAATGCAGAAAATAATTAATATTAATTTCATAACTTCATTAAAGTGACAGTAAGCTACTTCAGGAGACTTTGTGCTCACTCTAGTTTAACCTGGCATTGTTGTACAAAATGCCCAAATATATTTAAGTAATCGTAATAATATATTGTGCAAGAAGTTTATGGAACATAGATATATCCGACAAGATAACTACGGTGATGCCCAATGTTTATAAATAAATGTGTATTACCCTTATGGAAGTGATTTCTTTATGAAATTGTTGGTTCTGTTCTAAATGTACATATATCATTTTTCTGTGTGAATATTGTAGTAAAACAAGAGAAGTGTGAAGATCGTGGTTACTACTCGAAAGAAATAGTGTTCAACAGTACTATATCATGGTCGTTTATGATAATCAATGTTCTGTTGTATGCAATTTGATAACATGGATATATATTGAAAACCACAACTGTGAAAATTATAATAGTGTACTTTAAATTTGGTGTTTTCATCTCTCTTTCTTCTCATGGATGGAGGCTATCAAAATGTGTGATAACCAAACAATGCAGTTTTTATATGATTGTCTTATATTTAATCACATGTTGTTTTTACCGTAAATAGTTGCAAGACCATGTCGTAAATATAAGTAATGTCTTATACATTTTCAACATGACACAATTTTAGGATAACAAATTGAAACAAAAGGAACAATATCCTCAAGATACTGTCACAATATTTCTTCTTTCCTTCCTGATATGAACTGTCTTATGTTGACAATAAGTAGCTCACATGTTCAAAGTTTTACTGTGATTAATTGTTGCTATTGTTATTATCATCATTAAATTACACATTATGCTTTCCCATTAATATTCCATGATCATCCTCAACAAAGGAGCAGAATTGTGCTGTACCTTGCATTCCTATTCATTCTGGTACCAAGTCCATCACTGCTGTCCAATACATGGCTGTATTAGCAAACTTCTTTTTCAGTAGATATCAGTGACAACGAAAGCAAGAAATAGGTCTTAAACGTGATAATATGTTTCCAGTCTCTTATTTTGCAGGAAATGTTTCATTCTTTAGTTATTATGACGGAAAATTATATTCTAATGAAAACTGTTCATGTTTAAATTTAAATAGTAACTTAACATCTATATATATAATTTGAACTGGTAATGGAAATTACGGGGAAACGGCTGAATGGATTTTAATAAATGACCCCTCATTTTGAAGCTTGGAACCCGAAGTTTTTCAGAAAAACAGTAATTTTCAGTGAAGCGTTAGTTATCCTACATAATTTTCCTATTTTCCAAAATCCATCTTTCGTCAGTTTTGAGAACTAATTGCATTTCAAAATAAAACAAAACACACACTACAATAAACAATAGGCTATTACACGAAGACCATGCCCTGCAGGATTGCTGACATATTTAGAGCTCAAAATTTCAACTCTTACTAAAAATAATTTACAGGTCTGATTCTGCGGTGTGTAATTTTCTGAGTACAACTGTGTATTGGATGTTAAACTGTACAAAATTTGAAGTGGTTTGATGGCATTATTACCATTAGATATGAAATATTATAGTTAATGCCATGATGTGACTATTTTTCATTAATTATACATATTAATGCTATGTTTATGATATGAAAGTGGGGTTATGTAAGTAGATGTAGAGAATATCTTAAATTAGATCTTCATTTCTATATTTTACTGAGTGGCGGCTATATAGTGTATACATATAATTACAAAACTTACGTAAGATAATAATATTGTTATTAAAAATCAAATATTTTTATAGTTATTAATCAAGTGGGTTTGGGTCTTTTTCATATACAGTAAGACTTACTTAATGGCGGTGTGGTGTAGATATTTATATGCGTCATTCTCTTCAGTATTGGCTCGAGAGAGCGCCAAAATTACAGTTCCTAACGAAAGACCAAAATATATTATTTACTGATAAAATAAGATGCCTACAAAATGTTGTAGTCTTCCGATCATTTCAGCAAGATCTCTTAGCAGGATAAAATGATTTTACCATCTATATTTCAAGCTCTACATGCAGCACCTATACCAAGATGCTATGTCTATTGTTCGAAAGCATAGCAAACCTGACATTTTTTTAACTTTCACCTACAATCCACAATGACCTGAAATAGCTATTGCTTTACTCCCACATAAAAAGCTCACTGATCTCCTGACATTGTTACTTGTGTTTTCGCATTGAAACTCAAAAACTGAAGGTGGATAGGTTCAAGAAAAAGTATTTGCCATAAAAAAAACATTCAGAGGGAGTATGTTTCATTATTATGGAAGCAAATAACTTTCAAATTTTCTGGTATTCTTCACTGAAAATAAATCAGAAAAAATGTTATTTGAACGTCTAATGAACTTAGTTTGCAGCATTTACTGCACAAGCCATTAGTTTAAAATATAATAAAGAAGATGTTAAGTTCAAGGAACAGTTAAGATTCAGTCATTTTCTCTGAAAATAATTTTTCTGCAAAGAAAATTATTGTCCATTCTTTCTGAAAAAAAAAAATTATAATTTATGTAGATTGGTTGCTACTGCATTCAGATGTGAGTGATTAGGAATGACGTGATTGCCTTGGACACCTCATATTCGGAAAGAGTTCCAGTATGTTATAATTCAAACTTGAAAAATTCAGGTGGCCCAAATTTTTTTTCCAGGTCTGTATAATAAATGTACAATCCAAAAGAATTCGTGCTAAGAATTTGTAATGCTTTCAAAATTTGAACATTTTCGGCTCAGTTTGAATGTATGAATCTCGAAGTAATTTCAAAGATAATCATTGACAACGAAAGAAATGATTGTGTCTTGTCCATTGCTGTGGAGTAACGGTTAACCTGCCTGACCACAGTATAGAGAACATACAGTAAAGACACCTGAGCCATTTCGTGGGAACAAATTCTGAATGCGCATGTCACAAAACCGGGTGTATTATCTGGAACCTCCACCAGATGGATCTCCATTACGACAGGGCTGGCATAATTTAATATTAACTGAAAACATTCATTACTCATCTTTTAACAATTTTAAAGACATGAGGCAAAGATGCAATAATCATGAAAATATTCACTAATTGACGCTAACGTTCAAATCACTGTTTGAGGCTTATGTTGGTAAAATTGATCCAAGTACAACATAATACATCATGGCGTCCGTTGCGGTGAAGTGCGAACATGAACGTCAACAATGGATATAAGTATTTGGACTTCCTAGCGACATAATATTAATGATAGATAATATATGTACAAAATTATTCGTATTACTGACCAATAAAATAAATAAATAAATATTTTACTAATATTTTAATAGTGGTTTGATACTAGCGACATAGTTGGGTTCATTGAGAACTAGACCTTACTGAGCTTGAATTTAGTACCAACAACATCAAAGGTGCCGACAAGAGTTGTCCCTACTGATTCTTCTTATACTGTGGCCTGACTGTGAAACGAGAGAACCCATGTTCAAATCCTGGTTGAAACAAATTACCTGATTAGGGTGTTTTCCGAGGTTTTCCTTCAACTATCTGAAGCAGAATTGCTGGTAACTGTCATTTCACCTCATTAACATCATTTCATGTACCATCTAAATAGTTACAGATCAGCCAGGAGATCGTGACAGATATGGTTCCAGGATTCGCCTACAGGTGTCATCTGTCTGGGGGAACTACACAAATCCCAGGGAGCCATAAGGGCTTCAAGAGAGTGGACTACGACACAGCAAAGAGTGTAGTTAATTCAGACAGATAATGCCATGGTGAGTCGCAGAATCTACAGTGGCACAGCCTTCTGGGCAAAGGAAGCAGCAGAATGTGTAAGCAAGTGAATTGTGAACAGATGCCATCGATCTGAGGAGATAGCATATTAACAGGGAGATGAGGGACGTTCCTGTTGACGCAGACTCGTCAGAACTGGATGTCATTGCCGAATTGATAAGAAGGCATCAAGCAGTGAATCACCTGCTTGAAGATCACTTCAAAATCATCACAAATAAGGAGGTTGCATAATAAGCCTAAGGCTACAGTGCTTGCTTATAGGCCCTCCTCTGAAGAAAAAAAAGATTATTGTGATCTAAAACTATTTTCAATTCTTTAGGCCTACAATAATCTGTGTTGAAATTAAGACAGGAGTAATGTAACGTGTAACATAATATAATGCTAACCACACATACACTAACATAAATATAGACATGGAAATTCTACACATACAACCCAAAAACTAAAAACTCGACACACAGATCAATTTCAGAACACACACACACTATTTGACAGAACTCTTTATCACACGAACGCACCCACACAACAGCGAAGTTGAGATAGTGCCGAGATCTAGTAGGCTCTGAGGATGGTGTCAAGTAGCACCAAAACAGCCGTAAGCCACACATGCTTACATAATTAACATGAGTAAGATCGCCATTTAATCAATTATTTTTATTTTTTACTGTGTACATTTTTTATTGAATTATCGGCTTCTGTTTTTGTGTGATTTGTATTTGATTCTAACAACATTAACATGTATTCCACTATGTTTATTTTTATTTTATGAGGTAAATTTTTATGTAACTACTCTTTTGATCTCATTATGTACCTAAATCATATCAATATGTAATTACCAGAGAGAGCATTTGGTGTACGTAAACCGTTGAGTTAACTGCTACACGCACTATATCGTAATGTATTATGGAGCAAGGAAGGGAGGGGAGGGAATGTCATCCTGTCGCTACAATAACAACGACTGGAGTACAGTTCCTGCAGCAAATTATCTTTACTATTCAGTAATTTCACTTTATAATATTAAATAACCTATTATTTATATTTAACATTTAATTACAACATACATAGTTCTGTGTTACATGATATTAATGTAGCTACATAAGAACAGTATATTGCATATAAATACAACATAGAATACATAGTATTTTACTTTGCTCTTCTTCATGACTGCATTTGTTACAGTGCATGACATATTTCATTAAGCTTTCCTGCTTTCAAGTCGTCAGACAATAATCGCATTGATTTTTCAAACATAGCTGCAATGGTAACATGATTTACTTTCTCTAGCTCTTCAGATCTCAATAGAAACATTTTGCCCACACCTTCAGTTTAAGTGCCCCAACAATAACATTAGCAACGGATCTGTTTGCAATATTTGTCATTTCGCCTATAGATACCCACAATTTTTCATCCTTTAAGGTTTCTCTAATGTCACGTAAGACATCTTCATAACGTTTTGCTAAATAACCCGTACACAGAGTAGATTATCGGGATAGTGTTCTACCTGTATATTTTTGCAAAAATGATCTGACACATGGGTGTTTCAGTTTTTTAAATGGAATATTTGCCCTAACGAACATGTGGCCCAAGTCTTGATAAAAATCACATTCCATATTTGAACTCATGGGAATAGCTTCGACTTTCTTCAAATTCAACAACTTAAAACATTCCTTGTGTCTTTTAGAGTTGTAGTGTTTTTGTACATAGTATCTCTTGTTCCCCAGTAGATCGACTTTACATACCATGCATGTAAGTTTTTTACCATCCGTGGAAAAGTGCTGCGATCTGAACTCTTCAACAAATCGCTGCAATTGTACATGCCGAGGCTTCTTTTTTTCTGCATATCATAAACTATGTTGTAATGTAAAGGCAAATAAATGCTTTGCACTTAGGTAAACACAAGTAGAACTAATTAGAAGGACTGCGATAGGAAAAAAGTAAATACAGGAAATAGTGTAGAAGGACCAATAAAGAAGAATATGAAGAAGACAGGTAATTCAAATACGCCAGGAAATGCACAGCTATTGGAAACTATCTAAGACAGCACATATAACATCAAAGAGCTCTGTGCGTACAATGACTGTACCTTGTAGGTAAGACCCATTCCCTCACCTCGTGACGTAGTCAAAGCTCTCGGTATAGTAAACTTGTGTACACTGATAACGTACCCCATCTGCTCTCTTTGGTAATTATTTAATTCCGATCCAGTTGTATGTTCAACTATGTAAGCAAGTTTTAATCCTGATTGAGTGTAAGAGAAGGCCTTATGGCCTTAACTCTGCCACGTTAAATGAAGCCATTATTATTATTATTATTATTATTATTATTATTATTATTATTATTATTATTATTATTATTATTATTATAAATATGTAAATTTGGTCACACTCAATTTGAATACACCAAATATACTGTGTTTATCCGTATGTCTGCTCCGAACTATGAAAAAAAGCGTTCTATCTATTTTGTGCCAGTGTGACATATTTTATTTATTTATTTATTTACTCTGGTGGAATGAAGACCATCAAGCCTTCTCAATATTGAAGCGTGTTAAGAATAATAACCAACAGAAACTTGTGTCAGAAACTCTTGTGGATAAATTCATGAAACCTCTACTTAGTAATGTAAGAAAGTTCCACACAGAAAAAGTTTTCCAGTTTTTTTTTTCTTTCAAGAACAGAGAATATAATGGATTAACGAAGAGAAAGAAGATATTAAAATTGCGAAACAAAGTAATATTTTAATTAAATACTACAAACATAAAGCCTAGGACCTATATCCACAAGCAACTTCACTAGCTGTTAGGAGCTGCCATCTAACGACAATTTTTTTCTATTCATGTTAACATGTTTGACCATTGAATGAGCAGGCAGTATAAGCAACCATCGGATGTGTTCGAGCAGGCGGTGCTTAAACACGATGAATGAATTATCACTAAAGTAAGTTTGAAGTTCTAGACCAGGTGTAATTTAAAATCCCGCAGCACACTCATATACTCTAAACCAGCGGTTCCCAAACTTTTTCCGCCACGGAGCCCTTTTTGAAGCAAAAGTTTCTCGTGGAGCCCCAAGAAATGTGTACTTTTTAGTTTTATCTGTCTGCGTTCTATGAAGCATACTTCACACGATACATAAACGGAAATATATATATATATATATTAATAAATAAATATAATTATATATATATATATATATCTTAATAAAGGAAACGATAGTAAAAAAAGTACTGGATATCATTTATTTAAATCTACAAAATGATATTAACAATACACCCAAACTTAATGTGAAGAATGTGCCTGTTTCTTGCGACAGAATTTGTCAATGTCCGGTGTCATAGAAGTCAGTTGAAGAAGTATATCTTCTTCTGTGTCCAAACAAGTTCGATATTTTGTTTTTGTAGCCGTGTAGGCTACCTCGAAAAGGTCGTTTCACTGAGCTCCACAGTACCAAAAGGCAGTGAGAGAAATTTTAGCTTTTGAACTTAATATCAAGAGATCCTCCCCTAACTTAGCGCAAAATTTGGGAAATAGTTTGCTTTTAAATTATGCCTGACAGTGTCTGTTCGAAACCATGTCTATAAGGACCTCATATCTGAAGCAGTGACGACTGCTGGTTTTGACATCACTGGAAATGGATCTACAATCCACTCATATTTCTTTAGAATCGATTCCTGAGTGTCCCTTGGAAAGTATGAATTAATATTTTGAAGCAAATTGTCAAGGTGTTCTTTCATTATTGCTATGAATGTGACATTCATTGTTATGTTATTTTCTTCTATAAAGTTTGAAGTCAATGAGAAATGTAAGATCCTTATTGTCGACGCTTTCTATATAGAACGCTATCTTTTTCTTCAGTGCGACAATTTCGTCATCAGCATCGAATATATTCTTCCGTTTACCTTGTATGTATGTGCTGAATTCAATTTTGAAAAATGTCTGCCAAGTAACATAATTTGTACAACCATTCCTGATCATTCAAATAATCTGCTAGCAAATTGTTCTGATAATTCAAAAGTGAAGACTCTTCCATTCGAAGTTCATGTAATCGGGACAACGCTTTACCGCGCTACAACCATCGCACTTCTGTCTGTAATATTACTAACAATGACTTGTGTAATACTACCCATATCTTCACACAGGATTTTAAGTAGCCTACACTGCGAAGGTCGTGCCTTAACAAAGTTGATAATTTTGATGGCGTTGTCTAGTGCTTGCTTTAATAATGCTGGTATTTTTTTCGTTGCGAGGGAGTGTTGGTGTAGTGCACAGTGTCTACTTGTTCAGTTTTTAAAACTTTCTTGATCCTTGTAACAGCGCCAGCAACAGGACCTACCATGGTCTTTGCGCCATCTATGCACACGTCAATGCAATTGTCCCACGGTATCGAATTTTCAATGAAGAAGAAAACAATTTCAGTACCGCTTGTAGACGATGGCAATGGCTGCAGAACAAAATATTTCATAAAAGAACCAGAAAATTCATACCGCACAAACATCATTAACATAGCTAATCCAGCAAAGATCGTGGATTTGTGAAGTTATAACGAAAATTTCGTTTAATTGATACGGGAAATCATGATATTTTTTACGTCTTTTCGTAGATTCTGGACTCGATTATGCAGTGTTATTTGATAAGGACATACTGGAAATCAAGTTTGCAGTTTTCTCGTCCACCATGCACTTCACTACCTTCACTAATAGTGGTTTCATAAGAGTTTCAGCAAGGGTGAGGTTTACCACCAAGAGTCTCGTCATGACTAACCAAGTACGACGTTTTCAGTGCTTTCTCGTTGTTTGTTTTTACACGAGGTAAAATTTTGTCTGAACTGAATGGAGTTCGTCACTTTTTCTTTCGAAGTAGTCTGCATTTTATTTGTGAATTTTTGAATTGAGAAATGCCATCTAAGCTTGGCAGGGAACATAGAGTTATTGGGAAAAACTTTGTTGCATATCACACACTGTGGACGTTCATTAGCAATCTCAGTGAATCCCATGTCCAAATATAAATCACAATGAAATACATTAAAGGTGACATGTTACAGTTGTATGAACACTAATAAGTAGTGTTCGTACAACTGTAACGTATCACCTTTAATGTATTTCATAAAATCAATGAACACTGTATTATTGACCTAACATGTGTGTTTTATCATTAAATATAAATCACAATATTTTCGTTTGTTACTTTCAATACCTCTACACTAGGCATCGTAGACTCTGAGACTGGATCCTGTTCAACATATTCCGAACTCAATTCCCAGGAATTCGCACTATCTTCTTTGAAAGTAAAGTTATAGCTGTTGTTATCTCTCTTTGACTGAGCACTGGTTGATGGCTAATGACTCTTAGGTCTTAGGGAGCCCATCTTAAGCCACAGTCCCGGTTCAACGAAAGTTTAGCTAACACATCTGCTATCAAATTAACATGCAGGTATACATATATATTTGAGGTAACGTAACAGTCGATAGATTGTAGATTCCACCTACCACGAGTAACAAACGCTGCCTGCCCGGTATATAAAAAATAAAATTAATTTCGAGAATCATTGAGTACTTGGCAAGCAAGAAAGATCAAGATAGTTCCAGTGACGAGTAGATCTAATATTAATGCTTCCATGTAGCAAGAAGAACGCAAACTACTTTCTCAAAAAGTATTTTTCACTTGATGGAAGTAGTTTCCGTTTTCCACGCTAGAGACTAGATGGAATTAGCAATTTTTGTCATCTTCATAACTTCCGCTGGCGGAGCCCTTGAGAATCATTCGCGGAGCCCTTAGGGCTCCGCGGAGCACACTTTGGGAACCGCTGCTCTAAACCATTGGTTCCCATCCAGGTGGGAATTTGAGAGTTTTAGGAGGAACATATTTACTGAATGGTCTGTGGAGAAACTTCCGGGCTTATACCGCGTTGTCTTGGTGCTAGTGGCTGGCATTTCGACCGCTGTGTTGTGGCCATCCTCAGAGCAATCGAAACCTCAGCCACTAGGACCAAGACAACGTGGTATAAGCCCGGAAGTTTCTCCACAGACTATGTAAACTGGCTGCAGAAGCCTACGCCAGTATTTACTGAATGTTAATTTATGTCACATTCGCTGAAAGTTAATTCTTGTGGACTCACTTTTTTACCGCTCTTTTCACTTTCACGTTTACAATTTTTTCCTATGGCAACCTTTACTATTTTCATTTTCTCGCGGCATACCAGTTGAAAAAGGCTGTTCTAGACTATGGATCTATCAATTTCTTTTTTTTTAGGAGGGGTATGAAGGCTAGCACTGTGGCCTGAGGCTTATTTACCACTCAAAATAGTTGCTCTCCTGTAGATATCGTAATTCAGCTATGTAGTGCCATCTGTCAATCCAGTAATGTAAGCTAAAGTCTGGTGAAGTCCCACTTGAACATCTTTTCACACCACCCCATGAATAGTGTATTATGCATCCTCAGATTGATGGTATCTGCACAATACTACATGTAGCTGAAATAATTATGAATATTGAGGAAGGGAGTGACAGCGGAATTATGAAGGGAAATGGGAAAACCTCGAGAAAAACCTTTAGGAACCTTACGACTCCATCATTGCCGTGATTTGAATCCAGGTCTGTAGTCTTCGTCTGTCAGTGCTCTGTCAACTGAGTTACCAAGGTGACCATTGAATGTTTGGTTGATAATGTAAGTAGATGACTTTCCCAAAGCATAAATAAATTTGGAACAAGTAATAATTGAATAGAAGGTCCATATTTCTTCAAATAAAATAATAATGGAAAAATAGACACTTAACAGGAAGCACTACTTACAATAACATGCTGAAGAATTTCAATCTCTCCAAACAGAAATTACGAACTGGAAAACAATTTTGATACAAAATGGAACATTGCTATATATCTAAATCCCTGTATAACAATTAATTAGAAAGATTTTGGCGATCATGTCATCAGGCAGGCACTATCTAACAATCTGGTCTCCACAATGGCCAGATCCTAACCTGTCCGACTTTTGGTTGTTAAGGAATTTTCATAGCATACCCAGCAACACTACAGCATCTGAAGAATACAATTCTGTAAGAAGTAAATAATCCGAGACATTTCCTGCAAGATATTGTACATGATGTCTCAGAAAACTCTGCATTTCATTTGGTTACTAAGGCCGGTATTACATTATCAAAGTTCTTTGATCAAATTTCTTTAAAGAAATTTGAGGATTTGATACAAGAACTTGGATGAAAACCATTTTGGACCATTCTTTGACGACTTTCTGCATGTCGTTACGTTTTATCAAAGTTACCATTGTGGCTTGAAAATGGAAGCTAAACATCAGCTGTTATGGGGGGACATCAATGATTTATAGGTAGGGAAGTGAAATGACATCTATCAGTATGACCAGCATAATGTGTTTTCTTTCGATACAAAATAAATCTAACTGAAATATGTTGTTTTCTAATGCCAGGCATTTGACAATAAAGTCATTTGATCTCTTGCACTCCAGTATATTTCAAAGATGTTATCATGGTCAGCCACTGAAGCACAGATTTTGAGGTGTTCCGAATCCATTTCTTGGTTTGAGTTGCACAATGGACAGTTAGGGGAATGATATATTCCAATTCTATGTAGGTGTTTGGCCAAACAATCATGGCCTGTTGCCAGTCTAAATGCAGCTACAGACGATTTTCGTGGCAAATCGGGAATTAACTGTGCATTTTGATGCAGAGAGTTCCATTTTTTCCCTTGGGATTGAGTTATCAAATTTTGTTTGTTGAAGTCTAAGTATGTAGATTTAATAAATCTCTTCATAGAATAATACGTAGATTTAGTAACAGGTCTGTAAGTAGCAGTGCTGCCCTTCTTTGCTAAAGCATCCGCATTCTTGTTTCCCAGGATTCCACAATGGGATGGTATCCATTGGAATACAATTCTTTTATTGAGTGATATTAATTGAGAGAGCATTTTAGTTATTTCTGCTGTTTGAGATGAAGGTGTGTGTTTAGACGATTGATAGAATAGCTGCTTTGGAGTCTGACAATATAACTGCATTCCTAAATTTATTGACGTGTCATAGAAGATTCCTGAGACATTCACTTATTGCAATGATTTTACCATCAAAACTTGTTGTTCCATATCCAAGAGATCTATAAAGTGAGAAGAGACAGCACGTAACACCTGCACTGGCACCTTGTTCTCTGGAGATCAAGGATCTGTAGGTGTATAAATGAAGCCAGTTTTGTGGAGGGTACCTAATATTAATTGTCTCTGAAGACAATTGTTTTAGTAGTTCAGTGTTTACTTCTGATTTCAGTATTTCTTCTGTTAAATTTAGATCATATTCTATATTTAATAGAGTTAACTGAAATATAGAAGGCACTAAAACAACAGCTGAAAATAAATAGTGAAAATGACAGAAAATTTTAATTGTAATGTTGGAGTCCTAAAAATACTTATAAATTTATATGATGAGTTTCTTTATAACTCGAAATGCCTTAATTATAAAAAGCTGGGAACTGTGATTGCAGAAACTTAGTGAAATTAGGGATCCAACATTTCCTGATTTTCTTCTTATTTTGTGTTTTAGCTTTTGTTAATAAAGTAAATAATATTGCACTCGCACTTGCAATATTGGCAGCATTTTGCTTGGATTTTATATTTGTTTCCATAGAGTTTTATACAGAAAACTGGATTTGATGAAAAAACTTTGATAGTATAATACCAGCCTAAGGAACATTAGCACCAGTCGATATTGTACACTTTCTTTTTCTTCGTTTTGAGATGCTAATGAAGTAAGCACTTGAGATAAGTTAGATTACACTGACAAATTAATAACTTATTATGCTTATTTACAAGTATATGTATGTATTTATTTACACTGCAAGTGGGCAAGCACCCATGGCAGTGGTATATACAATATTAACAATACACAGTTAAAATGATAAGCTATACACAATAAAATTTACAATACATAATACAATTTACAACACATATACAATTTTATACACAATACAATTTAACACAATAATAATAAAACATAAAATAAAACACCTAATTTTACAACACAACCTACATAATTATGTATAGGTCCTACATAAGTTTCAATAGTCTTTCACTTTACTCTCATCTCATTCCCTGTAGTGGCACTATGACGCATTTCACTGACACTTTAGCACACATTTCACTGACACTATAGAACACATTTCATTGACGCTATAAATTATCACTGATCGGAACTGTTCACTGCACTGTAAAACCATAACTTCACTGACTCACCTCGCTTCACTGATACAACAGTTCAAATAAGTCAAATAATTGCATTCTTATGCATACTTATAAACAGAACTACATTTAAACTAAACATTTCTAGTCTAAGGCCCTCTTACACGCTATTTTTAAATAATTTACAATACAAACCAAGGAAGTAAACTCGTCAGGCTAGATAAATACATGTCACCTTAAAAAATTAAATGTTGAATGTCACCTTTTTTTAATTTTCACTTTATACACAACTCTTTCAATTATTCTTGAATCTCCTTAAGGAAGGACAGCCCTCAAAGACCGCTGCAGGTAGGTCATTCCAATCATTTATAGTTCTATTTAAAAATGAGAATTTACCTACATCCGTTTTCTGTTTCCTACATTTGATTTTAAAATCATGATCGTTCCTACCATAGTACGTTGGCTTTTCTAACCGAGCCGTTATGTCTACCCATGCTTTCTGACCTAGATGTGCTCTATACAATGATGTTATTCTAGTTTTCCTACGTCTGTTTTCCAAAGTTTCCCATTTAAGTTCTTTTATCGTATCGTTTCCATCTTCTCTTTTACCTTTAACAAATTTCGCTGCCCTATACTGGATTCTTTCTAAGGAATTTATCTGGTATATTCTGTAGGGATCCCAACATGTAGTTCCGTATTCCATTAACGGTCGCACTAACGTTAGATATGCTATTTCCCTCGATTTGGGGCTAGCCTTTCTCAAGATTCTCATAATAAAGTGAAGTGCCCTCCATGCTTTACCCGTAACATTATCAACATGCTCTCCCCAAGAAAGTTTGGAGTTTAAATACACTCCTAGGTATTTACAACATTGTTCTTGCGGAATTACAACACCACTGAATTCGTAATTAAGACTAGTCTCCTCTCGGGTTTTACAAAATGTTATAGATTTACTTTTAGAACCATTTATTTTCATCCTATGCTTTAACGCCCAGTTGTAAATGTTATTCAAGTCTGTTTGAATAGACTCTACATCTGAATTATTTCTAATCTTTCTATAGATAATGCAGTCGTCTGCAAATAGCCTCACATTTGATGTAATATTTTGGCATAGGTCATTTACGTATATTATAAAGAGTAATGGACCCAGAACGCTGCCCTGTGGCACCCCTGAACTTATATTTCCAATTTCCGATATTTCATGACCTACTCTAACTCTCTGGGTTCTACCTTTTAAGAATTCTTGGATCCATAGCACCACTCTTTTATCTATTCCTAGCCTACTTAACTTATCTATTAATATGTCATGTGGCACCAAATCAAATGCTTTCGAAAAGTCAATCACAACTGCATCGATTCTTCCGCCTCTATCTACCTCTTCAGCTAGATCCTGAACCAGCGACGTAATTTGACTATCACATGAGAAGCCTTCCCTAAAACCATGCTGGCGGTTGTAAAACCAGTCTTTCGCATTTAGAACATGACGAATATAATCCGATATCAAATGCTCCATGACTTTACATACGACAGATGTAAGGCTAATCGGTCTGTAGTTTCCGACATCTAATTTATTTCCACCTTTATGTATGGGTACCACTATAGTTGATTTCCAGTGTTAGTGTTAAAAGCACAATCATTTTTCAATGCATACCCAAAGTGCAAGCTTCGTTTTGCAGTAGATTACATTTACCATACTTCTTGTGTAGAATCTATGGGGAGAAAATATGTGGAAGAGTTTTGTACATATTGTACTCTTGAGACTTAGTTGTGAGAATATTGTTAAAAAAAAGTAGGTGGTGTGCGAGTGTAAGTCAGTGTAGCCTGCATTGAGTGATTTGTAGCTTTTAAGTTACAAAATCATTGCGCTCATCAGGAGTGGTCAAAGAATAAGACTCAATGTGTCACAATACAGAAAAAGAAGAGAGAGAAAGATGAAAAAGGTTCCGAAAATTAGTGCTTTTTTTTTGTATAGAAATATATTCAGAAAAGAAATGAGGGAAGTGTTGTTCATGAGCTTAAGAGTACCGGTATGTTTTGTCAATTCTATAGATGGTCCTAATGCAGCTAATAACTCTGAAGCATCAGCAACATAGGCATCACAAGAATTTCAGTGGCAGATCACCTCATGGATTTTCAGTTGCAGTGGTGAATATTATAAGTGACATTGAACGTGGCCTTTCCCAAGTGGACTTGCGCCAACAGCATAGTTTAAGTTAATCAACTGTCAGTAACAGAATACAGTGTAATCCATTCCAAAGAAATGAAATATTTAATTTTCTTGTTCACAGTTTCATTCATTTCTGTCATTTAAGGTTAGGGGAGAGACACTTCGTATTTAGTGAACTTTTTTTTTTAGTTGGTTATTTAACGACGCTGTATCAACTACTAAGTTATTTAGCGTCGATGAGATTGGTGATAGTGAGATGATCTTTGGCGAGATGAGGCCGAGGATTCGCCATAGATTACCTTGTATTCACATTACGATTGGGGAAAACCTCGGAAAAAACCCAACCAGGTAATCAGCCCAAGCAGGGATCGAACCCGCTCCCAAACGCAACTTCAGACCAGCAGGCAAGTGCCTTAACCGACTGAGCCACGCCAGTGGCTTTAGTGAACTTCGAATATAGTGAACGAAATATGCAAGTACGCAAAGGTTCACTATATCCGGAGTTGACTGTATTATTTTTTTAACTGTTCCAAGAATCCTATAACTTTTCAACTTTAGGTGGAAAATTCTTAGTCAAAACTGCAAACTAAAACTCCAGAGTCCGTGCAAAATGCGATGGTCTGCCCATTATTATGTGTAGCATGCTTTGCAAGATGATTGGCATGGAGTAATTCAATCTTTAGAATCAATTTTCTAACAACAAAATATAAATGAGGAATGAGGCCGCATCGTTAATTAAGAGTCTGAATACTTTGGAAACAGCATTTATGTATGACAGTTCTTTCAAAGATTATCCTAAAAATATTTCAAGCAATGAATGTTAGACTTTAGTCTGTAAATATTGATGTAGGACAACTATGCAATTTGTATAATTCATTATCTGATTTCGTAATACGTTACATTAGACAGAAGACTTCTTAGGGTTAGAAGACTTAGCTAAGAGTTTATATGGACATCACACTTACGCATTTAAAAGGAAAAGAGGAAAACGTCCACAATGCCTGGTGTTATTCCCCAGGGCTAAAGAACGCCATGTAGCATGATTTCCTGTGGAGTATTATTAAATTTGAAACAGGAACAGTGTCAGCGGAATACATGGTCTTGAGATGCTTAGCCAGCGGTATAGAGTCTTGCCGGGCATGTGGTAAATCACTGCCTACAATGAAAGTATTCCTACGCCTCATGCCATTGCTGGACTAATTCCATTGGTCCAGTAGGACAAAGCATGCATTTTAATTGGTTAAAATTATATCACGCATTGTTTGAATGCTTTTCTTGCGACTTATCACTATATCAAATTAAATGTAAGAGATGCTTGATTAAAACGACATTTGTAAGTACGTGAAATCAAAAGTGCTTTTCAGCCCATCTCACCTGGTGGATGGCGTGGTCGGTACCCCGGGCAGGAAACGGATAGCGAAACATAAAAAGTGTTGGTGAGGAGACGCGGCAGTTAGTGAAGATTGACAGTGAGCGTACATCGAGTCTAATTTTTTTGGTCACAGAAGAAATGGTAGCGGTGATGGCGTCGGCAGAGGAAAATGATATACCCTGTAAGTAGTTTTGTTTTGTACATTTGTAAATATATAATAAATCAGGTAGAGTTTACAAGTTTGCAATCATTTCAGACTAAGTTTAGTAATCATGTAGTTTTCCTATAGTATCCTGAGAGCTCCAGCTCTTCCAGCAAAATAGTTTTCCATTGTTGTGTACAATGGTGTGTCAGAAATCCTGATGAGAAAGAGCAGAAGTCGAACGCAGTAGCCATCCGGCTAGCAAACAGTGTGACCTAAGTGACAGTCGCACAACACCTGGTGATAGCGTCATGGAAGAGATAGTATTGAAGACTGGATCAGATGATTTTAGAATCAGTATCTACATTTAATGTAATCCTGGGCTCTGTGTATCTCACTCAAAGAACGTAGTACTCACTATAAAGAACATCATGAAAAATTTGGTTCCTTAGAAAGGCTGAAGCAACTACAGTTTCAGCAGCAGCAAAGAATATCTATGAAGATGATCTTGACTCCACCTTACACATTGAATGTTTGCATTTGAAACCTCATTTGCAACTTTTAATGGTGGACAACGATAAGGCTGCAAATTTGTCATATCTGTGTCAACTTCTTGGTAAAGAAGGTCTTGTGGAAGTGTATCCAAACATACTAGGGCAGGGATGTCGAACAGTGCTCTCAAAGTATGAAACGAATACTGTTTCTTACCATAGCTGAGTTGAAATGACAGTCGGTATGGTCAACCTGAGTTCTGTACGTAGTGTGTTAATCAACTCTGGCGGCTGGTATGGATATGAAACGACAATTCAATAGTAAGTGGATAGATAAATATTTTTTTATCTTAGAGGATGGAAAGCCACATTGCTTAATATGTAGAAACGAACTTGGCTACGTAAGCCATCATAATATTAAAAGACATTTTAATTCGACACATGCTGAAGCTTATGGACCAGAAAGAGAATTTGTGAAAGACTCGCTCATAGCTGTTGCAAAAAAGATATGTCTGGAACACGTTAATGATTTTAAATCTATAAGTTTGTCTCGTAATATTATTGCGGAGCGCATATCAGAAATGAGATATAACTTGGAGGGACAACTGATAGCAAGAACGAAAACTTTTACTTGTTACTCACTAGCTCTTGATGAAAGTACCGACCGCAAAGATACGGCGCAGCTAGCTGTATTCATGAGTGTCGATTCAGATTTTAATGTTCATGGAGATCTTGTAGATGTCATTTCACTAAAGGATCGAACTCGAGGAGAAGATATTTTTGAATCTGCAACGAAAACTATGAACAAATTTGAAGTCACGCTAAAAGTAATTAATTTTATACCTCAAAACAGTTTACGTTTCTCAACTTGACGTTGCACTGCTACAACATATACAAACTAAGTTGATATTTTTAAACATATTAACAACAACAACATTATTATTATTATTATTATTATTTTCATCATCATCATTTTTATTATTATGATTTATTTCCGTCACTAACGAATAACATTCATGGAATGACCCAGTAAATAAAACGCTATTGTTAATAATAATAATAATAATAATAATAATAATAATAATAATAATAATAATATTAATAATATCATCATCAACATTTATCAGTCGCCCTGGTTGGCAAGTTGGTATAGCGCTGGCCTTCTATGCCCAAGGTTGCGGGTTCCATCCCGGGCCAGGTCGATGGCATTTAAGTGTACTTAAATGTGACAGGCTCATGTCAGTAAATTTACTGGCATGTAAAAGAACTCCTGCGGGACAAAATTCCGGCACATCCGGCGACGCTGATATAACCTCTGCAGTTGCGAGCGTCGTTAAATAAAACATAACATTTTTTCAACATTTATCCTTATGTAGGCCTACATTTTTTTTCATCACAGTTTATCAAGTGCAAATCTAAAATGAGCTCCTAATCAATTAGTAAGATGTATAAAAGTTATCCAAGTACCAGCCGCCGCATTAGTAGTTTCGCTTTTTTTTTACGATCATTCGACCGGTCTGCCTGCTACCTGTCTGTGTTGAACCGTTGCACAGTAAGGGAGGAGTGAAGGCTCTTCAGTTCACAGCTCGAGAGCGCTGTTCTACATCCCTGTACTAGGGCATTCGATAAGTAATGGCAACAATACTGTAAATCAGTGCTCCTAGCAGTGACCATTGAAATCTTGTACTACGTAATAGAGCAGCGATTGTTTCATAAATCTGCAATATTGAAAATTTGAGAGTAGCCATATTTTGTAAATATAGTGGCTGTTTCTGATTTGAGTAAACAATACAGCACTAAAGGTACGAACAAAGGTGCTTCATAAAAATCCAACTTGCAAGAGACAAACATGCAACACAGTGCTTTAGAGCATTACAAGAAGCCTGTGGGACAGAAGTCCTACCATACTGAACTATTGCAAGTTGGGTGGAAGCGAGGCATTCACCTTCAATGAAGAATTGACATCTGAAGAGCTTTAGATTGATCAGTGAGAGAGATGCCCAGAAATGCTGCTGGAGATGGAGTCCGTCATCTTCCAAGAATATGATAACATATTGCTGACATGGCAGGAGACTATATTTGAAGTATTTAATGTCAAAAGTAACCTAAATAAATTTAGTGTGAAACAGTAACAATGTTACCATTACTTTTCGAATGCCCTAATAGATAGGCTATAGTTCTTCGGATAACACCAGCCACCAACTGCTTAGAGGAACATCCTTTCTCAGCTTTCTCAGCTTTGAGATGTGAAGTCTTCGATGGGTGAGAAATGGATTTTGGCTTTGGCACTCGACAATGAAGGAAGGTTTATGCAGAATATGAAATTTGATGATCTGATAAATGACTTCTCATAAAACGAGATATGTTACAAATAAATTATTTCATTTATGTCATATCACTTTGTTATATTTCTCACATCTTATATGTACCTCTCATTTAATAAATAGTGTACTGCAGCAGCGGTTCCTCTATATGAGCACAGGAGCATCTGAACACCTTAAAAACCAACAATAATCATACATATTACTGTATTAATATTATTACAGGTACATCTATTACTTTCCAATGTGCAATGACGTTCCTACATTTTTTTGTCTCGAGAGAATGTCCCGTTCGTGTGACGAGTGTCTTTAAATCTCCATTGGACACATTGACAGCAGCTCGCACAATTTTTCTCTAGCAGGGTGAAATAGCCTGAGACAAGAATATTTTCTGGTTTGTTACAATGGTTACAATAGTTCTAACGTGCTAGTGACAGAGAAAGAGAGATGCTCCATCTCTCTTGGGTCTGGCATCGTGTTCCTTTCTCCCTCTCTCCTCGTTTTCTCTCTTTACTCTTTCTTTTCAAAATACCGTTACGCACGGGGGCTGATTCTGTTGTCTTTTGTTCAGCAAAATAAGGAAAATACAAGCTCCATTGGTGCATATTGAAAGTTGAAACAGTAATACTTGAAGTTTGGAGACGGACGTGTGTGAAATTGTGAGTGTATTAAATGAAAAGAGAATTAAAACATTCCTCCGTAACACCATGACAGAAAGCCGATTAAGTACATTGACTATGTTGGCAGTGGGGGGGGGGAAACTTGTCAACAACATTAGAAACTTCAGTAATAGTTATTGATAAGTTTGCATCGCTCAAAACTAGGCGAATGGAGTTTCTCCACAAATAAATCCAGATCTTCAACATCATCTACAACAGCAGTTAAGATGAGTCCTATGAATTAGTTTTACTCTACTCTTGTTTAATGGTTTTAATTTTGGTTTTATATGCATAGATTTGGTGCATGCTGCATATTAGAACTCGTTTATCTCTGTCTGTGACTCAGCTATACGAGAATATAAGTGTGTTCATTACTCGTATTTTTTTGTGAACACCCATCCAAGAAAGGCACGAGCCGCCACTGGTGTACTGCACGACATTATTAATGAATTTTATCGTTCTTTCAAAATGGGGTAGAGAGTGTGGCCGGGCCTGTTGAGCCTTGGGACAGTAAAGAAGTAAATCTGGCCCTGGGGCAATCCATAACAATAAAACATGAACATCGCTTACAGTTTTTGACCATTTTAATAACATTAACTTATTGTACGAAATGTAGTTAATAGTCTACCATCTACTCCAATGAAATCTGCAATTTTATTATAGTTCAAAAACAGCGACTTTGATAGTTACAGCAGATCCGTGTTATTTATTATGAAATAACAAATAAATTGATTAAAAAAAAATGTCTGAATGTCTTATTTTAAAGATTCAAGAATAATATTGTCAAATATAGTCCATTTTTGCAATAATTATTGAGACTGATAGTTTTGATATTCTGAAAGATTTTATTATCTATTAATCCCACTTAAGGGGAGGGCACAGAGTGGGACTGTCCTCGCATGCAGGCCGCTTGGGTAGGCCCATTCCACTACCTGGGATGGAATGGTGTGCATATCCTAAGGCAGCCCCACATTACAAATCCCCTCAACGCCACCTCCAAACATCCCTACAGCCTACATAGCCATTTTCCTTCACTGCGGTCCCACGATGCATAACACTACCACCAACAACGAATGACCACATATCCATGGGATCCAAATTTGGCTGTAACTGGCAAATGACTCATCACTGCAAGCCTGAAGCCTAGAAAAATGGAGATGATGATGAAAGAGGGGAAGTATAATTATGATGGTGGAATGAATTCGAGGTCCAACGCTGAAAGTTACCCAGGAATTCTACTTCAGTTGGTTGAGGAAGAACCTCGAAAAACCTGAACCAGGTAACTTGAACAGAATTTGAACCTGGGCTCGTTCGTTTCATGGTCAGACTTTCTAACCATTATTCCACAGTGGTGAAGTGATAATAAGCTTTCATGTTACATAATTTCTCGTTCACACTCGTTCACAGACTTCAATAGGTACCATGTGAGTCAAGAGGAAGCGCCTTTGTGGTGTATCTGTGACTACAGTGACAGTGCATTGGCTTTCCAGCTATACGGCCCGTATTCGATCCCCGGTCAAGTCTAGGTGGAATTTATGGTAGACAAAGCAGATGTTGCAAAGGGATTTTAAAGGGGCACTACCGTTTTCGTCTTTCATTCCAGTAACACACTTCACTTCCACCTCATTTCATCTATCATCTGTAATAGTAAACATAGGCTAGGTGATGTCTGGGGGTAGTACGAGTTTCCGATGATGATCTAGGTTCTATGGTTTGAGGCTCTGGACCCTAGGTTCGTACTCGTCAGGTGATGGGACCTTAACTGCAGGGCCTAGGAAGAATGACCACCTATCAGCGTCGGATTCACGAATGGCATGTGGTCCATCCATCTAGGTTTGCCAACTTTCGTGGGTAAAATTTAGGAACACAAACGTTACTGACAATTGCACTCATTATTTCCACCTATCAATCCACATCATAGGTGGAGAGAGAACTGTTTCCTTGGGGGGGGGGGGGCAAAGCAAAACCATAGAATTCCGATATAATGAGGTTATGGGGGATATCATTTACTTCCTCCCCCATTACAGCTTGACCTTGGTACAGTATAAGTAATAATAAAAGTATTTTTTGGGGTGCATGTTTCTTACAGTGTTGCATCCATATCCACGATGTTTCGGACCTAGTTGTATAGGGTTTCAACTTATACTACAAACTATAATAGGGTCTAACCATAGGTTTCTTCGAGCCCTGACATTCACGTATGGAAGTGGACTCTGTCCATGCTAACATAGAAAGAAGTAAACATGTGGTTGTATTCGATTCTACTGGATGGTTACTATTGTGAGAATGAGATCAGATAATCATATGGTAATAGAGATGGATAACATTCAGTTTTTAGTTTTCAGCCAACTCCAGAAGAAGATGATAAACAACAAGAAAACTGCAGAAAATGGTGACTCTGTAACCTGGTTGAAGATGGTTTGGGAAGAATACCTGAAAAAGATTCCTTGCGCGATATTCTACAATTATTCCTGCAATGTCGCATTCCAGGTTCTACGAACCAAGAGAAGAGCTTCCTGCGAAAGTCATCAGAGACTGAAACCAATATTATTCTTTGCCCCACTTATGACTGCTCCATCTGCATAAGCACAGAAAAGAAAAAGATTTTCTAGATTTGTGTCATAAGGGGATAATACTCCTTAGGTACCATGCATTGTATCTCGTGAGAGATGAGGCTTTGGTGGATAACTAGGAGTAAAATACACAGCCAGTTTTATTTAAGTTATCATTACAGATTTAGAGTATTAAATTATTTGGAAGTAGGCCTATATTATTAATGTTTTAGTTTCTCAGTGAAGAATGTAATGTTCATTTAACTACATTCTGTACTTTATTAATGCTTATTTTTAAGTTTGGGTGAGACATCAATGAATGAACGATGTAGTAGGGCCTAAATAATATTATTAACAAATAATTTTGATTAGCTGAACATTCTGTAGGCCTACTAGGCCTATATTCGTTAGATAAAAAACCTCTAATGCCATTTACCTCATAATTTATTATCTCAAGTTCAAAGTCAGAAGTAGATTATTAACGTTTAGAAAAAACTGCTCTGTGTAAAAACCAACTGTACTGGAGAGGAAAATCTTTATTATTTCAGTCTCTGAATGCCACAGACTCACGTTTATACAATTCATGAGCAGCAGCTGCAGTGAAATTAGATCTCTACACTGCGTTCCATAATGTCTGACAGGAAACGTAAACATTGTCGGCAGAGGTAGGGAGGCGCATAATTGCTACTCAACCAATGGCAGGTGTCACAGTCCAGGCTTATCTCGACATTGGGCGGACAGAACGATTCAGACCACCTAACTTCAAGATAAGCCTGGGATGTGATCTCTGCCATTGGGGCCGGGTACAATTTTTCCCTTGAAATTATTACAGCCTGCTTCACAGGGAGGTTCTACCTGAAAACCAGATTTGCATAATATATTTCTTACTATAGCTACGTTAATAGAAAACCACAATTTAAGTCACACAGAATTGTGGGCACTCAAAGTTGGGTTTCTGGCATCTTGTCAGCCCATTTGTGTAGTATGGATATAAAGTGAAGAATTGTGACGGTGTAGTGTGGTTCCTGGGGTAGCTCAGTTGGTAGAGCATTTGTGCGGTAAGCGAAGGGTCCCGGGATGGATACCCGGCTCCGGAATAATTATCTCTTGAAATTATTAAAGCCTGGTTCACAGGAAGCATCTACATGAAAGCCAAATTTGCACACTATTAAAAAACAATTCTTTTACGTACACTGAAATTGAAAATTTTTATTTGAAAATATTAATAAAAGTCGCTCCAGTCAGTAAAACACGACTTGAGCTTCAGTGCACCACTGCACTCATCCCCGCGCTCTCGACCACTTGCTTTCTGCACCCTTGCCCCGAGAGCCAGTGCGGAGCAGCTCCCTTGAACCATGGAGCTACGGTGCGTCACATATATACTGTATATATGTATATGTATGTGTGTGTGTGTATATATATATATATATATATATATAAATTGAATTGGTAATGGAAATTACGGGAAAACGGCTGAACAGGTTTTAATAAATGACCCCTAATTTTGAAGCTTGGAACCCAAAGTTTTTCGGAAAAATAGTAGTTTTAAGTGAAATGTCAATTTTTCTACATAATTTTCCTACTTTCCAAAATCCATCTATCGTCAGTTTTGAGAAATAATGGGTTTTCAGAATAAAACAGAACACAAACACACTAAAATAAACAATATCACACTAAGACTAAGACCTGCAGAATTGCTGATATATTTAGAGTTCAGATGACTTAGATTCTCTTACATCATAATTCAAATATGTCGATCTTTTATATTATGGTTTATTTAACGACGCTCGCAACTGCCGAGGTTATATCAGCGTCGCTGGTGTGCCGGAATTTTGTCCCACAGGAGTTCTTTTCATGCCACTAAATCTAGTGACGTGGAGCTGTCGCATTTAAGCACACTTAAATGCCATCGACCTCGGCCGGGATCGAACCCTCAACCTCGGACATAGAAGGCCAGTGCAATACTAACTTTGCCACCCAGGGTGACTGTCGAACTTCATTTGTGTAAATTTTTCATAACGTTTCTGTAATGTTGATAATAAAAAACTTCAAGACTTACTAAAAAGAATTTCAGGTCAGATTCTCTGGTGTGTAATTTTCTGAGTACAGCTGTCTGTGTATTGGATATTGAAAACCACATGATGACATTACCATTAAAAATGAAATATTATTATAGTGAATGGCATGATGTATTTGTGACTAATTATACAGATTAATGCTTTACTGATGATAAGAAAGTGAAATCTTTAGGGTTTATATAAGTAGGCGTACAGAATATTTGAAGTTAGATCTTCATTTCTATACTATTTACTGAGTGACGGCTATATAGTAGTCTATACAAAACTTACGTAATATAACAATATTGTTATTGAAATGAAATATTTTTATAGTTATTAATCAAGTGGTATGGGTCTTTTCGATAGTGTATTTAATTGTGGTGTGGTGTAGATATTTAAAGATGAAATAATTTATAAAACAGTTATGCTACCGGTTGTTCTTTACTATAGTTGTGGAACTTCACTTAGATAAATTTTTCTTATTCTGCTAAACCTCCCCTTTTATCCGACTTACACACCACTGCGGGTAGTGTTGACACATTCGGACATTCCTATCACGGTATCGGCATGACGCAGGGCCACCGCAGAGATAACACAGACCAATCACAAGACAAGGATAACACCCAATCCACCCGGTTGTTCTTTACTATAGTTGTGGAACTTCACTTAGATAAATTTATTTCTTATTCTGCTAAACCTCCCCTTTTATCCGACTTACACACCACTGCGGGTAGTGTTGACACATTCGGACATTCCTATCACGGTATCGGCATGACACAGGGCCACCGCAGAGATAATACAGAGCAATCACAAGACAAGGATAACACCCAATCCTGTGTTGGAAAGCACATGCACACGCTATCCACACAGCTACAACGGGAGACACCTATTGATAATATGCGATAAGAAAGGTTTTTATTACATAAGCATCGATTTGAACGAATAAATAGAATTAAACGTTCATAGTAATAGCCTATTTCTTGTTCAAATGTGAATTAAATAAGAAATATATAATATTATATTATTGGTTTCATTATATACAGTATTTAGAAACTGAGAACAGGTTAAATGCTACACGCTACTATTGATTCCCCTCTCTCCCTTGTCATGATTTGACGCTCGTAACAATCGTGGTAGCCACAGATGTTCCATTAGCTGCTCCCGCAATATATCTACGAAACAGTTTTATTTTTAAACTTCTAAATGTAATGAATAAATATCCAGCAAATACATTTTCATTTAAATGTTGTGTATTTATAGGGTTAATCTTTTAATGGTTTGCTAAAGTTTCACTTCTTAAAATATTGACTGCATTGTGTATGTTTTTACTCGTAAGCAAACGGTTTTTACTTGCAAGAAATAGAACGCAGAGTGGGTATAAATGGTTGCTCCTCATTGGTTAATGGAATGGAGTACAGGGAGTGGAAAGATGGCCAACTAAATATATTTGAAAACAATTCAGACGCATACATATTTAATAAGTAAAGGAATAGGAACATACATAAATGGAATTAACTGTTCTAATTATACCAATCTGCTTCATACGGACATACTAAGCGCATCGCAGTGCAATTTCATTGTTTTATAGAAGCATGGCACTATTGGTACTGCTGAATGAAATTATACCGAACGCTCCTCATTTTAATTTCGAGCGGGAATCGCAGATGTGCAGTTCATGGTTGTTTGTAATCGGTGAAGTGTTGTGTGCGTGATTTAATGTTTGTGTTGGATAATGGGGGTATGGATAAATCTACGGCCTGATGCTGGGTTGCAAGAAAGCATTTATAGGTTCGTTAAACACCAGGGGCGTATTTTGCGGACTACCGGGGCTACCGGCGGTAGCCCAAGGAAATTACAAAAGAAAAAGTTTATAATATAACATAATGTAATAATTTTGTATTACCGTATTAGTTTTACCACTGTAATTAAAATTAAAGTAATTGTTAGATTTATATGCGCTCTCTGCTCTCGAAAAGAAACAAGTTGTCAAGGCGGCATCACTGGAGAAACCGCTGCCGCGAAGAGTAGCCTGTGACGGTTCCGCTCACGTCGCACAACTCCCCGTCCCCCCGCTCCCTCCTGTTTCCATCGTACACTGTAGGTGGGTGAGTTGCCGCTCTCGTGATCGGTTTCTTGGAAGGCGCGAAGCAACAATATGCTTAGTACGCTAGCTCATTAAGGTGATTGTGTTCTTGCAGTGTAGTATTTTAAATTTGTGATTTGTTCGAGTGTCTAAGAGTTATATTAATTGTGAATTATTAAGTTCTTAATTTCCCAATTAAGTGATATTGTGAAAAATATGCCTGAACAAGTTTCTGGAGAGGTTTGTGTTGAAAATGACTGTGTAATAGAAGGTTTATTAAAAGTGCCTTTTAACCGTCGTACATACAACGAGAAAGTTGAAATTGTGAAAATGGAAAGACCAACTCCTGAGTTAAATTTGTCCATGGATGTAAAAGAAAAACAGCGTGAGTGCACACGAAATTTCACTTCAACATCATATGGTAAGTGGAATTGGTTGTGTGGTAGTTCTAAACTGTCTAAACTATTTTGCTGGCCATGTTTGTTATTTAGTCGCGAAACTAATGTGTGGTCAAAAGAGGGGTTTTCTAATATGAACTCCCTTCGAACGGCAGTCCTAAAACACGACAAATCAAAAGCTCATATTTATAGTAGCATGAACTTTGCAAACTTTGGGAAGACAAGAATTGATTTACAGCTAGATAAGCAAAAAGTTCTACACATCAACCAACACAATGTTCTTGTGAAAAAAAATCGGGAGATTTTACTGCGTCTTATTAATGCAGTCTGCTTTCTAGGAAAACAAGAATTGGCTTTTCGGGGTCATAATGAGAGTGTGGAATCAGACAATAGAGGAAATTATATTGAATATTTAAGTTCCTTAAGTGAATTTGACCATTTACTGGCCAATCATCTTGAGAGTTCAACAGTATTCCGTGGTACTTCTCCCGCAATTCATAATGACTTAATATTTGCTATAAGAACATAAAATCTGAAATAGAAGAAGCACCTTTTGTGGCCATTGTTGTTGATGAAACAAGTGACTGCTCTAATCAGAGTCAATTGTCCACTGTTTTAAGATACGTCGACAGTACTGCCAATGTTCAAGAACGGTTTATAGGATTTACAAATGTCAGTTCGGGCAAAACTGCTGCTGCTTTGTTTCAGCATGTGGAAGGTGTTATAGCAGAATACAATGTCGGCAATAAGTTAATTCCACAGACATACGATGGTGCTTCAGTTATGGCGGGAATTATTAATGGCTTAAAAACTAAAATTTCAAGAAAAGTATCCTCAAGCACTATTTGTCCATTGTTACAGCCATGTTCTCAATTTAGTTTTGCAACAAACTACTTTATCCATTCCAGAATGCCGCATTTTTTTCAAAACACTGTCGGGTTTAGCTGCATTTTTCTCATCATCTCCTAAAAGATCAGAAAAACTGAAGGAATTTATGAAAAAGAAACTCCCAAAAGCAGCACCAACTAGATGGAATTTTACATCTCGGCTTGTAAATACAGTAAAGGTATACAGAGAACAACTGACTGCTTTCTTTGAAAATATCATTTGCAGTGACTCTGAAGAAAACTGGGATGATGATGTAATTGTGCAGGCTCAAGGATATTTGTATTTTTTCACACAGTTTCAGAATATATTTCTTCTTGAAGTCTATGCTAGAGTGTTCGCACATACAGATGTGCTCTACAATATTCTTCAGACAAAAAGTCTAGACATAGCATACTGCTTGCAAGAGGTATCAAAGTTAAAACATATTATATCCGAGTTCAGACGTAGTGGGTTTTCGTCCATATGGAGTAATATGGAAAATGAAAATTCTTCAGACAATACAATGGAACCACCATTAAAGCGAAGAAAATGAGATGATGAATTGAAATACAGGCAGCTGTACTACAGCATACTAGATCGGTATGCACATGGAAATTACTGACAGATTTTCTGATTATGGAAAGCTTTAGTTCACACATCTTCTAGATTCTCAAAAATTTTCTGCTTATAGAGAAAACTTCCCGAATGAGGCACTAAACAAATTATTTCAGTCCTATAACAGTCACTTTGATCAAGTACGTTTGAAAAATGAATTAAGTGTAATATATTCAGCAGAAGTGTTTGATTTTTCGAACAAACCTATCCATGAAATATTATCTGCCATATATGAAAACCAGCTGAACCAAGTTATTCCTGAAGTCCTTAAATTGGCAACATTAATTGTGACAATACCAGCTATGTCAGCATCGGTAGAAAAAACATTTTCTGCGTTGAAGAGAATAAAATCCTACTGTAGATCAACTCATACACAAGAACGTTTATCCGGCTTGGCACTGATGTCAATTGAAAAGTCATTTCTACAGAAACTTCTCAAGCGGCCCAACTGTAATTTCAATGACGAAGTCATCAAAGTATTTTCGTCCCAATCAAGACGTCTGGAATTCACATATAAATAGGTAAGGAATTTTATTATAGGGTTTTAAAAATATAATTTGTGTAATAATAGGGTCAGTGGTAGCCCAGACCCTTAAACCAGTATACGCCACTGTTAAACACTATTGCTCCTATAACTGTTCATTTGGCGTCAGTAAGCGTTGCAAGAACGACCTTTAAAGCTATTGGTTCGTTAAAGCAATCTGTAAACTATAGGTCGAAAATCGGAGCTGTAAACTGTTAACGAATCGTTAGCCGCCATTTTGTACGTATATTGCTTGTTTTTGTATTTGACAGCATTAAGTAATTTCGTGGATATGTTATCGTCAGAAACAGGTATCGGTAAGTAAAATGTAATATACACATCACAATGAACTCGAGATTTGTGTGTGTATAGGAAAAGTTTTGTGAATAAAATCATTTTATTACTATTATAGAATCGTCTGACGTAGAGGTTATGTTTGATATGGTACAACATCTACCAAGACCAAGAATACTGAAAGACAGATCAAATCCTCTAGAAGAATACGATAATATTGATTTTAAGGTTAGATTTAGATTATCGAAAGAGACATTCATGGCTCTCTTGCATGAAATAGGGCATCATATTGGAAAACAAATCGCACGCAGTAAGACAGTATCAGCAAGTAGCCTAACAGTATTTCGCTATTACGCAATAGGAGCGTTTCAGAATGTGATAGTGGATCATATTCACGTTTATAAATCTACAGTTCGTAGAATAATAAGATGTGTGACTGTATTGCAAGAATAAGAGAACAATACATTACTATGCCTCAATGAAATTCTGTACAAACAGTAAAACAGGATTTCTTCTTTTTTTTTATTGGGTTATTTTACGACGCTGTATCAACATCTCAGGTTATTTAGCGTCTGAATGAAATGAAGGTGATAATACCGGTGAAATGAGTCCGGGGTTCAGCACAGAAAGTTACCCAGCATTTGCTCGTATTGGGTTGAGGGAAAACTCCGGAAAAAACCTCAACCAGGTAACTTGCCCCAAACCAGGAATCGAACCCGGGCCACCTGGTTTCGTGGCCAGACGTGCTGACCGTTACTCCACAGGTGTGGACTGGATTTCTTCTCAATTTGCAATTTTCCCAACGTTATTGGTGCATAGACTGTAGCCATATGAAAATTCAGAGCCCTAGTGGACACTTGAATGAGATGTATCACCGAAACAGGAAGGGTTACTTTTCTATCAATCTGTAACAAGAATCGTTGTATGTTGACCTAGGTCAGTATTTGATGCCTGTCTTCTACATGCAAAGTTTGAAAACAATGACCAGACGCTAAATAACCTAAGCTGTTGATAAAGCGTCGTAAAATAACCTACTAAAATAAAGAAAAAACAATGACTATCCAAAAACTCAATATTACCACAGCGACACGCAGTATAATAAGGGAATTATTTTTGCCGGCTACAATGGCACTGTCGTTTTGAATCTTTTCCGTTTAAAGATGGAATAGCTAACAGATCGTTAAATATAACATTTGCAACGACCTATACTATAAAGACTGGAATAGTTTAAAGGTTCGTTACTTAACGAGAGAATAGCAATTTATGGAACAGGTTTCTTGCAACCCAGCATGAGAATATCTTCACGAGTTGAAAGGTTAGTTACACATTTTTATTGTACGCTATATTTGACATTTTCTGAAGATGTTTGTTAAAATCTTCCGTCGGTAATTTGAAAGGTGAAGCTAGCGTTGAGGTTGTTCCATGATTTCGGAAGTGTAAATCGTTTAAATTAGAAGGTATTTTGGTCAATGTAGAGTATCCACCGCCCACTGAACGAATATTGGTTAAACGAGCGTTGAGCGACTTCCGCCGATTTTGGAATAGACACCGACGCACTTAGGTTAGGTTAGTTTAGGCTTTTATTATTCCGTCAAGATGGTTTAGGATTACCGTAAAACTGGCCTATGTCTCCTATAGTGGGCGGGACATAAGTAACATTCACCAAAATTTTTAAGCGAAATGTAGTGATGCGAAGCCGAAGATTCGCCAACAGATTACCTGGCATTTGCCTTATGGTGGGGTAAAACGTCGGAAAACCCCAACCAGGTAGGCCTAACCAGACCAAACGGGGATGAAGTGAGGTGAGGCCGAGGACTCGCCATAGATCACTCGGCATCCGCCTTCGGCCGAGGAAGACTTCGGAAGAAACCAATCAATCAGACCAAACGTTTAAGAATTTTCGTTAATCAGTTCTGCGTTTGTGTAAGATAGATTATAATATGAAATACTAGTTAATTGGCCAGTTTGTTCTAATTTGGCTTTCTCAGATAGGTTATGATGGAATCTTCTTGGATCACGAAAATAGAGGACCCATAATAAAATTAGACCTACATTTTGTACCAGTTTTCATCTTGTTCTATTTTTAAAAGATACACATTCTTAATTCAAACTAATTTATTATATTTTTTGTGGTTTTGGTATACTAAGCTTACTGGTGTATAAAGTTAACTTTCAAGTTCTAAAATATAATGCAATAGTTATTCGAGATCCGAGGGTAGGCCTACCTCCGATTTTAACGATGTCTTAGTGAAGTACTTCGTTTAACCGTACTAAGCGTCATTCCTCGCAATGCAAGATCTATTTCAAATTGAACTCTTTCATTCATTCAGTGTTCTGCCCAAGGGCAGGTCTTTCACTGCAAACCCAGCTTTCTCCAATCCTTCCTGTTTTCTGCCTTCCTCTTTATCTTATCATATGATCTATAACTTAACGTCGTTTATCATCTGATACCTTCTTCTGCTCCGAACTCTTCTCTTGTTCATCTTTTATTTCAGTGCCTCCTTCAGTAGGTAGTTCCTTCTCAACCAGTGACCCAATCAATTCCTTTTCCTCTTCCTGATCAGTTTCAGCACATTATTTCCTCACCCACTCTTTCCAACACAGTTTATCTCTCGCAGTACACTCCAAGTATTTGAAGCTGTCCACTTGGTCTACTGCCTCATTTAAAATTCGCAGGTTTACCTTCCTTATTTTTATTCCTACGACCATGGTCTTCGTCTTGTTTGCATTTATCTTCATCTCATACTGCTCACAGCTATCATTTAGCTATTGAACTGTTTATTCATTAATTATTTACAAAAGCGTGATGCCTATTTAAATATTTAAATTTTATTTTTTGTTAATATTTTATACTCATTATGAAGTATAAATATTTAGATTCCATGCTCCAGTGTTTGTTACGAGATAGTTACCCTTAATAAAGCTTCATTAAGGCTAGCATACGTCCCGTAGAAAAGTAGGACTGCGTTCATAAAACTTTTGTTGGTACAGAGCAGTGTTTCGACCTTCGATGTAAACCTCAAGTTTTTGTGAATATAAACAGGTTCTTGTACATACAGTATACTGTATTGGTATTGGCAGTTAAGCTGTTTCAAGACGTGAATATGGTAACCGCTGAACCTGCCACCCAGAGTCCATGCTGACATTCGCGACTTTTTCACGATAGCACGTGGTAGCCAGCTGTTTTGTTTGGAAGAATCTAATCTTCGTTACTATGTAACAACAAGTATTGGTGTTCTGTCATGGCTATTCTTTTCGCAGTTGTTTTGTGTTGATGGAGGTAGAATTATTTTGAATTTAGTTTTAAATTTAAGTAGCTGTGTGTGTGTGTTTCTAACGCGATTTATAGTGTTCGTGCATTTATAAAATGTCGCAAGACAGTTAGTTCTTACTCCCTCAGTTAACGGCAGTTTTACAGAACAAACTTTAACTTAATTATACCTCGGAAAATCAATATATTACCTGCGTGTATTTTTAAAATCACTCTCTTATTTTGAATAACATAATTTTCATTGGCGATGTGATCGCGAAGGGATTAATTTTATTATCCAACTTGTAGAATCGTCAGAAATAACATCACTATCATCTTTCGCTGTATTTACATAATCAGGATAAACTGAAATAGGCCTGATTCCGCGTCATTATCAGGCCACTGATAGGCCTACTAATATCTGAAACGCCTAGCTCAGGTAAACCACACGCTCCACTATATTTCTGTATTGTCCGCCACACTGTGACATTCTGATTTATGTAGGCCTGTCACTTCCATACCAGACATTATTAGCTGATGTAAGGTTGCCCGTGCATCTTTCTTTTGTAACTGTAAATTTATTAGCATGAAATCTTGATTACGGTTTATACCTACTATATATTGTTTGCACACTATGTAGGTCTACCATATTGGCATTCACTCATAGTTTATTATTATTATTATTATTATTATTATTATTATTATTATTATTATTATTATTATTATTGTAGTCAGAGTCCGTATGATATTATTATTACGAGTTCGTGTCAGCTGTTCAGTTTCGACCAGTGAGCTCTATACTAAATTGGAGACACTACTGAATGCTTTAAAAGCGTGACGCGATTGCTGAGCGCCTGAGCGTATTATATTGTATTTATTAACATTCCATGGTATTCATACATGCTTACAGCTAGAATATGGAACAAGTCAAAAAACTTAATACTATTATAAAATCTTAATTTATAGTCACAGTCTAGATGAAATGTATACAGACGAGATTTACAATATAGTCTACTAGTACAACACATAGTTTTAGTATCAATTTCATGAAGTGTTATTGAATGTCATGAATTCACCTACAGAATAGAAGGCGTGAGAAATTAGGTACTTCTTTAATTTGGCCCTAAATAATTTTATGTTTTGAGTTTCATTTTTTATATCGATAGGGAGGCTATTAAAATTTTTTTACTGCCATATAACGCACTCCTATTTGATAGCACGATAGACTTGCCGATGGAGTATGAAAGTCATTTTTTTGACGTCTATTTATGCTATGAATTGTTGAATTAGTTACAAAGTTTTCACGATTACATACGAGGAAGACTATTAATGAAAAGATATACTGACAAGCCATGGGCATTATTTGTAGTTTTTTGAAAATAGTCCTACACGACTCCCTAGATTTCGCACCTACTATTATTCTAATTACTCTTTTTTGTAATAGAAATATATTGTTACTATCTGTGGAATTTCCCCGCAATATTATTCCAAAACTCATTACCGAGTGGAAGTATGCAAAGTATATTGTTTTTAAGGTATTGATATTTACTATCTTTTGCATAGATCTAATAGCAAAACAAGCTGAATTTAGTTTGGGGGTAATTTCTTTAATATGATTTTTCCAATTTAACACATTATCGATTTTTAAGCCAAGAAATTTGGTTGTTGTTGTTTCTAATAGGGATCTACTGTTAATTATTGCGCTAGAAATTTGCGACGTTGAATTTGGACAGGATTTAAATTGAATTATGTTAGTTTTGTTACAAATGAATACTAATTTATTGACTGAGAACCAGTCACATATTTTGAAGAGAATTTCCTCTGTTGAAGATTGGAATGTGTTGGAGTTATTGGCTGTAATTACTATACTTGTGTCATCTGCAAATGATATGGGATGACCTACATATTTTATAAGGGGGGCAAGATCATTTATAAACACTAGAAAAAGTAGGGGACCTAATATTGATCCTTGAGGAATTCCATTATTATTAGTTCCCCATGTCGATGTAGATTTCATAGTTGTATTGATTTCAACTTTCTGTTTCCTATCTATGAGATATGAGTGAAACCATTGGTGTGCAACACCTTTAATTCCATAATAATCTAATTTATCTAGCAGCATTTTATGATTTATACAGTCAAATGCTTTGGACAAATCACAGAAAATCCCTCCAACTTGTAATTTTTTATTTACAGCCTCCAGAATTTTGTCAGTTGAACTAAATGTTGCATTTTCTGTGCCTTTATTTCTCCTAAATCCAAATTGTTCTGGGACTAAAATGTTGTATCTTTCTAGATGATGATATAATATTTTATACATTACTTTTTCAAAGATTTTGGAGAAGACTGGTAGAAGTGATATGGGTCTGTAATTTTCTGGAGACGTTGTTTCTCCCTTTTTGAAGATAGGAATAACCACTAAATATTTTAATCTCTCGGGAAATATACCATTGAACATTGAATAGTTACATAAATAATTTAATGGCCCAGATATAATATGTGAACTCGCTTTTAATATTTTGCTTGTTATTTCATCATGCCCTGAGGAGTTTTTTGACTTTAGATTTTTAATAATTGTAATTATTTCTTGTTTGTTTGTTGGAAATATTTGAATATTTGGGAATTTTGTCGGAAAATATTGTGTTAAAGAATCTAAACTGTTAGTAACATTATCTTGGGGGATGTTGAGGTTATCAGTTATTGTAAGAAAATATTCGTTAAATATGTTTGCAATTTCATTTGGGTCTGACGTTTTTGTATTGTTAGATATAAGGGTATAGTTTGTTACTTTACTTTTTGATCGTCCACTTTCTTTTTTAATTATGTTCCAAGTTGTTTTGATTTTATTATCAGAGTTTTGTATTGTTGTATTATAGTGTAATTCTTTAGCTTTTTGATTTACTTTGTGTAATATTTTTGAATATTGCTATCTCTTTCTAACATAGTGTTGTCCTTGTCTCCCTTGCTGTAAATGTTATCGCACAAAATATCAGCTCGTCGTAATCTTTAAAATTATTTCCGAAACTCCGAACTGTTAATGTTTTCTATGGATGTTACTGAGCTACCAGCCTTGAAGTAAACGAAATCACAAAAATGATATTAAATGCCGGTAGACCTACCCAGAAAAATAACATGGTTTTTTATGAAGTAATGTCTACGAAACCTAGCGATCCCGAGTTCGACTCCCAGCAAACTTTTAAGGAACTGGATATCATTTTCGTAGTCTTTTTAGTATCGTATTATGTTGCCCTCAGGGAAAGGCCTGGCATAGGCTAGTGTTTACACGGCAATTTTGATGTAAAAATATGTGGAAAAGACAGTGGCGTGCGCAAGACTTTTTGTTAGGGGCAAGGGTTTAGATAAGATTTTTGTTTGTAATCATGAAATTATATAGTTCTCGATGCATTTCACCCCAAAAAACATACAATTTTTACTGTGACATTGTTTTACTATTACGTTTAACACTTATTTATTAATAGGGTTTTTAAAGAACATTACCAATACTTTAACATTACGAATATCAGATTAAAGTTACATGTGATGAAGATCACTCAATTTAATGTCATAAAATCTCTCCACGGTACGCCAATGGCAAGAAGTCTTAACCTCTGTACAGACGTAAAATCTAGGAGGGAAAATTATTAAAAAAGAAACGATAAACATTTTGGGAGTTAAAATAGGTTCTACAATTAATTGGCAGATCAATATACCAGTTTAATATTCCACTTAGCAAAACTAATAAGGAAGGAAATATGATTGCATGCTATAAAAGTTCAATACAAAGATGGATAGCAGTTCTATGGATAAACAAAATTCCTTGGTATCAACGAAACGAAATTGGACCAAAACAAGATTAAATCAATATTGAGTACAACCCTCTTCAGATTATACAATATATAGTATTAGCCGAAAGAAGTACCGTACCAAAACAAAATTTGAGCTGTCTAATGACGAAGAAATGCAATATAGGAGCGTTTCTCAAACTTTTTTGAAGTGGGGACCACTTTTTTAAGTCGGACCACCTTACTCTTGTTCCCTTCGAAAGCAAATTAACTTAATCATTTTTGTAGCATATTTTTTTAAATATTCTACCAGTATACTTATATTTTAAAATAGAATTAATTAATTAAAATTAATTAAATTAAATTAATTTTATATTAATATTAACTAATTAAGCTAATGTTAATAGAATATAATTCAATTTTGTGTCTTTAATAATTCAAGGCTATTAGAGTTTGGATAAACTTTAAGTTATTGACAAAATAGATAAATGTTGGTAGTCACATCAATGAGATGGATGAGCCTGCCGATTCTTGCACAGTTGTTCTATATTTGGACGTATGCTGGTAAGCTTAAGTCGGAGATCGTCACATACATCCAGTCGATTTCGGTAGCCTACTTTATTTTTATTAGAGTTAGTAATGAAAACCCTTTTCTCACACAGATACGTAGAAGCAAACTGAATTACAATCTCTAAAGCACCATTGTATAGTTCACTATATTCTCTTTTTACTTGTGATGAGGTCCAGAAATTGACCATACCTTTCGCTTGGAATTTAATTTTAAGTCCGGTTTCATTCGAGAGTTCAATTAACTGTTCTCTTTCACTCAATGAAAGTTTCTTAGTTTCAATATCGCAATGAAAGTGATCACGAACCTATGAAAATTCGTCATATTTACTTGGAAAATAAGTTTCAAATTGTGACCTCAGAGTTGTATTAGTGGTGTACGACGTACAGTACGTGACCATTTCAATGTGCAGACTGGGTGTCGGCAAAACTATTAAGAAAGTCATAAATACATGAAAAGGTTCGGTCCTCTGTTACGAATTCGGGTGGTCCCTGGCTAGGTTGCAGGGGCGGCGCCAGATGTGCAGGGAAAAGATGGCGAGAAACACCACGTTCATAGTGCTTTAAATCCCTCTTTTGTTGTTTAGAGTAGAGTGGGAAGTCGGTACGCGGATAAGGTAATAAATTTCATAAAATGTCAGTACTAGGAGAAAAAGCGAAAGGTGATTGCCATGTGTCATTTCCAGACTCTGAGATTTTCAGCTATAGAGTGATACTCAGTTCGTTTGAATTTTATTGTTTCTCCTGTCTTTTTTTTAAGGAACACAAAGGCAAACCTCGAGGACCACAGGTGGTCCGCGGACCATAGTTTGAGAAACGCTGCAATATAGCATATCAAAATTTAAATGTATACAATAAATACTGCAACATCAGCGAATAGGGATTATAAAGAATGGACACTGAGCGAATTTTCCTGTATTTTGTTTCTCTATGCGCCAGCGTTTAGTTCTACTTTCAAGCGCTAGAGGTTAGTGTAATCGAGCATACGCTAAGATAATAATTGAGAGTAGAGTTTAGACACAGGATCCAAACATCGCCTACCTTCTTGCATAATCCAGTAACGCTTTGCTTCAAATAAATTCAAGTTAACAGCTTTTCCTTATTTCTCAGTGATGAACTAGTTGTAATAATAATTTTTTATATTTCAGATATAATAAATTATATTATCAAATAATATAATACATTATAAAATTATGTATAAAATTCGTTTAATATTTGTTTCTAATATAATATAGGTATATGGTTTTACTTCTCATAAGAGTTTTGTTTTTCCATTTTCACTGCTATCAAATCATTACATATTTTAATTGTTGTTGGGGTCAACGTCTCAACTCTCATTATAAAGGAACCCTAGAGTTTAGACATTACAGTTAATGACGGATGTATTATTTTATGGTTCCAATTTATTTTATTTGAGTACGTAATGTACTTAGATGTATTAATTATATGTGTTATCACGACCGTCTGTATCTTTAAACTGCCTGCTCTATGCTTAAGTTTTGTATGGAAAGTTGCGTGCAGCTGTATTTCTACAATCTGCCGTCAGAGTACACTAGTCAACACCGCATCAGTACTAATAGCATATGTCTTGCACGTGGTTGGGCATGCATTATTTTAGTGTTATTTTCGGTTTTTGAAAATGGTAAATTGTTGTGTGCCATTATGTAAATCGAATCAACGAAGTTCTCAGTCTAAAGGTATACGATATCATGAGATACCATCGGCTAAGGAACTTCGAGAAAAGTGGCTTTCGGCAATTTCTAGACAAGGCGCGTGTAAGGGTAGTAGTTGGATTCCCGCCGACCATTCTCGTGTTTGTAGTCTCCACTTTCGCACAGAAGACTATAGAGAAAATTGTGCAAGGAAAATTTTAAAACCTGGTGTCATACCAAGCAAATTTCCAAATTACCCGTGTTGCCTACAATCAAGAGAGAGGAAATCGCGAAAGGAACCTGCTGTCTCCAGAGCAAAGAACGAAATTCGCATCGACATAGACAACGGTATGTAGGCCTATTTAATATTTAAAAAAAAATATTCATTTTATGTAAAATCCTAAATACAAAAGTATGCATTTCTTAATTTAAGTACGCTCTTTGATTATTTCAGAAACTATCTCGCACGACACAAGAATCGATATCCAAGATGAAGTTACGTGACGTAGCAATTCAAGTAGACATTATTGATACAAGAAATAGTGCAAGTCTGTATCAAACGAAAGAAATTAATAGGCTTCGTTCCAAAATTCTGAGGCTACAAAAGAAAATTATGGACTTGGAAAATGATGTTCAAAACGAAAAAAAAAAAAAAAAAAAAAAAAACAGTCAGTCACATTGAAATTAATAAGATCATGGCTCTGAAAGATGCTGCGGGCAAAAAGGATATCAAAGCCGTATATCTAATGGAGCAATTAAATAATTTTGGACGAAAAAAACCGGAATGGTCAGAGTTGAGCATTCGCTATTTTATAGCATGGAGATCAATATCCCCAAGGGGTTATGAACATGCCCGAAATTCCAAATTATTGTCAGCTCCTTCACGCTCCACTTTAGACAGGTTTATAGGAAATACTGATTGCGATGCTGGAATTTCACCACTGATTAAATGCAGACTTAGGGCTGAATGTGAAAGTCTCCAACCAATGGAAAAGATAGTATCTATCATAGCCGATGAAATGGCAATCAAAGAAAGGTTGCTATATGATAGAGCGAGTGATAAGTTTTTCGGAGTTGTCAATGCCGAGAGGGTTTATGATGAATGTATTGGCCTTAATCCTAATTTAGCAAACAAACTACTCTGTTTTGTCGTGACTGGACTCTCAACCAAGTACAGGATCCCAGCAGCTTATTTTCTTGTGAGGAGTTTACAGGGCCCTGATCTTTTTCTATTGACTGAAAAAGTAATCAGAGCTGTAGAAGACTGTGGCTTTCATGTCTTAAGATTAGTGACAGATAACCATAGAACCAACCATTCTATGTTTAAACATTTTGGTAATGGTGATCTCCGAACTTGTGTTCCGCATCCCCGCCATCCGCAGAGACAACTTTTTCTAAGTTTCGATTAATGTCACATCATAAAAAATGTGAGGTCGCAATTTCTGGATAGGGAAATGGCTGATGGCAAAGGGATAATATGTTCAAAATACTTGAAGGAAATTTATCGTCTACAGAAAGATTTGACTGTTAAGCCTGTTCGATATTTGACAAGAAAACATATAGAACCGACCTCTTTCGAGAAGATGAATGTTCTTTCTGCCATTCAGATTTTCTCCCCTGCTGTGACCGCCGCAATAGAGTTCATGAAGGACAATCACACTCGATTTGTCACTAATTTGAATTTTGCAGACGCCACTTCAACAATAAATTTCATGAAATGCATGTATAAATTTTTTACAGTGCATGATGTAATGCCGCACTTCGATTATTGTGACGTTTTGTTAAGTGATCTAAGTTCTGAACTGTCAGTCAAGTTACAGCGAGCTCAGAATATGTGCATCAGATACGTGTGCAACATCCGACGATATGATCACATATCACCGTCCTTCGCAAGTCTCTCGTGGCTCCGACTTAAAGAACGCAGAACTTTACACTCTTTGTCTTTACTCTTTCGAATTCTGCACACCTCAACACCAAATTACCTTTCGTCTCGTTTCTCTTATCTATACTCTAACCACGACGTAAATACCAGATCACTTATCTGTGGCACGCTAAATATACCTCTTCATAGAACATCTTGTTATTCCTCATCTTTTACAATATCCACCTCGCGTCAATGGAATTCCTTGTCACAAAGTATTAGGGGCTGCAAGACAACAAACACCTTTAAGAACAGCTTAAAAGATAACCTTATTAGCATTTCACTCCAATCATACTGATTTAAAATATTACTGACTACACTGTTGCTTTTTTTCTTTAGACATCATCCTGATTGTGCTGCATTTTCAAAATTGTCTCATAATAATCTCTTTCTATTATCTAATATAATTTGAAATATATTAACATTCTATGTATTTTAGTTTAATTCTGCTACCCAGTTTATTTCAGTGTTTAATTAATAGTTCATAGTATTTTGTTGTTTAATTCGTAAATAACTCTTGTATACATGTAACTCTCATCTAAATCAAATTGTTGAATTCTTTGTAAGTTCATGCATATGTATATACACTTTTTGCTGGTTGTGTGGAAGAGAAGGCCTTACGGCCTTAACTCTGCCAGCTAAAATAAATCATTATTATTATTATTATTATTATTATTATTATTATTATTATTATTATATGTAAGTGATAAAACTCAACATATACGGCAAAACAATCCTGATTCTATGCATTTCTATGCAGCAAATGAAGAAAGACTACAATGGTTGAAAGAAGATTTCTGTCACTATATAGAGAAAATTCAGATTGAATCTAAACGAGCCAGTCTGCAAGGACTAACAAAGGAAACGGCTGAAGCTCTTTTGTTTACGGCTAATTGCACGGTTCAGTGTGTAGTCCACCTTCTTGACAATGGTTTTTTTTATGTCCTCACCAGAAGATTCTCTAGCGATCCTGTGGAAGCTTTATTTAGTGCTGTCAGAATGGGTGGTGGAAGCAATGACATGACTGACGCACGTACGGCAGCATTCGCAATCAAGAGAATATTGTCAAGTCTGGGCTCATGACACCTTCGAAATCTGCAAATGTCGCCAACAATATATATGATTATTGTGGGACAGCCATCAACTCAGAAGGCAACAGTTCTGTGAATGGGGACGTTAATCATTGTTCCGACCAAGTTCTTCCTGATCATGTATTGTGTATTCTGGACAAACTTCGACTTCCTGATTGTAGGATAGATATCAATTTACAAACAGTTTCACAAGCTCTGGTATGTGGATATTTAGTGCGCGTGATAGAAGAAAGAGTGAATTGCGACATGTGCATCAGCAATATTTCCATGACTAAGGTATCGACACCATTAATGGTCATAATTCGTCACCAGGACAGAGGAGGACTTAAGTATCCTAAACCGTGCTTTGTAGGTTTAATCAAACACCTGCAGGAATTTGTTGAAGCTGCTGTGCCTTACTGTAAAAAGTCCAGCTGCTTAGTGCAAACTATTTCTACTTACGTCACTTTGCCATTAACGCAGTGCACGTTGCTGATGTGGGGGGAGCAAAATCACCAACAGATAATCAGTGAGTTACTAGTACTGAAATTTGTTAGACCTTTGCTAACTAACATAGGAAACAGAAGAAAGCAAAAAGTGTCCCGTTCCGTTTGCCATTCAAAACCTTCGTCCAGAAAGGTTCTGAAGTTATAAACTGGGGTTCTTGGTCTTCAGGAATCTTTATTATATTTACCGGGTAAGATTTTACATCTACGTAAAGTTTATATACTTCAATATGATCTAATTAAGGGCTAAAACACAAAATACTTATGTGGAACGTATAGATATACATGCGGTGTTCGGTGCTGCCATCTATGATGTGACTGGCTACGCGAAAAGGTTAGCATAGAGCAGGCAGTTTAAAGATACAGACGGTAGTGTGTGTTATATTTCCGCTGTGTCGACTGCTAGCTGGTGTGATGTCAGCGCCAACTCTAGGGAGAAAGCAGAATCTCACGCTCTAGCTGGCTTGAAGGTCATTGAAATCAGTTCGGCTACATCAAAGGTACCGACGCGAAGTGTCCATTCTTTATAATCTCTGTTCACTGGTAACACCTTAAAAAGATTGGTTGGTAAAAATAATTGGTAGATACAATGCACGTACTAAACACTTACAAAACATGTAATAAATCAAACTTACATAGTTTAGTTTATTTACTTACACTATTGATCATATACATGCAGTAGAATTTATCAGTACATAAGAGAAGTACTCGTAATAATCACTGAAATACCAAAAAACAATTAATAGAAACAATACAATGAAACCTGCTAGAGCAGAGGAAAACAACGTACAAGTTTCCTTCTGCAAGTGAGCATGGAACAGGAAACAGTAATTTTACTTGCATTCCAGGGCGAACGTGACAAAATTTATTTGTGCAATGTCTGCTAGTATAACTGTGTTGGAAGACAAACTAATTCTCTCTTCGTATTGCTTGGATCCATTCTTTTAAGATTTCAGGACAAGAATGCAAAATTAATTCATATAACATATCGATGGCCCAGAACCATACTGTTCCAAGTCCATTTTATTATTATTATTTTTTTTTGAGGAGAGCACTTTTAAGCTGCTGGCATTCAAAGCTTCTTGAAACAATTCGGAATAGATTCATTATGGAGAGGAATATTTACAATTTTGTTCGATTCATATAATTAGGCCTATGCAGACGACAACTGGAACACAGTGAAACAGATTTCTTTCTTATAAAAAGTTGGACTTGGAACAGTATGGTTCTCAACCATCGAGATATATATATATATATTAATAGTCAAGATTCTAGCCTAGGCTTACAGTATCATTTCGTTTTACCTTCGGTTTTCTCGTAATAAAAGCAGAATAAACTTAGGCCTAACTATGGAAATGGATACCACTTCTCATTCTTTGGTCTTCTGAACAACCAAATGTCACACAAAGGCTCTCAATTTTTTGTCTTTATTGCGCTTATAGAACATAATAATAATAATAATAATAATAATAATAATAATAATAATAATAATAATAATAATGATAATGGTTTATTTTAACTGGCAGAGTTAATAGATCGACTATTGATCAGATTTTTTGTATTCGACAGGTATTGGAGAAAAAATGGGAGTATAAGGATACAGTACATCAGTTATTCATAGATTTCAAAGAGGCATATGACTCGGTTAAGAGAGAAGTTTTATATAATATATTTATTGAATTTGATATTCCCAAAGATATAGCTCGATTAAATAACGCAATTTAACGTTAACACAACCTGTAGGTCTAGGTTATCTGTTACTTCATTAGGTAGGGTTCTTGGTCCTGTGGTTACACTCTTATTGTAGAGCTGCATAATTGTGATCAGCAAGAGTATTACATCCATTCTTAGAGACTACTATAACACTGCTTCAATCACACGTTCTCTTCCCTGCTGATGTGGAGCTGCGCTTGAGCGTGGTTTCGATTCCCGCTTCTGCTGATTAACTGGCTTTGTTTTCTCAAGTTTTCCCGAAGTGTAAGCAGAATGTCAGATAATCACATGGCGAATCTTCGACCTCATACTCTAAAAAGAACATCTCATTATGACTAATACCTCGACGTTAAATAAGGTTGTAGCTAATACAACGTCGTTAAATAACCTGCTACGAACGTCTTATATCAGCCACTGAATATAATATGTTACAAATACATTTCCTTAGACACGAATTCTGTTGCTCCAAGCCAAATATGATGCAATTTTCTCATTCTTTCAGGAGCGAGAATTTAAAGTTTTAACGACTGTACAAAATCATAGTATCATGTTCCATACCTATTTGTTAGAGAGAAAATCATAGAAATAAAATATGCATGTCATATTTTGCCACAATAAAGCTAAGATTAGGATGCAAAAGATACAGCAAAATCTCTTTTCTGCCAAAAATTGATCCATCATATTTGCCTTGGAATCACAACATTTCTGTACGGCCTACATGTAGAGACATTTCGTCTTCATATTTTTCAAGGAGTTTTCTATAGCATTCGACACTGAAGATTTTATTGATGCAAAATTGTGAAACAAAATAGTCTAATTTTTAGTAGGAAGATAGTTCGGAATGTGAAGAATTCGTATAGGACGTCAGTTGACTTGAAAACGCTAGAAAGTAGGTAAAATGCAGAACTAATTGATCGGTACAGATAACCTAAAACTGATCATTTAATACGTGCAATGAAGAGGAAGAACATTAAAAAATAAAAGTGAAACGCACATTATATTTCACTTAGTATAAGCAAGGCATACAAAAGGTATAAACTAACCCAATCTAACCTACACAAGACATACGAAAAGCCTAAAGTAAGCTAATCTAACCTAACCTGTCACAGATTCCTGCACCGGAGAACCTACAAATATTCAAGATGGAAGTTTCAGTGATGCATGCTATAGAAAAGCCTTTTTCGTGGTCACAGTGACATGTTTGTTAGCTTTGTCTAAATTGTGGGCATGAATTATTACGCAAAACGCACTAGCTTTGCGCAATATGTAATCGCATTATGGAATACGTTTTTTATAATTTTACAGCTGTGGAAAGTCAGCCCAGTATGTGCGAATATTTTTATTACAGCGTAACAATCTCCCTGCTGGTCTGTTCTTCATTTAATTATAAGGAAGGACAGAATTTGGTCGGAAAGGTGGACTCAGGTCCCACAGTGCCTTTCATAATTTGTTGGAATGATCACGTGACATTTCCCGTGTGCCGCGTTTGTGATTATACGTAGGCCTACGTATTGAACTTACATGTTATTATCATTGGATGAATTACCTTTTGTGATAATTAAATTGCCGAGTCTTTCCATATGTTTACATTATTTCAATTTTACGTTTTCGGTAAACTGTTTATATAATATAAAAATAAAAATTAACAAGAATGAAAGATAATTTTAAAGATATGATTGTTAACCTTGCATATACGAATCTGTAAGAGCTCAGGTTTGGTTAGTTTAGGTTAATGTTATGCCGTGCACATATGATCAATTGCAACTCAAAAAAAAAAAAAATTCACAATGATTTTCACTTCCTAAATCACCGGAAGTACTTCAACCCTAGTTTCACCAATCATAACTTTCCATTATATCTTTAAAATTACCGATCAAAATTTTAACCAACTTAAATCGGTAGTTATTACAAAACGAACAAAAATAAATAAAATAGAAATAGTCAACATTGATAATGAAGGATTTGCGAGTGCCATTTAATATTCAAATTTATTTTAAATTTTTAAAATTATGTTTTGTAGGTCATGTGCAGTGTTTGACACAAAAAAAAAAACGATCTCGTATAGCGTGAATTTGTCCGAGTCCACTTTGGGCAGCGCCGAGTCCACACGACTACGGAAAGGATGTTATTTTGCACCTAAATTATCCCAAGTATATATATATATATATATATATATATATATATATATATTTATATTTATATTTATATATAATAAATTATTTATAACACTTGAGTAAGCTGCCTCTTGCATGATAAAATTATCATCTTCTCAAATAGTAAGCCTAGTTAGTCTCGAATCATCTTTCATGAGGTCTTCCAATAAGTATTTTCCATCATGGTGTGTAGTGCAGCATCTGTCTACTCTGGGTAGTCAGTTGTGTCCGCATTCTTATAGATATTGTACAGTTGGTGTTATTTCTAATTCGTCTGCAATGTCAGTGTTCTTCCGTAATCCAGAAGACTATAGCCAGCAGTTCTTCGTAGAAATATCATTTCTGCAACTGTCAATCGTTGGTCATCTTGGAGTCGAATAGCTGAGAACTCATTATGCCAAAATTTTATATGATTTAAGTCTTCTATGTCTTTGTACTTTTGTGACTGAAAAGACTTGGTTAATGATTCTCAAAGATGTATTATAATTTTGGATTTTATTAGATATATCACATTCTTCAAGGTATCTTAGGGTGTAACCTAAATATGTGAAGGAGTTGGTTGACCTGCTCCAGTATGAAATTATCGATGTACACCTTACATCTCCCGGGGTGTTTAGTCTTAAAAGACATTTTTTTCTTGTTGAAATTTCTAAATTTTAAGTTTTTGTCATAAGACTTAGGTGGTGAATAGAGTATTGCAATTGATCTTCTGTATTGTTAAAAAGAACTTGATGATTTGCATATAACAGAGATTCCATAGCAGGCCTGGGCACTAATAACTGATTTGATACAATGCAGATTTTCCCTTAAGTCTCCACTCCACCTTCTCCGGCTGAGACGAGTGCACAGGAAAGTAAGCATTGTTCAATGACGGATTGTATAAGGCTTTTATGAACTTCGGCTTTCACCGCTCGCCTGAAATCCATCACTGATGCACAGAGCCCACTGTGCGTTTGTTTATAAGGCAGTGTAAGCGGAAAGCACATGGGCGGAGGTTTCTGAGTTCCTTTTCACTTCTCCTTTGTGCCCAGGGCTGATACAGAGTGTTATTTTCTTGCAGTATGATAGATAACGCCAATGTCGAATGATTGAACTGATGTATATATATAGGGACATCATTTTATTTTTACTTCAATTTTTATTGTACCTGAGTTTTTGAATGTACTTCACTCCCACCCCCTCTACTAGTAAACTTACAATCGTTCTCCACACAGAGCCAAGGCCGCGTATGCAATACTGAGTTAGTGAGTATAGTACGTTCAAGAAATATGTTCACGTTTTCCAGTGACGAAAGAGCTTTCAATATTGAATCATATTTTCGCACAGGTACTGTCGTCCGTTTGCCTACGTCGCTTTCTCGTTTCCCCCACTCGCTTCTGTTCGCCCCCCTGTAAAGTCTAGTAGCTGGGCTGTCTTAGCTCTTTTCTGAAAACATTAATTTCTGTTAGGAATTGGACGTCTGCGTAATATTATACAACTGTTTAAAATAACTTAAGTAAAAGGGCCTCGTTAAGTAATTAACTGTCACGTGATTTCCCCCCTCCCTTTCTACGACCCTGCGACAAAACCACTTGAACGGACAATAGATAGCATTTTTGAGTAATTTTTTTTTTTTTGGGATCGGGCAGAAGTGAAGATTAAATTTACAATACGTAAGGTACTCCTTTATAGAGTAGGTACAGAATTATTTCAACATGAGTTACTCGTACGAAGGACGAAACTGGTAATTGGAATTAGGTATAATAGTGCGATAATATGCACAAAAGAACTGAAGCCTGTATCGAAATGAACGGCCACCTTTTTCAAAAATGTGTTTAAATATCCATATTATGATTATTTTCAATTTAACTTCATTCTCTATATTGTATGCTAATGTGCTGTAACAGTACAATATACACTGCATAATTAATACGTCCGAATGGATAGCTCAGTTCGTGAGTAAAAACACTAAGGGCCGTATTCATAGACATTCTTAGCGCGGGCTTCCGGTGGATATCAGCGAACTAACGTTTTTCGTATTCATAAATCAGTGTTAGCGATATGCTATGCTATGCTATGAATCCCGTACAAGTAACCAGTCGATAGTCGGGGCTAGTTTAGCACGCTCGTAGCACGGGGTAGCGAAATGTCTATGAATAGCATCCTCAGTGTTAATGCAGTACTGTATTTTGGTTAAACAAAAACCTAATGAAAATTATCAAACTCAAAATTGCGATATTTCCAACTTTACATAAATGGATGAACTACTTTTCTTCCCTCCTATACCTAGTAAAATGATTTGTATTTTACGCCAGTATCATCGAACTCCAGTCTTGGAAGGGGGAGCAAGCGGTGTTTCCGTTTCTAGATCTTTAATCCAAAGATATAGCCAGGTTAATATTAAAAATGTTAGTAAAAATAAAATGATGTCCCTGTATATGCAGTATATTTGCTTATGAGTGCTCAAGACAGAGCAAAACGAACCATCTGTAGCTGCATAACAATGCAGAGACATTAAACTAAGAGGAATACGTATGAATTTATCTAAATTAATACATGAATATAACATATTCATCACGTAAATAGAATAGCAACATTATATACTTAATTCCAGAATGACTGAATGAATTTGAATTTTCGTATGACGTAACTATGATTGTTGGTCTCTCGCACCTTCCACTTAACTCGCCAGCTGCTGGGGGCGCTCGAGTTGGCTAGGGACTCCGCGGACAGCAATGTAGTTGTTCCAAAACTGTGCACCGGTTTAGTAGTGCGTTGCTTGTTGACTGTCGTTTGCCGATAGATACTTTCAGTGATGCATAATATTTTTCTAAAACTCCAAGAACGTGTTGCAGCCATGAAGCTCTGCTGGGAATTCAACAGGTATGTCCAGTGCTTCAATAACCACATGTAGTCTGCTGTGTAACTCTCCTTCTCCACTCTGCGCCGTCATAGAACTTTATTATTTGAGTATACTCCGTTCCATAATGTCTGACAGTAGATGTAAAAGTTACCGGCAGAGGTGGAGAGAAGTATAACTGCTATTCTGCCAATGGGATAGATCTCATTCCATAGGTTGTATAGCAATATAATTCTCTCCTCCTCTGTTGGCAATGTTTACTTCTCCTGTCAGATATTATGGAACGAAGTATAGACGCAATACATCATTCTGTCGTGTGATACAAAAGGCATAGACTCCATTCCCAACTTTAATTCGTTAGCAGCATCGCAAAATGAATGGTTGTGGTGTATGTGTGTGTTTAAATGTTAATTTATAATTTTAGAATGGAACGCCTTTATTACATTCTAGTGAACACCCTTATTTAAGTATGTCCACATACTCTCAGTATGTTTTGTCACTATGCTAAGTTTTACTTATTGTTGTCAGATTAACATAATACAAAAAATCAAAGCAACTTTTTCAATCTAAAAATATTGCCACGATTAATTATCCATTCAGTGAGATGTTAAGGCACGTAGGTTCCATAGCTTAGGCTAATTTTGATTAATATTCGCAGCGTCTGTCGACAGAAAACTTGCTGTAATTTATCGAAGGGTATAAAAACACCATAAGCTTGGGTTTCTATTATCAGCTATAGTAGTTGTAGTTGTTGTTACTTAGGCAACTGTCCGAAGAAGGTCTGAACCTCATGAGTGACACCAATCAGGAATCACTCAAGAGGAAACTAAGCCAGAAGATAATGGGTTAGGTATATAAACTGTAGAAGGGTCAATAATGTAATTTTTTTACATTTTCCTTTTAATACCAGCAATACTAATTTTGTCTCAGATTGAGGTTCTGGCTGATAGGCTATGTACAGGGACATCATTTTATTTTTACTAACATTTTTAATATTAACCTGGCTATATCTTTGAATTAAAGGTCTAGAACCGGAAACACCGCTTGCTCCCCCTTCCAAGACTGGAGTTCGATGATACTGGCGTAAAATACAAATCACTTTACTAGGTATAGGAGGGAAGAAAAGTAGTTCATCCATTTATGTAAACTAGGAAATATCGCAATTTTGAGTTCGATCATTTTCATTAGGTTTTTGTTTAACCAAAATACAGTACTGTATTAACACTTACTGTTTTTATTCACGAATTGAGCTATCCATTCGGACGTATTATTTATGCAGTGTATATTGTACTGTTATAGAACATTAGCGTACAATATAGAGAATGAAGTTAAATTGAAAAATAATCATAATATGGATATTTAAACACATTTTTGAAAATGGTGGCCGTTCATTTCGATACAGCCTTCAGTTCTTTTGTACACATTACCGCACTATAGACTATTGTACCTAATTCCAATTACGTGTTTCGTCCTTCGTACTAGTAACTCATGTTGAAATAATTCTGCACCTACTCTATAAAAGAGTAACTGACGTACTGTAAATTTAATCTTCACTTCTGCCCGATCCGAAAAGATAAAATTACTCAGAAATACTATCTATTGTCCTTCCAAGTGGTTATGTCGCAGTGTCTTAGAAGGGAGGGGGGGAATCACGTGACAGTTAATTACTTAACGAGGCCCTTTTACTTAAGTTATTTTAAACAGTTGTATAATATTACGCAGACGTCCAATTCCTAACAGAAATTAATGTTTTCAGAAAAGAGCTAAGACAGCCCAGCTACTAGACTTTACAGAGGGGCGAACAGAAGCAGGTGGGGGAAACGAGGATGCGACGTAGACAAATGGACGACAGTACCTGTGCGAAAAAATGATTCAATATTGAAAGCTCTTTCGTCACTGGAAAACGCGAACATATTTCTGGAACGTACTATACTCACTAACTCAGTATTGCATACGCGGCCTTTGCTCTGTGTAGCGAAAGATTGTAAGTTTACTGGTAGAGGGGTGGAAGTGAAGTACATTAAAAAACTCAGGTACAATAAAAATTGAAGTAAAAATAAAATGATGTCCCTATACATCTATTAACAGGCAGTATAGTCGGAGGCACAGATTTTGGCAGATGACCTCATGACATTTCCAGTAGGGGAGCCAGTATTGTTTGTGTAAGCTTCGAGAATGAGATGCGATAACATTCTGAGTCGTTCATATTTTCATAACAGCAGCTCATATCAATTATCCTTATTATGAAACACACCACGGTACAGTCCTACTCAAAGAATACCTTTAATAAATGTATATGACTTCCGTTCGCAATGATTTTACAATACGTCTCCTACATTTTGTAAATTAAATTAATTCTTAATTAAAAGGAAAAAGCATTGCATTGCGCATATATATATATAATCCTACCCTTACCAGATCAATATACAAGATTTGTCCAGTAATAATCTAGGGATCTTCTACTGGTGGTGCGACAATTCAAGTTAATACAATTACGATTACTTCTTAACAATGAAAATATAATTTGGTTAATTGGGTAAAATTGCATGCTGCGGAAGTTAGATTTATATAAGAGTATAATAAATAGGATTGTAATGAATATTACAAGGGCAAAAATTTCTTCACACGCACATTGTGAATAGAACAGAGAAGAAAGCATTTTAAAATATTCGAAATCGTACAAAATATCGGAGAAACCAATTTTCCCTGCACAAATTGCACCAATTGAAAAATATAATTACCATTCACAATAAATACTGTATTTTATGGATTCTAAAAAGCTGTTTATTAATCTAGAGGTATTGGCTGATGACTATACTAAATTCCAGTCCAAAATTCATTCAGAATATGTAGAAATTACACTTTGTATTTTACTAAATGTATAGGCCTACTATCAAAAGGTGTTACATACCCTCTTAAATATTGTATATGTATTACCTGTGTTTATGTATATTTGCGGTATCCGATGTTTAATTTTTTTAAATATAATTCATAGTACAGAAACTGCCATATTGAATTCGCACAAATTGTATTATTCGTAATTTTCGTCTCGAAAACCCCTAAGATATCTAATTTCATTTTTCACCCATTTTTGTCCCACTCCACCACTTTAGGGGCAAATTCGGACTAAATAATACCTTATTCGTATTCTGTGATCGCAAAGATCCCCAGATATCGACTTTCATCGAGATCAGATGACATGAGATTTCTCACTCCCTTCTGCCTTTTCATCAGTACCTTAGGATTTGGTATTTAAAAAATCTAAGAATGTTTAACCAATATTGTAGAGAGTAACCTTCATTTTAAATTTTACGTCTCTAGTTAAATATGGTTTAGTGAATTTTTAAAATCGTCGGCTCCTTTCTCTCTCCTCTCTGCTCGGAATTAAAAAAAACTGAAATTATTTGAAGGGAGTAGCATTCATGAAATTGAATTTTTTTAGTTTCCTTATACATTTTAGAAACAATTTTGAGAGATGAGATGAATAAATAAATCGGTATAATTATTTTGATCATTACTGCCTCCCATTTTCCATCCCTTAATGTTCGTATTTCGTAAAACTCAGTCTTATCTATTGACTAAGGATTAACATATTTTCATATACATTATATTTCCATATATATAACAGATTATATTTACATTTCGTACAATATTCTGGTCACGAGACATAATCATATACTTTGTCTTTTCGGGATTTACTACCAAACCTATCGCTTTATTTGCGTCAAGTAAAATATCTGTGTTTTCCCTAATCGTTTGTGGAGTTTTTCCTAACATATTCACGTCATCCGCATAGACAAGAAGCTGATGTAACCCGTTCAATTCCAAACCCTCTCTGTTATCCTAAACTTTCCTAATGGCATATTCTAGAGCGAAGTTTAAAAGTAAAGGTGATAGTGCATCTCCTTGCTTTAGCCCACAGTGAATTGGAAAAATATCAGATGGAAACTGGCCTATACGGACTCTTCTGTAAGTTTCATTGAGACACATTTAATTAACCGAACTAGTTTCTTGGGAATACCAAAGACACATATAGACTACTGTAATATTTGTTTAGTTGCGCAGAGATAGTTTCAATCGTACTCCGTTAATAAAGCTCTATTGTTTTACAGCTGCTTCTTCAGTCTTACCAACATAACTAAGCGTGACATTAGGAAAGTTTCACGCCAGTGTACACTGGATTTTTTAAAGTTATGTTTTGTTAGATTACAGCTTTGATTAGATTAGATTAGATTAGATTAAGTTTGGTTAGTTTAGGTTTTTCTGAATTATTGCGTATCACGTTAAGATGCAATTGTATATACATTCTTGGCTTCTAGTCGAGTCATACCTACTATAAAATAAGTTCCGATGCCAATTTTACACTGAAAATGAGGGTCGGAAGTTGCTGTGAAAGTAGAGGCTGACGGAGTAGTGAAGGAATTTCAGACAGGTTAAGTTAGGTTAGCTTAAGCTTTTCGCATGCTTTGAATTTACTAATCTGCGACAGGCCAGGTTAGTTTAGACTGAATGTCTTGCATGTCGCATGATGAACACAACTTCATAACTCCTAGAAACAAAATTTTACAGGGAAGCAAAAAACTATCTAGATAACGAGGTTTTTACGCATTCTTAACGAAACACTGCTATGTTGCAATAAAATCAGTCTTCTTGATGATGAGGTATCTGATTTTCTATTGCTGTTTCATTTTGAGCCATAAATGGAATTAGGCTACGTGATTTTGCTTCTTAACTTCCCAACCAAAAATGGACTTACGAGGTTTTGAAAGGAAAATTGGTGGGAGCATTATTATACTGCTAATAACTCTAAACACAATTCTCTTGTTTATTAACATTATATTTATTGAAAATCATATAATAATGTAATAAGTAAAAACAAATTCTAATATCTATATAGACAAAAAAAAAAGAATACATGAAATATGAAACAAAAAAAAAAGCCGGAGTTTAAAGCGGTAATAATTAATTGCACTCTGCCTAGTTATGAGAACCAGATAGTGAACTTTTCCCTATCCTATTTTCACCCAGCTCCTTACAAGCCATTCTCCAATGCAGAGTGTGTGTTAAGAAATATGGTCTTACAAACATGAACCCTTTGAGACGGTTCCTCGTATAGGATAAGGATGTTTTGATTAGATTAGTATTTCGTGTTAATATTCTCATATGGATAGTAAGAAGCATGGACGTATAAGTTACAGAATGTGAGACGGAAGTAACAGGTGGACAGGAAGGCCGAAGGGAAGCCAGGCTGACAGGAAACATGTGTCCAGGCGTGGAGTTGACTGATGAGGGAATGTATGGACTTTGCCTGCGGGTGGTCAGTAAGATGACGCCAAGCCAGGTTCCAAAAGAGATGATCTGGTATATGTCAGAGAATAGGACGCCGGAAGTAGGAGATGTTCTAGTTAACGAACAATTTTTGAAGAACGCGTCTTAAGTGACGTAAGTGTAATCATGGCCAATCAGGATTCTTAATAGAGACACGTGATATATAGATAGGAGGGCGAAATTCTATGTTTGGTGGTTGAAAGTAGGGGATAGATTTGGCAGATAGACAGAAGGCAGATAGACAGTGTTCGGAGAGGTCGAACTCCACATATTCTCGGCAAACCTAACTCGGAAGTATAACAATTTACGGACTTAGAATTTTTTAGTGAGTGTAGTAAGAAGTCGTGTGTTGCATTATTATTATAAGTCTGAATTCTTTCCTCTCATCACGTTATCAACTGTCCGTTATATTACTGGTGTTTTATAGTACAAATTATATAATTACGTGAAGTCAGAAATTAGTATATCAACTTGCGGGAATTGAGAGCGAGATATTATACACTTGGACGCGCATTTCTGCTAATCTGAAACGAACACTTAATAATAATAATAATAAACGTTTTCATAGTTCTTACCAACAACTTCTGGTGTGCGCCTACATCATTACAACCTACGAGCACGTCTCCCAAACCCCATGTCCCGACCGTTTTGCAGCTGACCTGGGAACCTCATCCTCTACCGGAGTAATCTCGAGGAGGCTGGCGCCCAAATTAATCAGTGTATATAATTAATTATTTATATCGACGTGCCATCCTCGAGATACTTTCCATATTTCGGAGCTGGCAGCCGAGGGCAACGACGACGGTTACAAAATTTGGCGCCCAACGTGGGGCTCGAGATGGCAACAATGACCACGGCGGGGATCGACGCGAGAGCCGACAGCCGACGCAGGGTTAATGCGGCTGATGGCAACATTGACCGCCGCGGGGATCGACGCGAGAGCCGACAGCCGACGCAGTGTTAGTAGAGCAGCTTGCAGTATCATGCAGTGTCAACGACCGACAGCCACAACACCATGCAGACCCCAAACAGCTGAGAACAATGATGGACGGTGGGGGAGACGATCAACCAGGCGTAACCTAGAAGACGTCGATACGTAAGCATAAAGGGTTTCATTTCAATTGTTGTGTCCATATATATGTACATGTGTGTAATTCATTTTGGTAGGGTTTATTTTGTTTTTGAGTTTAAGGGGAATTGTTGAAGGTATATTATATATTACATGTTGCTAAGGAGCCAAACTAAAAGTGGAAAAATGGAGACTACAGCAGGGACGAGTACTAGCCAAGATAAAGAAAGTTCGCGAGGTTCGGACAATGTCATGTCGAATAGTGTGTTAGAGCGGATATTGGAACAGATGAATCAGATGAGGAACGAAATGATAGAAACTAGTAATAAATTGAAGAGTGATTTGAAGAGTGAGATGGCTGAGAATAGTAGCAGGCTAGAGAGCCAGTTCGGTAATTTGAAGAGTGAGATGGGTAATTTGAAGAGTGAGATGGCGGAGAATAGTAGCAGGCTAGAGAGCCAGTTCGGTAATTTGAAGAGTGGGATGGCTGAGAATAGTAGTAGTCTAGAGAGCCAGTTAATGGAAAGTTCTGACGTATATCAAGAGCAAATTCGTCAATTAAGAAATATAATGAACGAGAGATCTAATAGATTGGGAAATATGATAGAAGAGAGCTATAATAGATTGGGAAATGTACTAGCCGAGAACAATAATGAAGTGGAAAGTAAATTAATTGAGAATATTAGTGAATTGAATAATAAGGTAGCCGAGAATAGTAATGAAGTGGAAAGTAAATTGATTGAGGATATTAGTGAATTGAATAATAAGATAGCCGAGAATAGTAATGAAGTGGAAAGTAAATTGATTGAGGATATTAGTGAATTGAATAATGAGGTAGCCGAGAATAGTAATGAAGTGGAAAGTAAATTGATTGAGGATATTAGTGAATCGAATAATAAGGTAGCCGAGAATAGTAATGAAGTGGAAAGTAAATTAATTGAGGATACTAGTGAATTGGATATTAAGATAGCCCAAAATAGTAAAGAAGTGGAAAGTAAATTAATTGAGGATATTAGTGAATTGAATAATGAGGTAGCCGAGAATAGTAATGAAGTGGAAAGTAAATTAATTGAGGATACTAGTGAATTGGATATTAAGATAGCCCAAAATAGTAAAGAAGTGGAAAGTAAATTGATTAAGGATATTAGTGAATTGAATAATAAGGTAGCCGAGAATAGTAATGAAGTGGAAAGTAAATTAATTGTGGATATTAGTGAATTGGATAATAAGATAGCCGAGAATAGTGATGAAGTGGAAAGTAAATTAATTGAGGATACTAGTGAATTGAATAATAAGGTAGCCGAGAATAGTAATGAAGTGAGAAGTAAATTAGCTGTGGATATTGATGAATTGGGAGATAATCTAGATGAAAATTGTTATGTATTGGATAATAAATTAGAAGAGAATATTGATGAATTGAATAATATGGTAGCCGAGAATAGTAATGAAGTGGAAATTGAGTTAGCTGTGAATATTAATGAGTTGAAAGAGAAACTAGATGAAAATAGTACTGAACTGAAAGATAAGTTAGCCGAGAATATGAATGAATTGAGTAATGAACTAGCTGAGAATTGTAATGAAGTGGAAATTAAATTAGCTGTGAATATTAATGAGTTGAAAGAGAAACTAGATGAAAATAGTACCGAACTGAAAGATAAGTTAGCTGAGAATATTAGTGAATTGAGTAATGAACTAGCTGAGAATAGTAACGAAGTGGAATTTAAATTAGCTGTGAATATCAATGAGTTGAAAGAGAAACTAGATGAAAATAGTACTGAACTGAAAGATAAGTTAGCTGAGATTATTAATGGATTGAATAATAAGAAAGCAGGAAATAGTAATGGAGTGGAGAGTAAATTAGCTGAGGATATTAATGAGAATATTGGGGAATTGAATATTAAGGTAGCCGGAAATAATAATGAGGTGGAAAGTAAAATAAATATGGATATTAATGGATTGGACGATAATCTCGATGAGAATAATAATGAATTGCAGTATAGACTAGCCGAGGACAGTATCAGGTTAGAGAGCCAGGTGTTAGAAAGTTATAGAGCATTCAAGGAGCAAGTAAATAGAGTAATCGAAAAGTTTTATGAGTTTGGGAGCGAGAAAGAGAATGCGGAAACCATCACAAACATGGGGCGGAGGGCAGAAGAAGCCTTCCCACCCCACAGAGGGTACAATAGCAATGACCATAATGACGGTTGGAGCAGGGATCGGCCACACAGTGCTGGCGGTCATGGTTTACAACCCTACAATAATGACACGCGGTATTTTGTGAACCGATTCTCTAACAATAGTACAAAGCGGTACTACGACGATCAAAGGAGTGAATATAGGAAGGGCTATTGGAGGCCTCATTTCTCTGCAGGAGGAGAAAAAGTTAAGTGGAAGCATGCTGGTAGATTTAATGTGAGGAGTAGCGTGTCTCCACGTGTAAACTGTCAATTTAAGAATGGCACAATGACATATGAGGAAGGCCGCAGACGATCCCATTCGGAGAATGACGATCCGATTTATGATAGACATCCAGGCGACGTACCAGGTTAATAAACGAGAATTTGTGTAAAGTTGAAAATAATATGATTTTAATTATAAGAAAAATAAGAATGTGTTTGTTTTGTGCATGTAGTCTTTGAGCGGTATAAGCAACTAGAACCAAGAACTGATTTCAGTGCTGAAAATGTTTCCTCGTGAAAAGTTTTGTTACTTTTGTTTTTTTTTTGCCACCTTCAGAATTAGTTGTTTTTTTTGTGTGTTTTCTTATAAGATCATGCGATAAGTAGTATTCCCTGTGGCAATAATTTAAAGATGATATTAATAAGAATTAATAATGATTAATAATAATGATAGAATATATTTTTTTAATTAACTTCATTTATGTTCATTCATTTGTAGAGGTTGAATGATTCGATTTGAATATGTATCCATTTTTTTTAGAATCAATATTAAGTGCCAGACCCTCATTTTTAGTTCGAGACATAAAGTTGTCCTCCATATTGAGGGGACGTTATTCGAGATGTGTATTCAAGGTTGCAGCTCATGTATGAGATATGATAAATAGAGTCAGTATTTCAGAAGTATTATGTATCGTTTGGTATAATTTTGATTCTGGTTAATGGTTATTATTTCGATTTTATGAAGGTAAACGTGTTTTCAAGGCTGAAGCTAATATATGAAGTATGATATAAAGGGTTAATTGGTATTTTAAAATGTATTATGTATTATTTAGCGTATTTTTTTTTATTGTGGTTCATAATTCTTATTTCTATGTTATAAGTATAAGTATGTATCAAGGAACCGATCATGAATGTGAGTGAGAGAGCGCCATTGTATTCGGATGTGCCCTGAATGTTACGATTGGATGCTGTATATATGTCAGGTAGAAGTCAGTTAAACTGGCGTGTGAGATGTAAGCAGGCGTGAAGTGTGTATATGGATTCATACATGTGAATAGTTGTAAATATGTAATAATTGTAAGTGTAAATTTGTACATTGTTTATAAGCATAGCAAAAGGTGTATCCAAGTGTGACTAATTAGGGGACACCGGAGACTAGTAGCGAAGGTATTATTTTGGGGCGTCTCATAACAACAAATATTCCCTTGGGAATATTCTTTGTTATGAGAGGGCATTTGAGACGGTTCCTCGTATAGGATAAGGATGTTTTGATTAGATTAGTATTTCGTGTTAATATTCTCATATGGATAGTAAGAAGCATGGACGTATAAGTTACAGAATGTGAGACGGAAGTAACAGGTGGACAGGAAGGCCGAAGGGAAGCCAGGCTGACAGGAAACATGTGTCCAGGCGTGGAGTTGACTGATGAGGGAATGTATGGACTTTGCCTGCGGGTGGTCAGTAAGATGACGCCAAGCCAGGTTCCAAAAGAGATGATCTGGTATATGTCAGAGAATAGGACGCCGGAAGTAGGAGATGTTCTAGTTAACGAACAATTTTTGAAGAACGCGTCTTAAGTGACGTAAGTGTAATCATGGCCAATCAGGATTCTTAATAGAGACACGTGATATATAGATAGGAGGGCGAAATTCTATGTTTGGTGGTTGAAAGTAGGGGATAGATTTGGCAGATAGACAGAAGGCAGATAGACAGTGTTCGGAGAGGTCGAACTCCACATATTCTCGGCAAACCTAACTCGGAAGTATAACAATTTACGGACTTAGAATTTTTTAGTGAGTGTAGTAAGAAGTCGTGTGTTGCATTATTATTATAAGTCTGAATTCTTTCCTCTCATCACGTTATCAACTGTCCGTTATATTACTGGTGTTTTATAGTACAAATTATATAATTACGTGAAGTCAGAAATTAGTATATCAACTTGCGGGAATTGAGAGCGAGATATTATACACTTGGACGCGCATTTCTGCTAATCTGAAACGAACACTTAATAATAATAATAAACGTTTTCATAGTTCTTACCAACAACTTCTGGTGTGCGCCTACATCATTACAACCTACGAGCACGTCTCCCAAACCCCATGTCCCGACCGTTTTGCAGCTGACCTGGGAACCTCATCCTCTACCGGAGTAATCTCGAGGAGGCTGGCGCCCAAATTAATCAGTGTATATAATTAATTATTTATATCGACGTGCCATCCTCGAGATACTTTCCATATTTCGGAGCTGGCAGCCGAGGGCGACGACGACGGTTACACCTTTTATCATCAATTAAAAAATTATAATGCAAAGTGTATTATCTATGGCGTATTTCTGTTATAGTATCTCTGGACATCCTCTGGTTTTATTCGTCGTAGAGTGGAAATATTTAAAATTTTGGCTTCACTTGTCGTTTTCCACTGTCTTTGTTACATTTCCACTTACCAGGTTCATTTTTACTCGCTCCTTGTTAATGCTCCTCTTCCACGTTGCTTTATCTATTTTCCACCAGCCAGTTTTTTCTGGGATGTCACCACTTCATATTTTTGCGTCTTATGGTGTTTGAAACTACGGTATAAGAGTATAATCAATTGGAGGTATAAAACAGTAATAACTACTTGACAATTAAAGCTACCCATTTTTAATACATAATATGTATAATTTTGAAATACAAACCTCATCAGAATCATTTTCTGGGGAAAATGTCATTGTCATTTTCACCAGGTACGTATGTTTTATCTTTCACGCCATCGTCACTGTCAAACTCATGATTTCCAAGTCAATGTCAGTCAATTCTGCAATTCAATACAAGTAAATGAGTTGTTCAGAGCAGAAGCGGTGTAAGTCAAAAATGGGTAATGAGGGTTAAAGTAAACATTCTGTAAAATACAGAGTAAAGTAGCAATTAATAAACAATTTATTTAAACTATTAGTAGTCAGTGGATAGCAAGAAGGACATATAAATTGCTACTTTGCGCTGTATTTTACAGAATTTTTCTTTAAACCTCATTACCAAATTTTGACTTACTGTACACCACTTTTGCTCTGAACGGCTCAAATATTAAAATATAAACAATGAGCTATTCGTGATGTTGAGCATGCTGTTTGCGTGAGTGCAAGTTGGCGTAATTTCGGCGACATGGGGTAGCTGATAATAATAATTGCGTCATTACACCAAAAAATGCGTTATAGCTCGAATAACAAAGCATTACAAACGTAATAATAATAATAATAATAATAATAATAATAATAATAATAATAATAATGGTGGTAGTGGCAGTGGTAGTATATTGTCGTATAAGTTTAATGTGAGATGTTTTGTTTTGTTTTTTGCAGGTAATCGTCCCCTTCACGAGACAGCTCTGTCGACGTCGACTGTAAGGTAAGTTTTTTTACGTATTGACTGGGTACATTCCTGTGGGAAATCTGTTTAGAGATCAATGTCTTTCAACGAGTACAATAAACATAGTAATTAAAAAAAGTATTTCGAGATACTCTATTATCACGGGATGTATAATTCTTCCTTTTCGATGGAAGAAACTACGAACCGTATGAGAAAAGTGTTGACGTATCATTGATTACCGTAACACGTAACATTCAGAAAAACAGCGTCTTGAAACTTACCATACTATTATTATATAGAACGACGTATCTCGTAAATCGAGCCGCAATCTGTCTGTTGCAGTACTTCAAAAAAATCCTTTTCTGCATTTTTGTAGTCAACAGTGTTTATATTCTGGTATTAAAATTCGTATGAAATTTCCGCATTCAGTTGTGACTGAAACTACATCTGAGAGATATTAAGATACAGCCGTAAAATCGTCTGCATAACCTTTTTATCTGGTTAGTTGGTCTGTAATCATTAAAGTGATTGCAATGATCACAATATATAGTGATAGTGAAATTTTTTGATCAGTGAAAAGTTTATAGTGTCAGTGAAATGTGTTCTACTCGTATAGCGTCAGTGAAGTGTGCCATAGTGCCAGTGAGTGAGATGAGAGTGAAGTGAAAGTAGTGAAAGAGTATCAGTGCCAAAGAGAAGAATGGAGCGTGTGAAATGAACAGACAGAAGAAGAAGTGAAGCTGGGTTGGAAAGAGTTGGGGAAGAGAGAATAATGCTGAAACTTGTCAGGAAGAGAAATAAAAGGAATTGGTTGGGTCACTGGCTGAGAAGAAACTGCCTACTGAAGGATGCAATGGAAGGAATGGTGAACGGAAGAAGATTTCGGAGAAGAAGAAATTATCAGGTGACAGACGACATCAAGATAATATGCATCATGTGCGGGGACAAAGAGGAAGGCTGGGTGTAGGAAAGATTAGAGACAGTTGGGTTTGCAGAAAATTGTGAATTAATAAATAATTGAATGATTGTAAATTGTAATATGTATGTATGTATGTATGTATGTATGTATGTATGTATGTCTATGCAAGTTGTAATGGCAAATTACTTTTATTTTAAGTAATTAGTTACTTTAAAATATTGTTATTATTGTTATTATTATTATTATTATTATTATTATTATTATTATTATTATTAAATGTAATTATTCTGTGTAATTATGTCTTCAGTGCCATCGCGTGTTTGCCCATTTGCAGTTCTAATAAACACATACAAATAAACAGTGCACTGACTACGAAGATACAGCCGCTCAGCCATCATTCTAAATGACGCCTACATTTAATATTAAAGGACAGTGACTTGACCACACCATCACTTTGTGATGATGATGATGATGATGATGATGATGATGAGATGATGATGATGTTGATGATGATGATGATGATGATGATGATGATGATATGGGAACAAATACAGACTATACAGATGAGTAGGAATACTAATATTACATCTATTCTGTGATTAATTTACTCAACTGGCCCACCTGTGTTGCGAATGAGCTTTTTATATTAGAGACGGCCTTTCGTTGTCTGCAGAAATATTCCATATAGGGTAAATATAATAATTTCTTTGGATAGAAATAACTTTCAGTATCTTTGTAAGAATGGAGAGAAATATTTCAAGTTGACAGTAAAGATTGAATTGATATTTGCAGATTAGCACATTTTGCAGTAAGCTTATAATAAGTAATTCTGCTTCTAGTACATTAACTAGCCTACCGTATTTATTGAAGTTCACCCATTAATATATACAGGTATAGCTCAAAAGATGAATAATTTTTGAGGTTTGTATGCTATGTAGGCCTATTGTATATTTTTTGTAGAGCCACCAACGTAGCTCAGTCGGCAGACTCGGTAGCCTGGTGATCTGGAGCTGCGCTAGGGCTTGGGTTAGATTCCCGTTTGGGCTCATTCCCTGATTGGGTTTTTTTCCGAGGTATTACCCAATCATAATGCAAATACCAGGTAATCTACGGCGAATCCTCGGTTCACTTCATCTTGCCAAAAAAAATTGCAATCTTGTGAAATCTTGACTTGTTTCACATCTTAAAGCTCAAATGCTAAAGCAAGTTATATGGAATACAATAAGTGAAAAGAAATGAAATGAAAAATATGCAGATCCGACCGATGTAGATGAAGCCTGTAGCTTGGTTTCCTCTGAGAGGGAGAAGATTTCCGACATGTAAAAGAAATCTGTACCTGTCAGAGTACTTTGGGCATATACATTGAAATTGGACACTGAATAGCCTCTGCAATAGAGAAGGTCGCTATAATGCAGTCATTACCACTGGTCGAGTTGTGACGTCGGAGTACGCTTTTCCTCTCGGAGAAGGGGCCCGGAGAAATAGTCAGAGTCGATCTCGGAGCTGTGGCGGATCGTGGATTGTCAGAGCTACTAGCTCTGGTTGAATGTATAGGTCTAATAGTGTAACGTAGGGAATAAGTAATATACTGAAAGGAAAGTAGATATCGGTTCCTTCGATTATTATGAGGTCGTGCTGGCAGCCGTGTTGAAATCAGATCTACACTATACAGTACAGCTGGATTAAGACACAGTAGGAATTATGGACCAAGACTATACAATTCAGTATTAAAAAATAATCCAGACCTAAGCAATTTACACATTCTTAAGTTTAAAAATAAAGTGAAAATGTTTGTATTTGATACATTTTATTATTATTTTTTTAAGTGATACTAGCATTACATGGTACTAATTTTTATTGTATTTATCTGATTCATGTAACCTATAAGATAAAACATTGTAATAAATATAAATAGATCATTTTCTTAATTAATAACAGTGTATTTCTCCAATAAATGATTCCTTAGCATCGCCACAGATGCACTTGATTGTACTTGTCACTATATCTTGTCACTAGAAAGTTATTGAAATTAATATTTTCCCCGCCATTCATAAAATATTTTGATATAATACCTCTTGCACAAAAGGAGAGATCTATAACTGAAACTCGATTAATATATTTCAGTATTATTTGTATTTATCCTAGTAATAATGAACAGTTTGACTTTCAGCTCCCCCCTACTACCATTAATGCACAACACAATGTCAATACGGCGGTTGCTGTCGTCTGAGTTACAACGAACTTTTCTGTTGATTTTCGAGTTAGTAATTTTTTCCGGTTATTGTATGCTTATTTAAGTTGTGTTAACTCTCGATAGTGGTTTTATACTGCATTTTATTTTATCCGTCTTAGTATTTATTTTATTATTGTAAATATTTTTGTTTTATCACTATTATTATTATTATTATTATTATTATTATTATTTATTATTATTAATGAATTATTTTGTATTACAATCTTTGTATCATTTCTGTCACGATTATTCTATTATTATTATTATTATTATTATTATTATTATTATTATTATTATTATTATTATTATTATTGTTATTGTCGTTGTTACTATTATTTATATCATCAGCATTATTATTTGAACCCTGTAAAAATTTATGTAGAATACTGGACTGTACCCGAGCACGAGCATATGCTCATTTCGGGTATCTATTCATATTATGTATTCAATTCAATTGTAAATTGTAAATAAATTTGAATTTGAATTTGAATTTGAAAAGATCTGGGTATACATACGAGTAATACAAAGAAATTCAAAAACGAAAAAGTATTAGGTACAAAATTATAGTTATTATACATAATAGAAAAATACAGTAGTAGTGGTAGTAGTAGTAATAATAATAGCGTAATATTGATACTAATTATATTTACATATTTTCATATTATATACGGTATGCAAGGAATACCATACTTAAACGGGCAGTGTCTTTTGTCTCATTTTTTTTTAAATTCCCATTCATATATGAAGAAACTACAAATATGTAGAATCTACATTGTAGACCTACCAGTTCATGCCATACATAGATTACACATTTCATTGTAGAGTATCTGCATTACCTAATCTTACTATTTCATCATTCGATATGAAGTAAAAAATAATATTTCATCTGAAATCAAGACAATATTTCTCTATCTCATTTAAATTACTCACTTTCAACTTTACAGCAGAAAATATAAATTCATTCGGGGCAGAAGGGTACTGCCATTTTTCTGTCATTTGTCTTAAGCACGTTGTAGACAACTGTAGTACTCCATAAATTTATAAACATTAGGACTTAAAAACATCCTTAGGGCAACAGTTTTCAGTTCCTTTGGGTATCACATTCCTTCTTGCTACGATCCCGTAAATCCACATGAATTTTCACAATCTTTACAGTAGATAAAAACAGATCACATAAATTTTTAATTTGTCGCTATTTCCACTTGCAAGTTGAGAATCACGACTGTTTTCTCCCACAGATGACAATGAGGATGCTTTACTTTGTACATGACGTTTTTTAAAATCATTTCAATTTCCTCCATCTTTCTTTCCTAGGATTGTGAGCTGATAAATCAACTTCACTTTGAACAGGAATAGTTATTTTTGGACACTCTGCAGAAATTTCAGGGTTGGTGGAACTACTTGCATTTTCATTTATATCTTCAATCTAGAAAATAAAATATAAATTTATTTAAAGTTCTGTTATCTAGGTTATATCAGGTGACTTTCTACATAAGTAAAATATGCCTATCTACTAAATAACTGCATTTAGCTTGGGTTTACTCAAAGGGTTTTTAATAAAATGCCGCCCAGGACTATAGCTTAGTCTAAAAATAAGTCCAAATGAACTTGGAGTAGCCTATATTAAATATATAAGAAAGATATAAGAAAGATACCAAAATTATTTAAGTATAGTAGCGTGTACCTATCTCGTTCCTAAGACATTAATATGTTATTATTATTATTATTATTATTATTATTATTATTATTATTATTATTATTATTATTATTATTATTATTATTATGTACTGTAAACGCTACATTAAACTGGTTTGCCATACACCACTGCTTCAATATGGTCTGGAGTTGCGCCACAGTCTAATAAATGTCACGAATCTCAATACTTACTAAATATGTAAACATAGATATTTGCTCACCACCAGGATCGGTATTATCGCCTCATCACCAAAGCTCGGAATTTGGGGACTTGTGTGTCGTGTGCATGAGTAAGGTTACAGGTACAACGTACACAAAGCTCACACTGCAAGTGCTCAGGGACAGTCGTGTGTACTAAGAAAGTGGCCACAACTAATGACAGGAAGACGGACGAAGAAACTGTTATGTCGAAGCCAATGACATTGAGAATTAAAGGTAAACGGTCTGTTTGAGGAAATAGAAAATACGTGTTATTTCGAATGGGTATTATAGAAGTTTGAAAATACATTTTGTTTTAAATTTAAGATACAGAATTTCGTGGAGAATTCGGAGGAGATACATTATTTTTTTCGAATGGAGAGTTTATATTTTGTAAGTTGTGACACACACAAACTAGAGGCTGGAAACGAAATTCATTGAAAGGAATTGCAGTCCCTCAAATTGTAGAAAAATCTGTGCATAGCCTTGGATCGAAACGTAGAGGGGCTTGCCCTAGTAGTGACACACTAATTGAAAACTATTTTCGAGAACAATTTAGGATATACTTATCTTTCTCAGATACGAGATCAGCTGAAAATCGAACAGAAAACAGTAACAGTGAAAACATTCAGTATTTTAAGTCTGCTACCGAAAAATCTTCGAATGTAGGTAGTCATACACTGTAATAAAATGTACACAGCAGAACAGGAAATTTGATATATTCCTCATGTTTATTTTTATTATATATATATATATATATATATATATATATATATATATATATATATGCTATGAAATTACGTGTTTCAACCTACCATAATATTATCAATATGTTGTCGCAGCCAGAAACCACTTTTGTAGCAGACCTGACAGTACCTCCGTGCTGGAAGCGGGAGTATGTTGACATTGAAGTCCGGTCGCTTAGTCACGTGCAAAGAGACAAGTCCCCAAGTTCCGAGCTTTGCTCATCACAGACCCTTTCCCCAGTAGACGATAAAATATATTGTACTTTCGATATCGTATTCTTTTAAAAAATTAACACTTTCCTTCCACTATTGAAATGTGAAATACATAAGGTTTATATATCAATTTCATAAAGTATATATTATATTTTATAAACTCACGTACCTGGATCTTTCGGAAGAAGGATAACTCTGACCTCTTTTTCTTACAATAATTATAGTACCACAAACGTCTCCTTGTCCCATATTATTATTCAAATTATTGTATTTTTAGCCATTTACAGTTATACAACCGATAACGAACATTTCACAGTTGACACAACTTTTCACAACAAAACGAAATAAGGCATAGTCAATGCCTTTTCGATCTAAGACCAGGCCGTAATGTTCGTTCGGGTTTTCTATTTCAGTGTATGGAGCTCAGTGAAATATTATATTATAAATTTATTGTGTATCATAGCTATGTCTAATTTAGTGTAATGTGTCCATAAGTCCCGTTTACTTCTTGTTGCATAATATGTTGCAGAAATAATTACAAAACTGTGTTATTGTATTGTATTTATTAACATTCCATGGTATTCATACATGATTACAGCTAGAATATGGGGCAAGTCAAAAAACTTATTACTATTATGAAATCTTAATTTATAGTCACAGTCTAGGTGAAATATATACAGACGAGATTTACAATATAGTCTACTAGTACAACACAAAGTTTTAGTATCAATTTCATGAAGTGTTATTGAATGTCATGAATTCACCTACAGAATAGAAGGCGTGAGAAATTAGGTGTTTCTTTAATTTGGCCCTAAATAATTTTATGTTTTGAGTTTCATTCTTTATATCGATAGGGAGGCTATTAAAAAAATTTAGTGCCATATAACGCACTCCTTTTTGATAGCACGATAGACTTGCCGATGGAGTATGAAAGTCAATTTTTTGACGTGTATTTATGATATGAACTGTTGAATTAGTTATTTTAATGTGAAGAGAATTTTACGTGTTAACATAATCTGTTCGCATCAACATTTTAAGTTTAGAATGGAAGCTATTTTGAGGTTCAATAAAACGAATTTGTATTGCGATTTTAATTTAGCACATCTAACTTCCTTAATTGTAGACAGAAAATTTACCATACCACTCCTATGAAATTAGTGTACGTACGATTGTGTTACTTCGTCTCTTAGGTAGTAGATAAATACAATAATTCAGTACCTACTCAATTGTAATATTAAAATACAGACATATAGAATGTGACGGGTGTCATAAATGACATTATGTTTAATTATAATGCATAATTGCGAATATAGGAATATAAGTTAAATATAGTAAACATTACCTATAATATCCATATGACATGTAGTGGCAGGGCATTGGAGACCACTAAAATTAGACAGAAAGTGGCAACTGGTACAGTAAACATAACATATAATTTCAAGATATCTAAATATTCGTGCGGTGCAACTGAAAATTCAATCGTGCATAAATGAATGTACAATAATTTCGCAACATTTAATCGAAATAAAGGAAGGTATTACATATACGAACAACGTAATTTTCACACAAAAAATAATATTACACCTTAACTCGCAAGGAATTATGTCTGAAGTGTCCCCTAATCATTGTTTCAAATTTTATTAATGCAATTACACTACATTTGAGGGAAATATATGTTACTCTTTATGCATTCCAATTAATTTATATGGTTGAAACGCCGCCCTTCGTGATCGGGTTAAGCGAGTCACATGGCCTGCCTTACGGCCTGTATTAGATCACGATGGCAGTGACACAGTCTATTGTTCCTAGTACTCACAGCGCTCCAAGCGGCTAGCAACTATCGCGAGAAATGCAACTCGTTGGCAAAAAATCATCCCAAGATTCGTGACTGTATATAGTAGACTGTGGTTGCGCCCTGCTCCGAGAGTCTATCTGGATTGCTTCGGAGAACGCGAGAAGCTCGCTATGACGTCACAGAGCATTGAGTTGGAAGTGACTGCTGTAATAATTAAAGTACTGTCTCTACCACCTACATCACTACGACTATTACATTTGAACCGTATTCTATCAGGGAGTAAAAAGGGATATTTATAAAAGACTGGTGATCTATAGAAACGTTGAGGTTTGATATTTGGTTGAAGATCTTATACCGATACTTTTACTTTGAAACAAAATGTTATGCAATATTTACATTAAGTGTTACAAATTAATGGACTCATATCAATGCATTACTTAAGTAGTGTCAGAGTTGTAAGCTCCAAAACTGGTTGTGGAGCTAAAGTGTGCAGTCGGAGCGTGAACTTGCTTATGTCTGTGGAAACACCGGAGCACGCAACGAGTCATAGTGGAGCACTCCGCTCCGTTTAGTCTCTGTCTGACAACGCTGCATTACTTCATACTTTTCAGATTTATGCAGAACTTCTTAGGATAGTTTCTTAATTTTGTTTCGGGCTTTAGTTGTCTTTTATAGATGTACTTTTCTTTGTGTCTGAAGTGCAAATAGAACTGATCCATTTCTGGTTTACATTTTGTAGGCCGATATGAATATTGAATCTGTTGCGAGTGACAAATTTATCTGACTTCGGTAACTTAAAACCAATATTAAAATTTTCGCAAAAATTTGCCGGAATTTGTCAGAATTCTCTTGTGGTTTCACTTTCCTTCACACCACTTACGATAGTAAACCGAGAAGAGGGGCTTAATGGTAACACCACAATCTAAATAAAATGTATGTGAAATTCGTTGCCTACTTTAGTGGCTTTGTATTTTTGATAGTTGATCTACTTATCAAAGTTTCTACAGATTCTGTTCAATATTTGTTGCATCTCTTGTTGTGTTTGCCGCGTTGGTCACTACGCGAAGCTGTGCTGACATCTTTAATCTGCTTCTGGATAGTCTATATTCCGCTACAGCTGGGCTGTAGCCTTTGAAGAAGCGAACATGCGTTTTCATACATTTGTTTGAACTCCTTTTGCTTTCACCGTATGCATAAAGATTTCCTTTTCTTCACGTACCTGTATTGGAAGATACAAAAATAATAGTATAGTCATAGAAATTTCTAAGACCACAGTATTAGAACTAAGCCTACATGTAAGTCTCAAGAATGTTTACTTGAGATTTCATTATTGCTTACATTTTTATTGCCTGAAACAAAAGTGTTGTGGACAAGATGGCTTCCCATATCCCAAAAAGAATTCAGCCTCTGATTTAACGTATTCCAGTACTGGCTTTGGCACTCGCATGGTGGCCAAAGTTGTATTCTTGGAATCGCATTTTCTCTATGAGCTCTCTTATGTTCAAGGTCTAAATTTATTTTTCATTTTTTTTATTTCTGTTATTATCATTTCTTTCTCTCTCACACTCCCCCCCTCTCCCTCTTACGACTCCTTTCTCGCTTTTCAGGCGAGAGTTCAACTCCTCGTGGAAGACTTAATCCTGAAAACTGAAAGAGAGGAGGCCTATGTGTTTCTACTTTATGTACACACATTCCATGATGCACAACACACGATGTTTCCTAATCACATACTAATTAAAACATACCTGTCGATCGCTGTTCGTAACATCGACACCTGTGGTGTAATTGTTAGCGCGTCTGGCCGCGAAACCAGGTGGCCCGGGTTCGATATCCGGTCGGGGTAAGTTACCTGGTTGAGGTTTTTCCGGCGTTTTCCCTCAACCCAATATGAGCAAATGCTGGGTAACTATCGGTGCTGGACCCCGAATCATTTCACCGGCATTATCATCATCATCTCATTCAGACGCTAAATAGCCTAACCTAAGATGTTGATAAAGCTAAAAAAACATAGCCTGTATCTGGGTTATGATCAGGATCATCTATAGTGTCGTTCGTGTACATATAAATAAAATTTCCAAATCAAACCACGAGACTTTACTATTTAAGCAGAAGAACATCAGTCCTTGATACAGTTGTGAAAAGAAAAAGTGGCCGCTCTCTAGACACAAAGTTCCCTTCGGGTATCTCCGCTACAATTCGGAGACAGGTGATGTTACATGTTGTTGGACCACGTGGCCTGATATCTACAATCAGAATGAAAGTTTTTGTGTGTTGATCTGTAGTGTAAGGTAGCGTTTCGGGCAAGTGTTCGTAAGGTCGTGTGTTCGAACACAACCTAATGCTTTTTATGTTTTTTTTAGGAGAGAGAGAAAATATAATTGTTTCGGTTTCTTTTATGACTGTTTCAGTAATTAACATCAGGTTCATGAATGTATTATGCCATGACTGTGTCATTATTTATTATGACATTATGGCTGCAAATGAAAAGAAAGATTATATTCTCAACAAAAATATCTTTCGTGGCATAAACAAAATCTTACAGGCGTCTGCCTTAAAAAATTAAAAGAATTAAAACTTAAAAAAAAAAACAAAAACAAAAAAAAAAAAAAACACGATTCAATATTTAGTCCATCTTCCTCCCATCTCGATCACATCTTGCAGTCGAGTTGGCATGCAATCGACTAGTGTTTTCAAATGCCGACTGTTCCCAGTCACAGCATCCCAGGGACAATGGACGAGCTTCCACAAATCATCAGGACGTCTTGGAGGAGGATTGGGCCAATTTTTCCGCATATGCTTCTTTACTTGGGCCCACATATTCTCTAAAGGGTTCAAGTCCGGAGAGCGACGAGGCCAGTCTATCAATTCAATATCCTGTCTCCTCGCAAACCAGTCCCGAATCAATTGAGATGTGTGGACTGGATTATTATCCTGCTGAAATTGAAGAATTCCAACAAGACACAGATACTCTACCACTGCGAGCACGCATGGCAGCGTATGTGTGGTCGAATCGGGTACTAGGAGGACGATATACAAGAGTGGATCCTTCCATTGTAGTAGAAAAGGTGACTTCATCAGAAAAGATTACCCTTTTCCAATCCCGATCACCATTCCCACTGCAAAGACTAAACGCTCCTCTATATGCTCTTCCTTATGAACTTCCCTAGGAATGGCACGTCGAGATCTCAAATTGGCGGCCCTTAAACGATTTCTTACGGTCTGGTCGTGGCCAGGGAAATGAACAACTTCCTTCAAAGTAGCAGCGGTATGAAAGGGATTCCTTTCAACCTCTGCCACTAATCTGGCGTCCTGTTGTGGTGTTGAAATTTTCCTTCTACCACTCCCAGCTTTTCGGCAAAAATTGCCGAGCGTTGATAATTTTGCACCCATCTCCGGGCTGTCCTTTCTGAGACGTTGAAACGCCTACCTGCCTAGGATGCCGAAAAACCAAGATGAACCACAGCCCGTATTATACTTTCATTTGTTCCTGCACCTCTTTGTGGAGCCATGTCAGTCAAAGTCGCAGGCAGAAATGGCGTCGTGGTTTCCTCAGAGAATTAGCCTCTACCTAGGTCTTAAAATAACAGCAAAACATTCACTATACTAAAAATATATATTCTTCTATTAGGAAATAATAATATAAATACTTGTTAGAGTCTTATTAATAACTATATCATTTTCAAATATAAAGTCCACAGAGTTAAGAAGAATATAATTATTTTATAATCTCGACCTCAGTGTCGTAATTTGTTTTCGAAACATCTGCATTGAACTGTATCCACGCAATACGTCCTTAATCATTGCTGCTCCTAACACTGCTGCTGTTGCAGTTGGTATTACAACTACAAATATTATTGTCATAAACGTAACCTTTTTATACTATTATTAAATATTCAGAATGTAATTGAAATGAATGTTCAGTTGTAGTCTGTCTGACAATGCGCTGAATTACGTTGATACCAGGTAAATGACATAGCTCAGTCGGAAGATCGTAGGAACGTCGGACGTCGCGAAATTCGGAATTGAAATGTCAACGTATCATGCTCAAATCCTCGTGGCACCTTTACAAATTTATTATGTTACAGGATAGTATAATGTAATAATATAACAGTATAAGAAGAAAAAACTAACACTCGTATTAGGCAGCTGTATTGTTCTAAACCTAACATTAAATTTATATTACTTATATCGCTAACGAACGATAACAGAATACAAATGATAATTGGAATATTATTTATAGGCCTATGGCTAATGAACGACAACAGAATACAAATAATAATTTGAATATTATTCACGTCGCTAAAGAACGATAACAGAATATAACAAATTATAACTTGAATATTATATATATATATATATATATATATATATATATATATATATATCGCTAAAGGAACGATACAAATATAAATAACTTTAATATTATTCATATCGATAAATAACGATAACAGAATATAAGTGATAATTTGAATAATGCAGCATTTATATCGCTAAAGAACGACTAGCTTGTGTGAAAATTTCTATTCTCAAATGTTTGCTTTGACTGTGATATAATAAGAATAGGCGCCCAGAACAAGGTTGTAACCAGAATATCAGAAATTTTTCAAAAATGGGGAAAAAACGTAGAGTGCTGTACTTGCTTTTAATTTTTAGGGCGAGGTTGAGAATCAGACATGTGCCGATATTAATACGAGTAGGTACAAGCATTATACATAGCACATAGCGCATCATTATTCAAGAAAAAGTCTCCTTATGAGAAATGAGGTTTATATCCTTGTTGTGGGCGGCTATTCAATTATTTAGCAATATATTTATTAATATATTAACACAGTGGTCTGAAATTTCAATAATTGTGCCACCACATTCACATTCGACATAATATCCTTGTAAATCTAGTTTTTTTTTCTTTTCGGAGAAGGACCCGGAGGCAAGTACCGCAGCCTTAGGCTTATTGTGCAGCTTCTTTATATTGGGATGATTGTTGAAGTTTATTAGGATCGCTCTTCAAGCATATGATTCACCGCATGGTGTCATTGTATCGATTCCATCCATAGCATCCAGTCCTGACTGGAGACCTGATCCTCCGCCTTCCTATGAAGTTATCCTGCGTTCTCCTCAGATCGATGGCATCTGTTCGCAATTTATGTGCTTGAATCTGCTGCATTCTTGATCATATGTACATGTCACAGTTGATTCCGTGACTCACTAAGGCGCCATCTGTCCCAGTCCACTGTAAAACCCCTGCTGCTTCGCTGGATATATGCAGCTCCCGCAGACAGATGCCACCTATAGGCAGATCTTGCAATCACGTCCGCCATGTCCTGCTGGTAACCTGTAACTATATCGAGATGATTAATTAAGACGAAATGAGTCCGAGGTGCAACGCCGAATGTTACTCGGCACTTCTGCTTCGAGTAACTGATAAAAAACCATAAAAAACCCAACGACGTAACCTGTCCCAACCAGGATTTGAACCCGGGCCCTCTACTTTCAAGCCAAGAACGCAGACCATTGCTCCACGGCGATGGACAAAAAAATCTAGTTGCTCAACGCTTTGAGGTTACAGTACCCTATATCAGTACACTACAGTACATCTGTTGCTTAGTCAAGTGTTCGAAAGCCCATAAGGCAACACTCATATAACAACTAATCCAAGAGATAATGGGGTAGGGTGGTCATGTTATTTCCCCCCTCTACTGCATAAATTGTTGATTAGTAACAGGTGAAACCAGCGCTGAGTTAATTCCTGTGATTTCGTAAGTGAAATTAGGTGAAATTATAAGAAATGTTTTTTTTTTTTTTTTTTTTCCCGTGAAAATGCAGTTGACAGTCTACGCAAGGCATAATAAAAGCCTAAACTAACCAAACCTAACTTGTCACAGATTCGTATATGCAAGGTGTCTAAGAATACGAACGGATCTACATCAGCGATAGTTTAGTCCTAGTAACATTTTAGACGAAACGGACTTCAAATTGCAGTATCGTAAGAATCGAATATTGAAGTCTAGAAAAATTGCATAATTAATGCTAAATTATAATGGGGTAATTGTGAATGCATAAATGAGGTAAGTAGGTACAGTCAGTAAACATAACTTAACCTGTGATTTCTACATATTAAAATCTCCATATGGTGCAAATAAAAATTATTGAATGGTGCAAGAATTTCCTAATGAAGCACTGAGTTACATGATTTTATATTAGGTTAGATTAGCTGTAAGGTAATTAAATTTGTGACGAAGCCAAAAATTTTGTATTTTCTTTTGTCGAATACATTCATCCATCTTTAGATGCTTTGGTTTGGTTGCATTGAGTATAGCTTGTCATTTAATATCCGGACTATATATACTGAAACTAATAAAATATAGGCCAACAGCTGTTATAAAACGTGAAGTTTTGTGTGTGTGTTTTACTTTTTACTTATTAACATAGCCTTAATATGTAACTCAAATTACAATAATACTAACTTCATCACTGTCATTTCCTACAACATCCGAGCCACGCCCCTTTGTTTTGATCAAACAAAACATGGCGGACTAATGTTGAGTTGTCTTCAACTAGAAGGTGTTTTATCCTCTCTACCTATAGTTATATAACTCGTTGGTTACTAGTAATAACACATTGTCACTATGGGTAAGTTGTCACTGTTTATTTCTGTTCCTAGTCCACACCTGTGGAGTAACGATTAGCTAGTCTGGCCGCGAAACCAGATGGCCCGGGCTCGATTCCCGGTCGGGGCAAGTTATCTGGTTGAGGTTTTTCCGGGGTTTGCCCTCAACCAAATATGAGAAAATGCTGGGTAACTTTCGATATTGGACCCCGGACTCATTTCACCGGCATTATCACCTTCATCTCATTCAGACGCCATATAACCTTAGATGTTGATAAAGCGTCATAAAATAACCTACTAAAATAAAAATAATAAATTCTGTACCTAGATACTGTATACATAACCTATAATTTTATTCTCTGCGTATTCTACTTGTTCCTTCAGGAACACATCATCAATGGAAGGACAGACAATTGGAATTACACCATTTCTCTCACTTCCTTCTACTTTCGTTTCACGGTTCAAAGTGTTAATTCTCCAGTTTAGCGTAATTTTCATGTACCAAGAACGTATGGTTCTCCGACATGGGAATGCATTATTAAATTTAGAATGAATGAAATACGTTTTAGGGAAAAGAATAGTGTAATGTTAAAGCAAAAGATCGTAAGTTAGGATCATATGATGCACCAGGGTTACTTCTATGTGTATTAGCTTTCTCAGATAACTTCGCAATTAAATAGCACACATATGAAAGAAGTGAATTCTTCAACATTTCTCCCGCATTATCACGAACTAATTTATTTTTCACCAGAGAATCTATTTGGCTTTTTCTCTGTCAGTGATAATATTTGCATTTTGTCGCCGCACTTTCTGTTGCACTACATAATTGTTCATTTTTTTCATGTAACACTTAAACAAATGTTCTTTTTCTAGGCGTCAATTGTCCACCCCCTATCACCAATATTTTCTAAATTTTCTGCACAACTGGCTCTGAAACGTCCTTCACTTCTAGTTCAGTGTTTACTGGTAGGTCTGCTGTATTATTTCGAGAAGGTGTTTTGTGTGATGAAAGTGATTTTTTTTTTTTTTTTTTTTTTTTTTTTGGAAATAGGAAGTGTAGGAAGAAAATAGTGTTGGAATTGCTCCTTTCCTTAACCTTCTTGTTTGTCCTGTAAGATCCATATCTTCTGGGCGAAAATATTGAGAACATACACCAGGTGCAGCAATTGGTTGCCAATTCTCTCTTCTTACGGCCCTGGTCCATAATTCTCGCTTTTCTCCACATGTTGGAAATCTATAATTCCGGCATTAAAATTGAATGTTTTCATTAAAAACATTAACAAACAGCAATCAGATTTTAAAGACATCCCAAATTAATTTTGAAAAAAATTATCTATCTGTTTATTTGTCTATGATCTATATATTCTAAATATTACATTTAATGAAATATGTTATCGTCAGAAAAGTAGGTTATGTTTCGAGAATATTTTGGTCTTGTACTTACGCATGTATAGAAACACCTTCTTTTCCTTGTTTCTTCCTGCGTGAATATGAAAAATTACATCCAAATACAACGCAAATATTCACCATTATATAAATAACTACATTTAATACTTATAAAATACATAAAACGCCATAGAATTCCAAGACAAAAACGTATTACCATTAGCACTACATACATTCGGTAGTGGGATAAGATGGCGTGGAGTCGTAGCAACAAACTTCACTCGTACCAATAGGAAAATAGGAGTATTGACAGAGCCTTCTTCAGTTACAAGCCGGAGCCATACGTCGACAACACTGTAGGGGAAAGTAGCCTAAATCCTACCGGCGCGAAATCGTACCACTATTAGTATTGAGGAAAGTATTGCATGTAGGAACAATCTAGAGAATTTTTCATGAAATGCAAATAGAAACTGACACTCGTTCAGTTTCCCGCCTTTCACCCAAGACAACAGCTGTATTAAATCGTGCTTAATAGTAAGTTTTGATTTCTCATATAAGATTTTCTTACTCTTTCGTAAGCTTTTATTGAAACATTGAGTTAGTTTAATGAATGTCCTTTATCACACCTAACATATAAGATTGTTTGCATTATTTAAATGATAAAAATAGCCACTGTAACAGCTTTGTTTACATTATAATCTGAATAGTTTGCAAGAAGGCATTACAGGTCGGAATAAAGTAAGTAGGTATGTGCAAATAACAAGCGATTCTGTGTCAACATGATTATGTGTGTTAATCCAAAAAAAGAAAATACGTACAGAAAATCGAAACCAACGACGCATTAAATTGTATTGAACATTACATCAGAATGAGTGCAGTGCAAGTACTGAACTACGTGGACGAATAACACGGATAACAAGAGCTCGTACCAATAGAAGTAAACACACGTGCTGTGACCGATACCAAATGATACTGGGCTCCGGACGTAAACAGACAGAGTGAAAATAGTAATGACACACTCCTATTGGACTAAAAAGAGTGATTATCCGTTCCCGCCTTCTTGCAATGAAACGAAGCGTCGCAGCCCATGGGTTCCTTAACAAAATACGCCTCCACGAAGGTTATCTATCGGCTCCCTAATTTTGTCGGTCTAATTTAGAGACAACCTGTATTTAATCTTGTGGTTGATGCTAGCAATTTAGGGAAACTCACAAAAAACCATGTGAAATGATGGTTGATGAGTCAGTTCATTACTGATGTTAAGAATGATATATTACTTCTACTACATTCATCGAGTGTGAACTGATAAAACATTTTTGTGAACCCGAAATAAAGATGCTTTTAAATATTAAAACAATTCAGACGCAAATAATTCCCCCCAAGACCTCTAGGTTTGTGCGGCCACTTGACGTTTACTTTTTCCAGCTGTATAATATTGTAATTCGGAGAATAGAAGACTATTTCAGACACAAAATCATAATTGAAAATGGTACAGAAAATTTGCCTGGTAGTTTAATAATAAAATTACACTCTGTTGTCTATCATCAGTTCTGTTCCCCTGTACTGCAAGAGATGTTAGTATAAGCGTGGCGAAAATCTGGGAATGTTCAAACATAGGCTACTGGACAATGGTTTTCGAAATATTCTTGAAACTCTACGTCAAGTTAACAGTTGGGAATGTGAAATGGAAGATTGTGAAGAAGAGGCATTTTCTTAAATGTCTGTACTGTTCCATGACCCTTTCTCCGAACCACTTTGTTTTGAATCCACACTACCATCGATAAGAAAAGAGTAGTATAAAATTCAAATTTATTTAGAATGTAATATGATACATTTGTATGAAGGTATTATGTGAAACAAGCATAAAGAGTAGCCTATAGACTTAGAACTTGCCTCTTGTTGTTCTGCTTGCATTTAGCGCAAGAGTAGCATATCTACGTCCTTGTTTAAAAGTTTTTATATATCTGTACTAATAATAAATCTGTAGCCGAAATTTTTCTGGTAATTTTCGATTTTCCAAAAATAATTGGTCCTAACATATATAATTAACCACCCTGAAACCGAAAATCGCTTTTTTGAAATTTTTGTTTGTATGTATGTCTGTCTGTCTGTCTATCTGTATGTTTGTTACCTTTTCATGCGATAATGGATGAACGGATTTCGATGAAAATTGGAATATAAATTAAGTTCGTTGTAACTTAGGTTTTAGGCTATATGGCATTCAAAATACATTATTTAAAAGAGGGGTTATAAGGGGGCCTGAATTAAATAAATCGAAATATCTCGCTTATTATTGATTTCTGTGAAAAATGTTACATAACAAAAGCTTCTTTAAAAATAATTTGCGATAAGTTTTATTCTTTGAAACATTTTGATAGGACTGATATTTAATGAGATAAATGAGTTTAACAATTAAAATAACTGCCATCTAAGGCCGTATAATGAAATAAAAAACAAATGACTTCGTCTATAAGGGGCCTTGGACAGCAACAATAGAAAGCTATGAAAGATAGCCTACAGAGAATTTTTCTGTGTTTGTATGAAGTAATATCGGAAGCTAAATTAACCGATTTGTATAATTAATATGTCAGTGTTCATTAAACTATGGTTGCATGTAATAAAAATTAGAAACATGTTAAAGGAATTGTCATTGCACCAATGAGTGGTCTCTGGACCAAAATGGTCGCATTTTAATTATTTGGATGCAATTTAAATTAAGTAACATATTAAACGGTTTATCCTTCTATCAAACACGAATGTTCCCTGGATCAAATGTCCTATTTTAATTATGTAATTACTTTATATTTATTTCAAACGGGTGCAGCGGAGCGCACGGGTACGGCTAGTTGTTAATAAAAAGAAAGCGACTATTACCACGTTGTTTTTTCATACAAAAATTAGCTTGTGTAATTATTTATTCAAATAGCCGCGGCCCATATGGGACGGTTCCCTTGCCAGTGCAATTGATTCATTTTTGTGAATTTGTAAAACATTTCATTATGTTCGCGTAGGCTTCCGCGGCTGGTGTACATAGTCTGTGGATAAGCTTCAGGGCTTCTACCGCGTTGTCTTGGTGTTGGTGGCTGACGTTTCGACCTCTGTGTTGTGATCATCTTCTGAGGAGTTGGATAAAGAAATAGTCTGCGAGCTCGTATATATATAATAGTCTCGATGGGGGGAGTACTTCCGATGATATGTCGTAGGTTGTCCTTCTGACATTTGATTGGTCCAACTGATCTGAAGATGATCACAACACAGCGGTCGAAACGTCAGCCACCAACACCAAGACAACGCGGTAGAAGCCCCGAAGCTTATCCACAGACTATTTCATTATGTTGTTTAAAATGTTATTTGTTATGTATGAAAGGGAAACTATATGTAAGGTATGTATAGAATTGGAAACAATCTGATCCCGAGTTCATAGCCTAGTTTTAACTTTATCTTGAGTACAAAGCGTATGTGGCGCCTTATGAACGGAATCGTCTTTTTCTTTGGTGTTAGCGATAAACGCGAAAATTGATTTCCAGTTGTGGTTAGAGATACAGTGTGTGGATGTTTAGTGTTAAGTATAGTTTATCTATGACAATATTTTACAGGCGAATTTGCGCGATAGATATGAAAGGTAGTGTAGTTTTTAATTTAACTTGTTTTAACAGAAAGTGAAGTGTAGTTTTCCAAGGAAATACACTTAAACATTTTGATGTTATCCCACTTATATACGTTGAGACTAACTAAAAGTATATTTGCCTGCCAGTTAATACATAGCTCGATAACCCCTTGGGAACGTTGCTTTCAGAACATAAAAGGATAATTTTAGCGGTACTTCATACTATGAGTTTTCGTCAGATCATTCTGATATTTCAGCAACAATGAAAGAGTTTAGCGATTCTGTATTGCAGGCAATGAATCTTTACAAACCATTTTCATTCTATATACTTGGTAGGTTTAGCAGATAATTCCTGAAGTGAGGTGATAGTGTAAAGATGGGGCGCAAAACCGAAACAAGTGGGTCTCCTCGTGTTGTGGAATACCGTAGCCATGGGTTTTATTTAAATGGTTATCATATTCTTAAGTCTTACAAGAAGTCCTCAGTGAAATCGGAAATTATTGCAACATCTCGTATGTTAGAGTTTGCCTATTTCACTGATTGAAATTAAGAGAAATTGAAAGCAATAATTATGTTATTTACTTCACTATATTATATTGCCGTTTATAATGTCCTACAACTGAACAATATATTAAATATTATAATAATATTACATAATATCCGCAAAATAATGACAATATTAATATAATTCTTTTATTTTTCTTATTATCTATATTATTATCATCTATTTAAATATATTCGGGATACAAGAACTACATGGGGAATGTAAGGAGAACAAGGGGAATCCAAGAAGAACACGGGAAATAGAAGGAGAATATAGGGAATTCAAAGCGAATAATGGGATTACGAGGCGAACAAGGACATTACGGGAAGAATAGGGGAAAAGCGAGGAAAATAGGGAAAATACGACGAGAATAGGACTATACAAGGAGAACAAGATTAATACAAGGAGAAAAGGGAAATACAAGGAGAATTCGAGGACAACAAAGGAATTACGAGAAGAACAGTGGGAATGGAAGGAGAACAGGAGAGAATACTAGGACAACAGGGAAAATATGAGGAGAATACGGAGATATGAGGAGAAAACGGGAGATACAATTGGGACGATGCAAGGAAAACAAGCAGAATACAAGGAGAACGAGATGAATACAGGGAGAATACGGGAAGAACAAGGAGGATACGAGGATAACAATGAGTATAGCAGACGAAGAGTAGGCATACGAGTTGAATAGGTGAAAAAGGGGGGATACGAGAAGAAAATCAGGATACTAGAAGGACACGTGGATAAGGGGAAAACAAGGCGAAGATAATGACAGCAAGGAGATGCAAGGAGAACAAATCAAAGAGAAGCAAAACAAGGACAATACAAGGATAAGAAGAGTAATACAAGTAGAAGAAGCGGAAGACGAACAAATGTGGAAGATATCGAGAAAAATGAGAATACAAGGAGCATAAAAAAGACATGCAATGACAAATGGAGATGCAAGAAGTATAAGATGAATAAAAGAAGAAAGATGGAAATAGGCTAATATTATCTGGAAGAAGAAAAAATGAAATTAACATTTAACAATATTGAAATATTATACCCATTTTATAATGTCATATAACTATTTTTATCTGGATTTAAGCTGTGATCATATATTAATTCTTCATTGGAGTTATGGGTTTAATTTTTCTCTAATTTGTCTCGTATTTAATTCAACTTTTCAAAATAATTTCACACATTATACACTCATGTAATGGATATGAGTCGGGAACTACGTTGTGTTTCTGGGCAGCAGGCAGCTATAGCTATATTAAACTGTTACAATGTTATGATGTCATTGCCTGATATATAATTAAGGCGTCTGTCATCTGCCGAAGCTATCTAACATGTTATTTAATTTATTCACAGTTAAACATCTTATAACAATACGAAATATACAAACCTACAATAACACACCCTTAACATATACTTAATACACAATTACAGTTCAATACTCACACTTTGGTCGATATCATGATATATAACACACAAACAACCACCCCCACCATAAGAGCAACACACTCCCCACCCCTACAACTGACGAATGGAAATGGCAGAATTCAAGATCAACAGAAACAACAGTAGTTTGTAGGACACTGAAGATGACGCAGCACCGCCGTCGAAACGGGCCTCTGTCTAAGGTACATAACCTTTTTCAAAAACATTCAACACTTTTAACGTGTCGACTAAACAATTTTAAGTTAATAATTTATTCAGTAAGTTTTACATGTGTAATAAAATGAAAATTACAAGAAAAATCGATACTTCATTGTACAAAACAAGTAATATTACATAAGAATCTAAGGCAATACTCATAAATATTAATACAAAATTACCATTTAGATAATAAAAACATGACTAGAGAGAACATCCGTTTGAACATCCTTCCGTATGACAGTGGTAGTCCGAAATTACATTGTGAGTATTAACCGCACTTTAATTGTTCCCTTTACTGCCCATATCCTGAACTAGAACTAATCCCAAAGAGATTCATCAACTTTAGTTGCTTTAAATGAATCAAATAACGTTGAAAGAAAAGTATGAAAGATGTTTTCTTCACATAATTATTTAAATAAGTTATTTTTAACTCTATTTTTTTGTAAAAACTACTTAAATACGAAGGAGAACAGAATGTTAATTGAATTTTTATATGATAGTAAGTAGTAGGCCTATTGGTTACGATGTTACGATGCTATCATTGACCCTCCAGTGACTTCGCTGCGGTGTCCTGTAGACTGTGATGGATAATTTTTGAGCCGTTAACCTACCAGTATTGCATGATATTTCCTAAATTATAAAATACTACTGACTTCATGTTGAATGAAAGGTTTGTATGTTTCCGAAACTAATTATGAAAGCAATGGGAAAGTTGAAAGACTTTCTCCTTCTATCCTTCGTAATTAATTTAATTTGTAAACTTAAACAGTACAAACTCTACGCTTTCGGGCTTTACTACATCTAGTACTGTAACCTAACTTTTATTTTGAAACCCCTTTTTTATACAGTTGAACAGAAATGAAAAACTAATTTTAGTTGGTTCTTGAATACATTGATATAGACAGTGGACCTTGGAAAATAGTCTAACCTGTGCTTTATGATTACTGATGGCAGCTTCCATACTACTGAGTGAATACATATCATTTCTGTTCAGTATTACCAATCACCAGTTTTCTTGCAGTAGATTCTGCATTTTTCTCCAGGATAATATGAATGTAGGTTATAAAATTATTTCAATAGATAGAGTATAAATGCATCCTACAGTAATCCAAATCCTGATGCCAGGAATGGAATCAATGCAGCCGCGGTATGTTATCCAGGGGCGTACCAGCGTAGTCGAGAACAGGTGCGGAGATGCGCACAGGCAGTAGCGGCTTACGGTGGACCAAATGCAGAGAGGATGGGACACTTGCACCGAGGGAGAAGGGAAAAGATACCTGAAACAAGATAACTGACGGCAGTACCAGCAAACTGATGATATAGCAAGGCAGAAAGAGGCACAGTGAACTAATAGAAAACAGTGAGCTAATAGAAGGTGTATTCGCAATGTTAACTTAATGCAGTAGGTAGGCCTAGAGTTGTAAAAGTACCCTTTAGTAGCAACAAGCATTATATGACACATCATTAATCATGGTATAACACGTATAAAACGACGCAATTTTCCATACCGTAACGTTCTCCGTTGTGCCTAAACATCAGGCGACTTTTCTCAAATTGAGAATTAGGTATTTGCTTCACGTAGTAAGATGCTTCTACAGTAGAACCTGTCTGAAAGAACCCATGTCTGCAGCTATTAACGCTGTTGACGTAGGTAATGTTATTTTGTCTGATGTCCATGAGCAATTCGCTAAAATTTCAAATCAGTCTATCTAGTACTATGAGATAGCTCAAAGTTCTCTCCGTCAGATCAGTTAATTATAAAGGCTGCAATTAAGAACAGAAATAATTCACATATTTAAGCCCGTTCATGCTGGAGAGAACTTTTTGGATCCACTGTACAAGGGGTCGGCTCTGATTGCAAATCAGGAGAACGAAGCATTCGACTACGTCACTGACTGTAGCAACGTGCTAGGTCATGACAGTGGAATAATTAAGCTAACTTAACCGAATTTAAAGAATGCAATGGCAATTTTTCCCGAGACAATTTTTGGGTTGCTGCTCAACGAGTCTCACCTTCTACCTGGTGGAGGGGATTGTGTGGCAAAAACCGAAAAGTTCTCTGGTATTTAAACTTCTGAATGTACCCCCATCATCGGCCGCAAATAAGGGCAATTGGTCAACCCATGGGCGAATCCACACAAAAACTAGGAACAAACTTTCTTCGGCAACAACCGAAAAGTTTCGGTACATCGGGATCTCCGATACATGGATGATACACCAAAACGAGTTGAGAATGAAGGACCACAATTGTCGTCCGATATAGGCCTACAAGAAAATTTAAATTGCAATTTCAGTATAGTGTGCTATATTGTTAGCTACCGAGACCCAATGAGCAAAATATCGACGCATTTTTATTAGGCTATTATGAACTGCTTCATATCTCATATAGACCTACAAAGTTTCGAGTGTATAAACTGTATTTTTTATTATTTATCTTTTCAGTGTGAACTTGCGCTATTCATCTTATATGTATAATGTGAACTGGTAATGAAAATTACGGGATAACAGCTGACCGGATATTAATAAATCACCCCTCATTTTGAAGTTTGGAACCCAAATTTATTCAGAAAAATATTAGTTTTCAGTGAAATATCAATTTTCCTACATTATTTTCCTATTTTCCAAGACCCATCTTTCTTCAGTTTTGAGACCGAATTGCATTTCAGCACGGCCGTGATTTCAGAATAAAACAAAACTCACAATACAATAAACAATAGCTATTGTACCGGAACAATGGAAGGAGTCCATTATCGTACCTATCTTTAAGAAGGGGGACAAGACTAACTGTAGTAACTTTCGAGGAATATCACTTTTGTTGACGTCCTACAAAATTTTGTCCAATATTCTTATGAGAAGATTAACTCCATATGTAGATGAAATTATTGGGGATCATCAATGTGGTTTTAGGCGTAATAGATCAAATATTGACCAGATATTTTCTATTTGACAGATAATGGAGAAAAAATGGGAGTATAAGGGTATAGTGCATCAGTTTTTCATAGATTTAAAAAAGGCATATGACTCGGTTAAGAGAGAGTTAAGTTATGTTTTATTTAACGACGCTCGCAACTGCAGAGGTTATATCAGCGTCGCCGGATGTGCCGGAATTTTGTCCCGCAGGAGTTCTTTTACATGCCAGTAAATCTACTACCATGAGCCTGTCGCATTTAAGCACACTTAAATGCCATCGACCTAGCCCGGGATCGAACCCGCAACCTTGAGCATGGGAGGCCAGCGCTATACCAACTCGCCAACGTCGCTATACCAACTCGTCGACGGGTTAAGAGAGAAGTTTTATATGATATTCTTATTGAATTTGGTATTCCCAAGAAACTAGTTCGATTAAATAAAATGTGTCTCAGTGAAGCGTACAGCAGAGTTCGTATAGGTCAGTTTCTGTCAGATGCGTTTCCAATTCACTGTGGGCTAAAGCAAGGAGATGCACTATCACCTTTACTTTTTGACTTTGCTCTAGAGTATGCCATTAGGAAAGTACAGGATACCAGAAAGGGTTTGGAATTGAACGGGTTACATCAGCTTCTTGTCTATGTGGATGACGTGAATATGTTAGGAGAATCACGGGAATTTTACTGGAAGCAAGTAAAGAGATAGGTTTGGAAGTAAATCCCGAAAAGACAAAGTATATGATTATGTCTCGTGACCAGAATATTGTACGAAATGGAAATATAAAAATTGGAAATTTATCTTTTGAAGAGGTGGAGGAGTTCAAATATCTTGGCGCAACAGTAACAAATATAAATGATACTCGGGAGGAAATTAAACACAGAATAAATATGGGAAAAACCTGTTATTATTCGGTTGAGAAATTTTATCATCCAGTCTGCTGCCGAAAAATCTGAAAGTTAGAATTTATAAAACAGTTATATTACCGGTTGTTCTGTATGGTTGTGAAACTTGGACTCTCACTTTGAGAGAGGAACATTAGGTTAAGGGTGTTTGAGAATAAGATTCTTAGGGAAATATTGGGGGCTAAGAGGGATGAAGTTACAGGAGAATGGAGAAAGTTACACAACACAGAACTGCACGCATAGTACTCTTCACCTGAAATAATTAGGACCATTAAATCCAGACGTTTGAGATGGGCAGGGCATGTAGCACGAATGGGCGAATTCAGAAATGCATATAGAGTGTTAGTTGGGAGGGCGGAAGGGAAAAGACCTTTAGGGAGGCCGAGACGTAGATGGGAAGATAATATTAAAATGGATTTGAGGGAGGTGGGATATGATGATAAAGAATGGATTAATTTTGCTCAGGATAGGGACCACTGGCGGGCTTATGTGAGGGCGGCAATGAACCTCCGGGTTCCTTAAAAGCCAGTAAGTAAGTAAGTATTACACGAAGGCCATGAGCTGCAGGATTGCTGACATATTTAGAGTTAAAATTCAATTGGCTATTAAAATCTTCAATGGCCGGTTTGTCCAAGTATTGTTAACACTTAACGACTTCAGCAGTGTGTTAAATACAGTTTTTCCATTTGTTCGACACCAGTTTGGCTTAACAGATTCTTAACCGTTTGTTAACTTTAAATGTAGGATTTCAGGCCGTTAATTCATTTAACAAACAGTTAAACATAACGGATAACACCACAGCTGTTCAGACAAAAGTTGTGAAAATAATATGTTATATTTCTCTTTGAGGAATGTTTAGAGTAAGGGCCGGTTTCACCAAGCTTCAGTAAATCACTCCAAATGAAACATTAACTAGTACTGAACATTAAAATATTTACACGACTACGTTTACATGTGCGCTGTCTCCGTAGGCTTCAAGCCGAGCAGCTATATGTGCCTCGTCGCGGTTGTTACGTCATGGCTTTCCGATAGAGCAGTCACCAGCAATTTGGCTTGCCATCCCTAGGGTACGTGTTCGATTTTCGGCGATAACTTTTTTTTATTAACGTAACTAATTGTTATACATATTACTTCTCTTAATTTTTTTAATTTTGCGTAGTGGAACGAATTATTTCGCAATTCTGGCTCCACTAGGAGAATTTAAAAAACTCTTGGGAGATCAATTTCCTTCCCGAAATAAAACAAAGCTAAACAAACAAATTAAAGAAAACTAACATAAATACACATGTGGATCTAATACATTGTCCACATGCCACCAGCGTCTATCACTGCCTGGCATTTTCGGGGCATTGAGTCCACCAGATCGCGGAAATAGTTCTGGTCCTCAGCAAAATCTTCCCAGGTAGCCAGAACTTGATCCCAGAACTACAAATTTGATTGGTGCAATGTTTCTTGGCTACATTTTATTCCCAGAAACACTTGCGCCGCGATTACAAATTTCATTGGTGCTAGGTATTGTATTCCCAGCAGAACATGCGCGGCGATTATTTAATTTGACCCGCCGAAGTGGTGTGCAACTAGAAAATGGGGCACAGTTCTGCCATCTATCCGCAATATGCGAAACCCGAATCACGTAAAGTGAAGTGGGTAGACATTAAATACATACATACTAAGAAATAACCGTGAAGTTCTGTGTACATTAATAAATAAGATTACTAGATCGGTCGACCTGCGTGGCACAGGCGGTATAGCGCTAGCCCTCTGTGCCCGAGGTTGCGGCGGGTTCGATCCTGGCCCAGGTCGATGGCATTTAATGTGCTTAAATGCGACAGGCTCATTACGTACACAGTGAAATCGGGTGGAGTTCCCGGTAGCTCAGTTGGTAGAGCGCTGGTGCGTTCAACCAGAGGTCCCGGGATCGATACCCGGCGCCGGAACAATTTTTCCCTTGTAGTTATTCAAATTTGCTTTACAGGGAGCTTTACCTGAAAGACTAGATTTGCATAATATATACGTCACTGTGTACGTTAACAAAAAACCACAATTCCAAGTCACACAGTTTATGTGCACTCGATGTGGGTCTCTGGCGTTTCGTCAGCCCACACGAGTTGTGTGGATATAATGGGAAAAGTTGAGTCGGTGTCGAGTTAAGTTCCCGGGTAGCTCAGTTTGTAGAGCACTGGCACGTCCAACCAGAGGTCCCGGGATCGATATCCGGCCCCGGAACAATTTTTCCCTTGAAATTATTCAAATCTGCTTTACAGGGAGCTTTACCTGAAAGACTGATATGCATAATATATACGTCACTGTGGCTAGTGGTAGCCTACGAAACCCTTATTGTCTTCTTTCATGTTAAGGTTTCTGTACAGTTCTGAAAACAAAATTTTCAATTTTTGTAACACATTAGGTCATGAAAGCCAAGTTCTGTCCGCAGTCAGGAGGTAAAGCAAGCTTTAGGACTGTGAAACAGCTGTCCGTGTCCGTGTCTGAAAGTGTCCGTAAACGAGACTTAAATTATCATTATTTCAGTTGGGAAATACAAATCTGTCCGTATATGAGAAGTGTATGAGGTGTCCGTAAGAAGAAGTTTCACTGTATGTAGTATACTATACTATATTGAACTATAATATATATATATATATATATATATATATATATTATACAGGGACATCATTATATTTTTACTAACATTTTTAATATTAACCTGGCTATACCTTTAGAGAACCGGAAACACCGTTTCCTATCCCCTTCCACGACTAGAGTTCGATGATACTGACGTAAAACACAACAAATCACTTTACAAGGTATAGGAGGGAAGAAAAATAGTTCATCCATTTATGTAAACTAGGAAATATCGCGATTTTGAGTTCGGTAATTTTCATTAGGTTTTTGTTTAATCAAAATGCAGTACTGTATTAAGAATATATGTTTTCACTCACGAACTGAATTATCCATGCGAACATATTCATTATGCAGCGTATATTATACTGTCTACAGCACATTAGCGTACAATATAGAGAATGAAGTTAAATTGAAAAATAATCATAATATGGATATTTAAACACATTTTTGAAAGTGGTGGCCGTTCATTTCGATACTAGCTTCAGTTCTTTTGTGCATATTATCGCACTATAGACTATTGCATCTAATTCCCATTGCCAGTTTCGTCCTTCGTACTATTAACTCTTGTTGAAATAATTCCGTACATACTCTATAAAAGAGTACATTACGTACTGTAAATTCAATCTTCACTTCTGCCCGAGTCGCACAGATAAAATTACTCAGACATGCTATCTACTGTCCGTCCAAGTGGTTATGACGCAGGATGGTAGAAAGGGGGGAAATCACATGACAGTTAATTACTTAACGAGGCCCTTTGATTTGAGTTATTTTAAACAGCTGTATACTATTACGTAAACGTCCAATTCCTATCAGAAATTAATGTTTTCAGAAAAGAGCTAAGACAGCCCAGCTTTTACAGTGGGGCGAGCAGAAGCAGGTGGGGGAAATCGGGATGCGACGTAGGCACAGTACCTGTTCGAAAATATGATTCAATATTGAAAGCTCTTTCGTCACTGGAAAACGCGAACATATTTCTGGAACGTACTATACTTTCTAACTCAGTGCTGTGTACTATATACAGCCTTGATTCTGTGTGAAGGACAGTTCGAACTTCATTAGTAGAGGGGGTGGGAGTGAAGTACATTCAAAAACTCAGGTACAATAAAAATGTTAGTAAAAATGAAATGAAGTCCCTGTACTATACCACACTATACTATATTATACTATTATACTATACCATACTATATACTACACTATATGCTATGCTATACTATATTATACTATACTATATGCTATATTATAATACTATACTATATACCATACTATACTTACTATACTATAATATATATATTTTATACTATACCACACTGTATACTATACTATACTATACTATATTATACTATATACTATAATACTGTAAACTATAACATACTATACTATGCAATAATAAACTTACTTACAAATGTCTTTTAAAAAACCTGGACGTTCATTTGCGAGGCTTATTGTATGGTTTCGTAACAAGCTGGTTTTTACGGTCATGGGTTGTTAGCCCTTCGTCCAACCCCCAAGCTGGAGGACCACCCCTTATCGGCTGTCCACGACTGCTTATTCAATATATTCGCAGCTACCCTCCATATCTGGAGGCCGTCTCCTCTATCCGCAACCTGAGGACGCGCCATGCCGTGGTGATAGGGACCCACAACACATGGACTACACTACACTACATTACGCTACACTACACTACGCTACACTACACTACACTACACTACACTACACTACACTACACTACACTGTCCTATATACTATACTGTACCATATACTATATACTACACTGTACTAAATACTGTAGTGTACCATATACCATACTATACTGTACTATAATATACTATACTCTATACGACAATATATATATATATGATACTCTATACTATACTATACTGTATTATACTATACTATAGTATACTGTATACTATACTATATATACTATACGATACTCTATACTATACTATACTATATTATTAACTATACTATACTGTATACTAGACTACATATATTATACGATACTCTATATTATACCAATACTGTATACTATATTATATATACTATTCTATATCATACCATACTGTATTATATACTATACTATACTAAACTATATTGTATACCATACTATATATACTATACGATACTCTATACTATATTATGCTATATTATTAACTATACTATACTGTATACTAGACTACATATATTATACGATACTCTATATTATACTAATACTGTATACTATATTATATATACTATTCTATACCATACCATACTGTATTATATACTATACTATACTAAACTATATTGTATACCATACTATATATACTATACGATACTCTATACTATATTATGCTATATTATTAACTATACTATACTGTATACTAGACTACATATATTATACGATACTCTATATTATACTAATACCGTATACTATATTATATATACTATTCTATACCATACCATACTGTATTATATACTATACTATACTAAACTATATTGTATACCATACTATATATACTATACGATACTCTATACTATATTATGCTATATTATTAACTATACTATACTGTATACTAGACTACATATATTATACGATACTCTATATTATACTAATGCTGTATACTATATTATATATACTATTCTATACCATACCATACTGTATTATATACTATACTATACTGTATACCATACTATATATACTATACGATAATCTATACTATAATATATTACACTATACTATACTATACTATACTACACTATATACTATACTCTACTGTATATTTTACTACATATACTACACGATACTCTATACTATACTACACTATATACTATACTCTACTGTATATTTTACTACATATACTACACGATACTCTATACTATACTACACTATATACTATACTCTACTGTATATTTTACTACATATACTACACGATACTCTATACTATACTATACTATACTACACTATATACTATACTCTACTGTATACTTTACTACATATACTACACGATACTCTATACTATACTATACTGTACACTATACATACTATATACTATAACATATACTATAATGTATACTATAATATATACTATACCAAATACTATATACCATACCATATACTATACTGTATACTATATTACATACTATACTGTATACTATACTAAATACTATACCTTATACAATACTATATACTATTTCATATAATATACCATATTCTATACTGCATACTACACTATATATTTTACTATATACTACACCATATACTATACTATATACTATACTGTATGCTATAATGTATACTATACTTTATACTATACTGTATACTATACTATACTATACTATACTATTCTATACTGTGTGCCATATTATACTATACTCTATGCTATACATTACCATATTATACAGTAGGCCTATACAATATACTATACACAATAAGCTACTTTATTATACTATACTATTACTATACAAATTACTGTTACTGTAACTGTATCTATAACTATAACTGTAACTATAAGTATAACTATAACTATTACTATTACTATTATTATTATTATTACTATACTATACTATATTATACTATACATTGTTGCTGCTTTCTATTGGTTTTTACAATGAAAGGATATGAGGTGTACGAGGTAACAGAGAAAATGCTGTATAGTATACGGAGATACAAGGAGAATATGGGAAATACGAGTATATGAGGTATAAGAGGATAACAGAGATAATACGAGGAGAATACGGGGATACGTGGAATGGGAGGGGAATACGTAGTATACGAGGTGAATAGAGAAAATACGAAGAGAATACGGGGATACGAGGAGAATATGGGAAATACTAGGACATGAGGTATACGAGGTAACAGAGAAAATACGAGTAAAATACGGAGATACAAGGAGAATATGGGAAATACGAGTATATGTGATATACGAGGATAACAGAGAAAATACGAGGAGAATACGGGGATATGTGGAATGGAAGGGAAATACGGAGTATACGAGGTGAATAGAGAAAATACGAAGAGAATACGGGGATACGAGGAGAATATGGGAAATACTGGGATATGAGGTACACGAGGATAACGGAGAAAATACGAGGAGAATACGGGGATACGTGGAATGGAAGGGGAATACGGAATATACGAGGTGAATAGAGAAAATACGAAGAAAATACGGGGATACAAGGAGAATATGGGAAATACTAGTATATGAGGTGTACGAGGATAACAGAGAAAATACGAGGAGAATACGGGGTTACGTGGAATGGAAGGGGAATACGGAGTATACGAGGTGAATAGAGAAAGTACGAAGAGAATACGGGGATACGAGGAGAATATGGGAAATACTAGGATATGAGATATACGAGGATAACAGAGAAAATACGTGGAGAATATGGGAAATACGAGGATATGAGGTATAAGAGGATAACAGAGAAAATACGAAGAGAATGCGGGGATACGAGGAGAATATGGGAAATACTAGGATATGAGGTATAAGAGGATAACAGAGAAAATACGAGGAGAATACGGGGATACGAGGAGAATATGGGAAATACTAGGATATGAGGTATAAGAGGATAACAGAGAAAATACTAGGAGAATACGGAGATACAAGGAGAATATGGGAAATACTAGGATATGAGGTATAAGAGGATAACAGAGAAAATACGAAGAGAATGCGGGGCTACAAGGATATTTGGGAAATACTAGGATATGAGGTATAAGAGGACAGCAGAGAAAATACGAGGAGAATACGGGGATACGAGAAGAATATGGGAAATACTAGGATATGAGGTATAAGAGGATAACAGAGGAACTACGAGGAGAATACGGGGATACAAGGAGAACATGGGAAATACTAGGATATGAGGTATAAGAGGAAATACGAGGAGAATACGGGGATACGAGGAATAGAAGAGGAATACGGAGTATACGAGGTGAATATAGAAAATTCGAAGAGAATACGGGGAATACGAGAAGAATATGGGAAATACTAGGATATGAGTTATACGAGGATAACAGAGAAAATACGAGGAGAATACGGAGATACGAGGAGAATATGGGAAATACTGGGATATGAGTTATACGAGGATGACAGAGAAAATACGAGGAGTATACAGGGATACGAGGAATAGAAGGGGAATACGGAGTATACGAGGTGAATAGAGAAAATATGAAGAGAATAAGGGGATACGAGGAGAATATGGGAAATATTAGGATATGAGTTATACGAGGATAACAGGGAAAATACGAGGAGAATACGGAGATACGAGGAGAACAGGTTGAAATCTAAGCGAAGGAGGAAATACAAGGAGAAGAAGGTGAATGCAAATAGAAAAATGGATTACATCGAGATAAAGAACAATATAAGAACACAGTGCATACAATGATAGAATGGGGAATGGAAGGAAATAATGGGAATAGCAGTCATCAGCGAGTTTTGGCCGAGTATGGACGTGTGCTGAAGAAGGGGGACCGAACAGCGTAGAGAGGCATTGACCTATGACTGAGTGGTAAAGCATAAGTTACAGTATAAAACGGATGAAGTGCTACAACGGGAAGTGATAAAGAAGGGGAGAAATGGAGTTAGGAATAGAGGATTACTAATGCAGAATAGTACAGAAAACTTGAAAAAACAAATGGATATAACATCAGAAAGCTGGAAGTGTAAAATGGAAGACATCAGTGCGAAGATTGAATATCTGATACGGGATAATGAGCAAATGAAAGAGAAAATCAAATATTATGAAGATAAGCAAAGAAAGAAGAATTTAATATTCTTCGGGGTCGAAGAAGAGGGTCATGAATACGAAATGGATACATATGCGACTATATGTAACGTGTGCGAGAAGATTTTTGGTATCGATGTGAGAATAAACCATATTGAACAGACGTACAGAATTGGGAAAGGAAGATTCAGACCTATTTGAATATCATTCGCAAGCATGAGAACAAGAGAAATAATCTTAAGGAATTTAAGAAAATTAAGGAAGACGAAAATAAGGGTTGAAAAAGACGTAAACTATGAAACAAGAAGCAGATGCAAATCACTGATACCGTTGATGAAAGCGGCTAGAAATAAGGGACATTTTGCTAAGATATATGAAGACAAACTGAAAGTCAATAGTAGGTACTAACTATGACCTGGAATTTTGTGAGGAGAACGTAAATCATCCGGAATTTGGATTAAATAACGTGGCAGAGAAACATCAGAGGCAGACAGACAAACACGCGCAGCGGGAATCGAAAGCAGGAAAGGAGAATGAAATCAAGCGAACAGAGCAACCGTCTTCAAAGGACAGCATTGGAGTTAATGTAGAATACCTATGTACTGGACCAGGGGATGTACAAGGTACAAACTAAAGAGAATAGATGATTCGCAATGCACAATATGGGAAGTCAAGAAATGTTGCAAAGCAATGGTTTGGTTTAATACCGAGTAAAGGGACGAAACAGCTGTTACAATCCGAACGTGACGTGAAGCATGGAGCGAAAAATGATGAAGCAGGAGTCGGAGCAAGAAGGCGACACGCAGAAAGAAGACATCGAACCAGGGAGCAAAAAACGGATCACCAAGCAAAATTTTACCAAGCTAGCAGACAATGAGAAGCACACTTCAAAGAAGAAGCGGGAAGGAAGTATGCCAATGATAAGAGAAAGAAAGGTTTAATCTGTGTAATGATGAATGAGTCTAGTGAAGAAGGGGAGCTATTGATGGATATGAATCAAGCGAGGGGATAATAGAGGGAAGAAGAAGGGGAGAGAAGGAGAGGAATCCAGGATTGGGAAGAACAGGAGAATCATCTAAGGGGAATATGGAGAGTATAAGGAAAGGAGTCCTTGCGAATGTAAGTTACGAAAGGGAGTGCGACGAAGAGAAGAAAGAAGTCGAGAATATAACAGAGAACGAGAGCGCAGATGATCCAAGTCCAGCAACCGTGGGAGATATTGATAGGGTACTAAAGATGTGCGAAAAACTAGAGGTAACTATAAACGTTCAGAGAGTTTTGTGGTAGTTAAAGAAACAAGGAATGAAGTGTAATAAATGAACTAAAAGAGAAATCTGACTTAGTCTGTGGTATTAGATGCGGTCAAAACGTGAGGATTAGGTCAATTAGTGTAACTGAAGTGGAAATGTGAATAAGATAGAGGAATAAGTAGTGAAGTGTTAATGAGAAGATGGATAGAATAAATCAATGAGAAGAAAAGCATTAAGCTAATAAGAGTTGGAAATAATAAGTAAATAATATATTTAGGGTTGCATGTAATCGAGAGAGGAGGTAGAAAGTGAGTGCAAGTAGTGATAGTGAACCGTAAATGTTATCCAATAAAGTGAAAAAGTGATAGGTGAATTGAACAAGTAATAGCAAGTAATATATATATATTATTTTAATGTACCGAAGTACATATGATATTTCCATGCAGATATTCTGCGTCATCATACGATGAAAGAGTAATGGAACGGAGAAAAATTCTCTCCGGCGCCGGGATTTGAACCCGGGTTTTCAGCTCTACGTGCTGATGCACTAAGCCACACCGGATACCCACTCCGGCGTCGGACAGAATCATCTCAGAACACTGGTAATACAAGCAAAACGAGGCGAAAACAGAGAGGAACGTTGAAGACATGGAGAAAAAGAATACGAGGAGGAAAAGGTCGTGCAATGAGAACATGAAACGCAAGGAGAATAAGATTAATAGAACGAGAACGAGGGGCACAGAACAAGGGGAATAAGAGGAATATAAATGGAACAATTTGAATATAAGAACTATAAGAAGATTGCAATATTAACAATTAGAATAAAACGACAGCACAGCAGCGAATGCAAGCAGAAGTAGTAGAAGACGAGGAAATGAAGACAGATACATAGAGAATAAGGTGAATATAATTAGGAAAAATGTTATTGTAAATAGAATAGACGATATGCAAGGAGAACAAGGGACTAAAGGTGAACAAGGGAATTATAAGGAAAACGAGATAAGCCGAGGAGAAAAGGGGAAGTCGAAAGAAACCAGAAGACGAGGAGAATATTAGTAGGAAAGGAAATAGAAGGAGAATAAGAAAAATTCAAGGAGAACAAGGAAGCGGAATACAGCAATATAAAGGCGTATAGAAGCGTTACTAAAGGATTGCAATGAGGACGAGAGGAATATACGGAGAATAATAGGCATTAAAAGACAAAATAATAATAATAATAATAATAATAATAATAATAATAATAATAATAATAATAATAATAGTAATAATAATAATAGTAATAGTAATAATAATAATAGTAATAATAATAATAATAATAGTAATAGTAATAATAATAATAGTAATAGTAATAATAATAATAATAATAATAATAGTAATAGTAATAGTAATAATAATAATAATAATAGTAATAATAATAATAGTAATAGTAATAATAATAATAGTAATAGTAGTAGTAATAATAATAATAATAATAATAATAATAATGTAATAATATAATAATAATAATTTATCTTAACCTGACAGAGTTAAGGCATTAAGGCCTTCTCTTACACTCAACCAATTCTACAATTAATACAAGTGCATTAATAATAATAATAATAATAATAATAATAATAATTATTATTATTATTATTATTATTATTATTATTATTATTATAATAAACAATAATAGTATAATAATAATTTATCTTAACCTGGCACTCAACCAATTCTACTATTAATACAAGTGCAATAATAATAATAATAATAATAATAATAATAATAATAATAATAATAATAATGTGAAATATTGTTATTGAAACTTATCTAAGTTATCAGTTAATCTGAATACATTAGACATGTAAAATTAATTCCTTAGGAATACCATTTATGAAGTGGCCTCTATTTTAATAAGTAGAGATGGAACAATTTTTTCGTAAACAAGGTACCGTTCAATAACACTGTAGTGTCTTCCTAAGTGAATAGTTTGGTAGTTAGCGACTGAAGTTACGTTTCTTACTCCAGTGCAGTTTTATTAAAACGGAATAAGCACCAGCACGTATTTTCAAATTGAATGTCATGGTTGTTCTGATACTTTGTCTAGAAAGCAATTGTTCCACCTCTAGTCATACACTTAAAGTTTACTTCTCTTACGTCTTAAACAACAAAATAGGTTACGGAAGATACTACGCTTTTTCATCTTCTTCTTCTGTGCTCTTAGTTCCTCTTCTGCTTCATAGTCGACACATTGTATTTCTGCAAAGAGCAAAATGAACATGATCGTTAAGCTTGCATTCACTGGTTTGCATTGAATGTAATATATTAATTGGGCGAGGATTCGTAAGCAAGGCATGCAAAAATATTTTATACATGTTTTGAACGCCTGTAGTGACGAATATTTAAAGTTACTCTTACATATGTTTGCACATTTCAGACGTTCTTCTATATAAAAAAACTATTGATCATACAAAGTAGTATATTTTCAGGATTTTGCGTCAGAAAACCCCAAATTAGCATATTTCGTAAAAATATAATATTTCGGATTGTTTGTAAGCACATAATATTTGTTTTGTTAAGTCTACTCTATGGCAGAAAATCCTTGCATATGAAGGGTAGGTGTGGAAAAGCCCGAACAACCACTCTCTGCCTTTGTTCCTTTGCACTGCTGCACAACAAGAAGCATTCCCAAACATCCCTACATACCTGACTTAAACAAATAACCATATTTTCTCTGTTGGCACGCCAGCAGCCTGAGTGTCAAGTGCATGATATTGTTTTATTATGTGTACGGATTGTGTGAATCTGTTCGTGATGCCTCCTGCAGAAATATTATTGGTAATGTTAGAATCCTAACAACACATTTCCCACACACAAGGGACCAGTGTGAAGACAAAACTAGACAGGGTACTTTCGAAATATCTTGGTTGCAGCACTGTGCTCAATGTAGAAAATAACGAGAAAAAATGGCTTGCTTCAACCTGAATCTTACAAAATCACAATTTGTACACAAACATTTAGTCAACAACTTCATGTGATGTTAAACGATAATTTTCAGCATTCAAAAATCTCTTTGTAGGCAACGAAGTATGACAGCAGATAAGTTTCAAACGCTATTGGCTGTGTTTTGTAACCAGATAAAGTAAGGTAAACAAAGAAATGAAATGCACATATTGGCTCTTGGTGCAAAATGCCTTACATATCATTCTCATTTTTTTTCAGAATAGTAGTAAACTCTAGTTACATTGGATTTTGCATGTTTTTGCAAACGTCTGGTTTTATTATACACATTTGAAAATTTTGTGTATAAACTTGAGTGTATGTTTGTGAAATCTCTCCAAGCGAAGTACCAATTTAAAGGGCCACAACTCGACACCTTTTCAACCCTAGTTAATCCTTCACATCACTTCCCATCTACCGCGCTAAGTCTTTCACCTATCCGTTACTATCACACCTGGCTGAACAAGCCTTCTGTGGGTATAACAGTGATCCACATCAATGTGGAAAAAGCTGGAAAAATACAAAAATATATAACGTATTCCAAAATTACCGCAAATTTCATAATCTCAATAGAAATATGGAATAATAAGCAGCTTCAAATTAAGTAAAATTGGAAATCAACATGTTTTTGTGCGTATCATTTAAAATTTGACTCGCGTCTGGAAGAAGGAGGGGTAGACTTCCGACACTTCATCTGTGCACTTGGCCGACATCAGAGCGGCGGAGGGTTGCCTCGCTACATCTTCAAATGTATGAGCCATTCAGAGCAAAAGTGGTGTAAGTCAAAATTCTGTAATGAGGTTTAAAGTAAAAATTCTGTAAAATACAGCGCAAAGTAGCAATTAATATGGCCTTCTCACTATCGACTGACTACTAATGGTTTAAATAAATTTAACATTAGTTACTACTTTGCGCTGTATTTTACAGAATGTTTATTTTAACCCTCATTAGACATTTTTGACTTGCACCACTTCTACTCTGAACGGCTCATATATCATGCACATTATCTTACCTGTCGAAGATGTAGGCGTACCTAGCCAAGAATAGAACAAAGTGCCGCTCGCTTGTTAGAGCTCGATGCTCCACATCTGCACACGCACTTACAGAATCTACTGTTACCGCAAATTAAGTTAATTTAACATGTATTACAGCATTTCAGCGTCACTTCGTAGCAATGCCGCATTGTCTTTGGTCGAGGGAAAATATAATACTTTTTGTGGCGGGAGTGAGTTTTTCCATAAAGACGAATATATTCCGTAGACTAAAAATACAGCACGGCTTTCCTAAAAAATGGGGGTGACGTACTACGTATTTACCAATTTAACTTTTTACTTTTCGAAACATCAACCAACCACCATTACTAAAAAGTCTTTATCGACCGCTTTGACGTTTCTTTGCGCTCTGGAATTTAGATTCAAACATAAGCGAAGCTACCAACCCAGCGGCTGTAAAGCATTCAATATTATTAATGAACAATTAAGTAGAATAAGAAATTGTAAGAGAAATATTACAAGAGGAAAAGGAAGTACCTTATTAATGTGCTCAGTAATACATTTTGTAGTTGGAAGTCCATTTGTTTTTTTAATTATGTTTTTGAATAACTTACTACGTTTCATTCTTGTGTCTGCTGTATCATCATTGAAAGCGGAAAGTATAGGAGTAAACGAGAGCCAAAATAAGCGTAAGTCTGTTTCAAGGCTACAGGCATAATATATTCCTGTCCTGGCTGCCTGCACACTTGAATAGAATGTAATTCGCTTCGAGTTGTATTTTGTCTTTTATTTTAGCATTATATTTTCTACCACATTAAAAAGCTAGAGAATAGCGTGTTTAATTAATGTTCTTCCTTTCTGTAAAGAACTTGAGTCAAATATTTAACAGCAGGTTTTACGAACTGCGACAAATTTAACAATTGGTTTGGACCAACTGGCTGAATGGCACTACTCGATAAATCTCCTCTTCGCTACCAGCAATCGAACTTACGCGTAGCTGGAAGCGCTGCCACTTCAGGATGTAAACAATTACTGTACCTAAAGAAGGATCGGCGCCGCTCCACATTGTGATCAGGCTTGGTGTTCTGGGGTCCCGATCGTGGCTGCTCGACGTCTCCATCTGTCCCTCTTTCCGTTTATCTGGATTCTTTCTGGATGCTAGAATAACCGACAGTACAGTATAAAGGTTAGTAATGAAATTATGGTTGTTTAGGTAAGATTCGAAATTTCCTGAAGAATACGAAAAGCATCACCATTTATGATAGGAAAAATATCTTTCCTAATAACTAATCTAGGTTCAAAATGATTTATATGCAACACTGTCATTTTAGGAAGATAGAAACTGGTCACTCTACCCCATTATATCCTGGCTTAGTTGCCTCATAAGTGGTGCCTTGTTATTATCATTTGTGAGGTTCGAACCTGTCTTCGAACAGTTGACTGAACAACAACAAACTGTAAATTCCTCAACTTGAAAATTGTCACGATTATACAGTTAAACCGTTTGTCGCGTAAAGTTGTATTTTTCGGGAACTTAAACGCTGAAATATGAGACACAGATCCAGTATTAGAATTACAACCCGGTACACAACACGAACGGTCCATTTCACGACGTAATTAACACAAGAAAACATCAAAACGAAACCACGTGGTAATCATGCTTGGACCACCACCGGCGCCATTTTGGCTATTATCGATACCTGCATTCAGGTCTGAGTATTGAAGATTGTCTTGGTTTTACCAAGTGAATTCTTGAATTATTTTAAACCACAAGGATTGCCAACGCATAATTAAATACTTAATTTTCAATCAACAATATTGCGAATTATTGACCCAACAAAATTATGCAATGGAACAAGAATTGGAAAGAAAAAACTCATGCAAAACATAATAGAAGTAAAAATATTAACTGGAAAAACGAAGATGATGTTTTTATCCCACATATTCCTATGAAAAGCACTAACATGCCATTCCATTTTAAGCAACAGCAATTTCAGTGCGACTAGCATTCGTACTGACCGTATGAAAACAAAGCTCAAGGATAGTCGCAGACATTTGTTTAGGCTTAGGAAGTCCGTGTTTTTCGCAATGTCAGTAATTATGTAACTTGCTTTCGAGTGAGCACACCTGAATATGTATATATACACATTTCTGAAATAGAGGAGAAAACGAATTGTATGCATATCAAAAAGCAACTCAGTGATACTTTTATCATGTTCCTAATGTAGTATATGAATGTACATAAGCTCATTGAAAATGACACTTTCTAAAATATGCATCCCTCAAAATATTATTGCCCATGTCAAAAGATGTGTTATTTCGAAATTCTATATGTGTAATCTTGTTGCCAGTTATTTCAACTCAGTACAATATAAAATAACATTATTCCAAATATTTTAAGTTCACGAAATGATAAACAGCTCATTTACGAAGCTATCATACCAGAGTGCTGATTAAAACTGTTTTCCGTCTTCATTTTACTGCTAAACAAACTTTAAAAATGCCCTCCGGTAACAGTTACAAAACAGTAGATAGAACCTTGTTATTCTGAGCCCTCGATTGTTCGGCTTGGTTAGGTGGTCATGATTTTACTGTCAAACATTAAGTTTATAAAAATATATATATATATATTTCAATTTTTTCACGTGTTCTTATTAAACGGCAAGCTAGGACGGTGTTGTTAACGTAGTTTAAGACAAAGTATCTCTTAACATTTAAAAATGCTAGAACATTCGTAAATACTAACTTCTTCAAGAAAAGAAAGGAAATGCATGAACTTACATTGCTGAAAGTCTGTTCCCATTCACACATTAATTTCAATGCACTCTAGTGGCAGGAAGAGAAAAAGACATTTCTTGGGACGAAGTGTGAAAAAATAAGAACCAAGAAAAAACGTATACTTCTTTCCTGTTGCTTGGCATAATAATAATGATAATGAGGTTCAGACATATTTTTAGCACATAGAGAAAAAGGCCGCCAAACAAAACGAACGTTTTAATGGTTGGTAACATTAAGAAGTGCACGTAATTTACTATTAGTGTAACAGAATTGATTAACTGTGAACAAGTGGGGAAGGAAACGTAGAACACGCCGATGGCGATCTATCTGTAAATGGCTCTTAGACATAAAATTTGTGACTACTTACGCCTAAAAAGACGGCGAAAACAACCACAAAATACATATTTTAAACAGGACCAGCAGCCACGTCTTCTATTTCCCTCCTCATCATCTTCTTGTTCTTTTTCTTCTTCTTCCGCAAATGATGGTAGGCCTATTGACATGGAATCTTCCTCATGATCTTCTTTTTTTTCATCTTCGGATGATGGTGCTGGCATGGGAGTTGCTGGTATGGGCGCTGTCGTGGGAGCTTGAAAATCCTCCGGGTAGTTGTCTGCAAGAAGCAAACCGAACTTTGTTGTTAAACATCCAATGCATTCACTGGCTTTCAGTGAATGGAATATTAATGGGGCTAAGATTCGTATGCAACTGCATATTTTTACTGTCCATTTGCAAGCCATACGATTTTTTTTTTTAATGTTTTGAACAACTGTAATGACGAATATTCAAAATTAATTGTACATATTTTTGCTTATTTCAGGCATATCTATATATAACAGAGAATTGAGCATGCACTGTAGCATATTTTCAGTATTATATGGCATGAAGTCCCAAATTAGCATATCGATGGCCTAGATCTAATACCACGTATGTGATTTTTCCAAAATTTTCAGGAGAGACATAAAACTTTTATTATATATATTTGTATGCATTTCGAGCACTGAAAATCACAATAATCGGTAAGAATACTACATCTGAATTCCATAAGCTTCATGTTACTGCGAAAATTTCAATTAAGACACTCTAATTTGAAACTTACGGCATATATAAAACATGATTTGAATTTGGATTAAGTTCATACCGAGATAAAGCTTCAAAATGCGTGTTTCTCAAAACTTTGCATTTTGATTTGTTTCCCTTTAGAACTGGGCCGTCGATATTGTATTCCTGTTCTGACTGACTGCACACTTGGATGAGAAACAAAAATTTAATAATATGATATGATTATGTTTACGAAACACAGCCATTAGGTCCTTTTTATATTGTCCGCAATTTTAATGTCAATTTTATTATGTCCATTACATAAAAGTCAATTACACTATATCCATAAATATATGTCCTATGAAGTATATGTCCACTTTATTTTAGTCCAATTGTACAAATTTTATGTCCACTATATGATTATACAATACATTATGTCCATCTACAAATTTACTTCAATTCTCTACTCAATCTCTTCTGCCGTTTTATCTTCATATAGCTTCAGATGATAACTAATAGCTTTGAGGTAAGTTCTGATGTGTACTTCTTCGCTGCAGTGGTTGTAATTCCGAACAATCTCTTCAACTCGACTTACATTTTGTGGACATGATTTTTTTATAGGGTGTCGCACATTAAAATGCCCGGCAATCAATTAGATTATTATAATTTCATTATTCCTTTGGTCTTTCTTGATAAATTCCATGAATTTCCAGACCGATGCGCGATGTGTGACGATATGTTTCTGAAAGCGGTTGTGCCAGCCCTCGACTACGTTAGGTGTTCGATGTTGTCCTGCCAGAACCTGATTATAAGTGTTCCATATTTCAGGTGCAAATCTAGCTGGCATTGTTCTTTTTGTTCCTCGGATGTAAGTTCTTTCCATGTACAATGCTAAATCCATTACGTCAGGCTCAATATTATCTGTAAGGCTATCAAAAACAGCCTGAACATCTTCTAGTGGTACAAAAGGAATTGACTTAAATAAAAGTGGACATAAATGAAAGTGGACTTAAATAAAAATGAACATAACACTCATAGACCCAAAAAAATGGACGCACATAAAATGTGGATATAAATGAAAGTGGACAAAAATATTAGAGGACATAAGTCATATGAACATGGTTTCAATGGACGTAACGTCTTGGAAGCATGTTTACTGCCATATTAAAAAGCTAGAGAATTTTGTGTTACAATGTTAAATGAATGTCCTTCCTTTCTGTCAAGAACCTACTTTATTTCAACTTGAGACATTTAAGAACAAGTTCTGCGAACTGCGACAAATTCAACAAGTGAGTCGGGCCACTGGTGAGAACTGGCTGAATGACGTCACTGGAGAAACGCCCTATTCGCTACCTGTAAGGATTCAAGTCTGCTGAACTTGTGCACAGAGTTCATGGATATCAAGAGTGCCGCAATCCTTTGCGTTGGAAATGCTGACAAATCATCCAGTTTTATTCGAGCGCTCGCTATTTTACATATATAATTTTATAGGAAATTTTGTAGCCTAAAACAGAATAGAATATTTTTAATTTTAAGGTCACGGACACAGGCCCGAATTGAGTTTTAATTTAAATGTTCCTGTTCTAAGCGTATTGAAATGGAATAACAATGGCGGCCGACTAGCAGTTTGAGCTCCACGGACTCTGCTTGTGGCACTTCCTCAGGATGTAAACAGTTACTGTACCTTCCCGGCAACCGAAATCGAAGTAACGAACATAACGCTCCAGCTCCTGCTTCCGCAGCTCCTCCAGCCTGACGCGCTCCTCGGCGGATTCCACCTCCGTCGGCTTTGCCAGCTTGTCAGTTGTTTCATGTCGGGCTAAAAGACAGTTTACGCACTATTATACAACTGTTAAAATAATTTAAAGAGAAGAGCCTTCTTAATTAAGTAGTTGTCATTGATTTCCCCGCGACGTAACCACTCGGACGGACAGTAGCATGACAACATGTACGTCACTAAACTATTAAAAACAACTTAATCATAAAAGTAAAGTCTGAAAAAGAATCAAAAGATGAAGCACGTAGTAACGGTTACTTCTAATATAGGTATAGTCATACACTTAAAATGTACTACTTCTTACGTTTCTAACAGCAGCAACAAAATAATTGAAAAGGAGATATTACCCTTCTTCTTTCTTCCAGTCTCCGATTCTCCTCCGTTTTCCTCTTCTGCTGCAGAGTTGGCTGATGACGATGACGTATAATCGTCATAGTGGAAATGGGAAATAATTAATTCTGCAAAAATAAAAAATGAACTTGATCCTTAAGGATGTGTCATTGCATGCACTGTCTTTAAACCTAAAATATATATAAAAAAATGATGTAAAACTTAATTTATATATTTTATCCCAATAATGGAGTGTATTTGGACACAAACGTGCACTTTGTAAAAAAAAAAAAAAAAGAATCCCTCGTAAGATTACATTTTTAACGTGTAGTTTGAGAACACCCACGACAAGGTCATGCAAACCCCAATAATAAACATATGCTACATTACCAACCAATCAATCAATCAACAGAACTTCTTAATGTATTCAGCTGTTTACTGAAAACATAAAGTCCACTATAGTCTATTCAGTTTTTGTTTTTCCTGAAACTTGGACTCTCACTTTGAGAGAGGAACAGAGATTAAGGATGTTTGAGAATGTTTCTTAGGAAAATATTTGGGGCTAAGAGGGATGAAGTTACAGGAGAATGGAGAAAGTTACACAACGAGAACTACACGCATTGTATTCTTTACCTGACATAATTAGGAACATTACATCCAGACGTATGAGATGGGCAGGGCATGTAGCACGTATGGGTGAATCCAGAAATGCTTAACTTATGCAGTGTTAGTTGGAAGGCCGGAGGGAATAAGACCTTTTGGGGAGGCCGAGACGTAGATGGGAGGATAATATTAAAATGATTTTGAGAGAGGTGGGGTATGATGGTAGAGACTAGATTAATCTTGCTCAGGATAGGGACCGATGCACAGTGGTACCGATCATCTCAAAACCCGGCCAAAAATCGAGTTTTTCAAAATGCGAGTAATAGGGCGTACCCCACCTACCATCGTTCTATTATGTCTTTGGGTCATAAAACTGCAACTGTCACAACAATCTCGGTTATACTATGACGTTATAAACGAGTTTGATGAACAAAAAGGTAGAATCGTCCTGCAGTTAAATGAAAGATGAGTAGGTAAATTATTTTCTAAATATTCATTGTATTTAGTTACTGCTTCCCTTCTTTTAAATATTGTTACAGCCATTGATGTAAACAATTACTGTACCTTGAGAGTAGACGGACTCGATAGTTTGTGTGGACGCCCGAGCCATCACCATCACTCTGGGCTCCACGTACAAATTGAGCTCGCTGGTCTGTATGGCTGCGTCCGTCATGTTCCTCTCTTCTGTTTCGGGTCCAGCTGAAAAGCAATATTATTCTCAGTTGAAATCGTCGTTATCACAGTGATTGCTAGCTATTGAAAGAAGAGAAAATTGAAAGTTTTGAGAAAACTACATTTTAAAGCAATATGTTGCTATGAGAAACCAAAGGATCGTTGAAATTACTCCGTAATTCTGTTAATAGTGTTTCATATAGCTATGCTACAAGTTTCAAATAATTAGAACGTGTTAGTTGCATTTTTCACAGCAACATGAGACTTTAAAATTCAGGTTTCCCATTACTTTAAATTTTGAGTTGTTTCCCTATTGAACTGGGCCGTCTATATACATTTAGACTTTGGTGGGGATACTGACATGCCGCGTAGAAGTGAAGTCTTCCGTGTCGCCTCAGTAGCTCAGACATCTACAAGTCATGTAGAGAAGAGCGGATTCGATCTGATCGGAGTGATTTTTATATCCTGAATAACTCGGAAATGGAGTTTTACAGAGTCATGGCACCGATGTTTTAGTTTCTTTAACAGAAAGTGGAATTTTTACTGCCCAAAGCCTATCAGTTATTATTAGGCTTGACTTCCCCCCCCCCTCAAAAAAAATCGAACCATTACTTAGGAGAAAGTTTGTCTTCTTCAAACAAAATTGAAAACAAAAAAAATCGTTATAAAAATGTTCTCTAAAACATAATTTTAACGTTATTCTGATCGTAAGCTAATCTGACCACCAGAAGTTAGTTTGCGTCTACTCATACTTGCGAATAATGTTTCCACTTTTCGTCTTTTACGACTCTTGCTGCTCTCCTGAAACTATTTCCTAGGATGTTCCCTACTGGGACCAGGTGTCAATTTTCAGGACACGATACTGGTGATTCACAAGGTCTGATTGCATATAACATATTTTCCGTGAAAGTTACGGTACAATTCAACCACTAACTGTTGTTAGCTAAAATTTCCCTAACACTGGGATTACTATCATTCCATTTTTAAAACACTCTGTATAAATTATCATTAATAATCCTTACAATTACATAATGTCAACACTACCTCGTTTCCTCATATGTGCTCTTTCCTTTCAGAAAAATCACTTAGTCCTCGTCAGAAATGTAATAGCTCCCTCTCCGTGAACTGCGGTATTTTACGGGAACAAAAAGAAATATATTCATTCATTCAGTGTTCTGTCCAGTGTTCACTGCGAACTCAGCTTTCTCCAAACTTTCCTATTTTCTGCCTTCCTCTTTGTCTCCTCTTATGATCCATATTGCCTATCTTAATGTCGTCTACCATCTGATACCTTTTTCTGCCCCGAACTCTTCTCCCGTTCACCACCCCTTCCATTGCACCCTTCGGTATGCAGTTTCTTCTCAGCAAGTGGCCCAGCCAATTTCTTTTCCTTTTCCTGATCAGTTTCAGCATCATTCTTTCTTCAGCCACTCTTTCCAACACAGCTTCATTTCTTATTATTTCAGTCCACATCACACGTTCCATTCTTCTCTATATTCACATTTGAAATGATTTTATTCGCTTCTCTTCACTTCGTCGTAACGTCCACGTTTCTGCCCCTTACAATGCCACATTCCATACAAAGCACTTCACTAGTCTCTTCCTTAGTTCTCTCTGCAGAGGTCCGCAGATGATGCTCTTTTTTCTATTGAAAGCTTCCTGGCCATTGCTATCCCCCTTTTGACTTCCTGGCAGCAGCTCATGTTACTGCTTGTAATACACCCCAAGTATTTGAAGCTGTCCTCTAGCAGTACTGCCTCATTTAGAATTCGCAAGTTTACCTTCTTTATATTTCTTTCTATAACCATGATCTTCGTCATATTTACATTTATCTGTCATTTAGCTCCAGTAGCATATCACTTTGTATCATCTCCTTTTCAGCTAACAACGCCATATCAGCAGCAAATCTTATACACTTCATTCTTCTGCCCCTTACTTTCACTCCTCCAATATTTTGAAAACTGTTCTTCACTAAATCCTTCAAATAGATGTTGAACAGAGTAGGTGATAAAATGTGTGCGTGTGTTTTTTTTTGTGTGTGTTCTTTTGTGTGCGTGTTTTTTTTGTGTCTGTGTGTTTTTTTGTGTGTGTGTGTTTTTTGTGTGTGTGTGTTTTTTTGTGTGTGTGTGTTTTTTGTGTGTGTGTGTGTTTTTGTGTGTGTGTTTTTTGTGTGTGTTTTTTTGTGTGTGTGTTTTTGTGTGTGTGTGTTTTTTGTGTGTGTGCGTTTTTTGTGTGTGTGTGTTTTTTGTGTGTGTGTGTTTTTTTGTGTGTGTGTTTTTTTGTGTGTGTGTTTTTGTGTGTGTGTGTGTTTTTTGTGTGTGTGCGTTTTTTGTGTGTGTGTGTGTTTTTTGTGTGTGTGTGTTTTTTTGTGTGTGTGTGTTTTGTGTGTGTGTGTGTTTTTGTGTGTGTTTGTGTTTTTGTGTGCGCGCCTGCAGTGCTTTTATAGGGTTTCATCACTTGCCGATTGCGGTCTACCAGCTCCACGTTTTTGATGACCTCTTCCCTCCCGTTAGAAAATGCATGTGCCCACCTAGCCACGGTACCATATGGTGAAGTCTCTCTACCACAAGCTTCCAGTAATGCTGTATGGCATTGTCGAGCCTCTTGCAATCTGAATTTTAATGAAGCACCTTTGTTCGTATTTGCTAAACATTTTAGAGCACTACAGATAAGTGTCTACTAATTAAGCTCACTACAGAAGTCTTATAAATCAGATTACGTCTTCAAACTCACAGATAACACACATCAGATGCTCTTCTTTCTCATTGTTGTCAGCCTTCATAATTTACGGCTGATAGCGCCACATATAAACATTGTTGCCACTAATTATTTAATGACTCTTGTATAATGGGGGAAAATGTTACTGTAAGTAGAATAGAGGATATGCAAGGAGAACAAGGGGAATGAAAGAAAAAACGAGGTAAGCTGAGGAAGACGAGGAGAATACTAATGGAAAATGAAATACAAGGAGAATAAGAAAAATTCAAGAACTAGAAAGGGGAATACAACAATAACAATGGGTATACAAGCGTTACTTAGGGAATACAATGGGAACGAGAGAAATATCAAGAGAATAATAGGCGTTAAAGAACAGCATAGTGGATGCGAAGAGAATAAGACGAGTACAATGGGAACCAGGGGAATCCAAAGGACACCGGAAGGACACAGAGAAGAAGAAGACTAGATGAAGTATAAGAGAGAGCCATTCCTTCTCTAAATTGGGAATCGATCGTTATATTTTTTTGGCGACATTGCAGTTTACATTGAAGTACAGTTACAGCATGTCACTTTTTAAACCCTATTTCCGCCTCTAATTTATTAAGAGGTAACAATGTTTTCGTAAACAAGGTACCGTTCAATAACAGTATTATAGTGTCTTCTTAAGTGCACAGTTTGGTAGTTAGCAACTTAAGTTACATTTCTTACGTGCAGTGCAGTTTTATTAAGATGGAATAAGCACCATCACGCATTTTCAAATTTAATGTTATGGTTGTTTAGGAAGAATTTGTTCCAGCTCTATTCATACACTTAAAATTTACTATTTCTTACGCCCCAAACAACAATAACAACAAAACCGCCAAAATAATTTTAAAAGAAGACATTACCCTTCTCCTTTCTCTCCGTTTCTCCACAGATTTCCTCTGCTGCTGCAGGGGTGGCAGAAGATGTTGATGTATAATCGTCACAGTCGACAACCAGTAATTCTGTAAAAAGGAAAATGAACTTGATGGTTAAGCATGTGTCATTGCATTCAGTGGCTTTCATTGAATATCATATTACACTTTAAAAACCCTAATGTATAAAAAATAATGTGAAATTTAATTTCTCTTCTTTATCGGAACAGTGGAGTGTATTTTCACACATACATATGTGCACTTTGTAAAAAAAAAAAAAAAACATCCCTCGTATGGTTACACAACTTTAACTGTAGCTTGAGAGCTACATTGGGGTGGAGTGGTTATTATAGTGGAAAGACACAAAATATTATAAAACAGGAATAAACTTCTTACAATGTTTTAATTACTAGACGAAGAATGTCAACAGAAAATAGAAATGTGTTACCATTACAATGAGTTATTTTAGAAAATAATAAAAATCCACAGTCATGTCTTACAAAGCATTACAAACATTCAGAATTTAGTATCTTTGTCGGATTGCTTGTTATGGAAATTGAGAAAGCAGTTCTTTCCCGAAGTCATGCACAGATTTACTTTGCATTTTGAGCAAACTACCTGAGTAAAGCCTTTAGAGCCATATTTGCATCTAGCTTTGGCAAAGTACTGGGGCCAGTGCTGATAACCATCATTATCGGACATCGTCAACTGGTCGGATCGCAAATTTTCTTCCTTTCGGAGAGATCCCTTGATGTTCGTTGGAACGACGCTTTTTCTTTTTTCTTTCCCAGATGTAGTCAATGCAGTTGCAATGTACGATTGGAACTTTGCAACCGAATATTCACATTCTGATTTTCGTGTTCCTGATGTCTACGATGACCAGAATATTGTACGAAATCGAAACATAAAAATTGGTGATTTATCCTTCGAAGAGGTGGAAAAATTCAAATATCTTGGAGCAACAGTAACAAGTATAAGTGACACTCGGAAGGAAATTAAACGCAGAATAAAATGTATGGGAAATACCTGTTATTAATCGGTTGAGAAGCTTTTGTCATGTAGTGTGCTGTCAAAAAATCTGAAAATTAGAATTTATAAAACAGTTATATTACCGGTTCTTCTGTATGGTTGTGAAACTTGGACTCTCACTTTGAGAGAGGAACAGAGATTAAGGGTTTTGAGAATAAGGTGCTTAGGAAAATATTTGGAGCTAAGAGGGATGAAGTTACAGGAGAATGAAGAAAGTTACACAACGCAGAACTGCACGCATTGTATTCTTCACCTGACATAATTAGGAACATAAAATCCAGACGTTTGAGATGGACAGGGCATGTAGTACGTATGGGCAAATCCAGAAATGCATATAGAGTGTTAGTTGGGAGATCGGAGGGAAAAATACCTTTGGGGAGGCCGAGACGTAGATGGGAGTATAATATTAAAATGGATATGAGGGAGGTAGGATATGACGATAGAGACTGGATTAATCTTGCACAGGATAGGGAGCAATGACGGGCTTATGTGAGGGCGGCAATGAACCTCCGGTTTCCTTAAAAGCCATTTGTAAGTAAGTACCCATTGAAAAGGTACGTCCAAACACCTTGGAGCAAAAGTAAATAGCAAGTTATCTTGAACTTTCTGAGCGGGGCCAGAGAGGCAGAGGAAAGGAAGCGCGTAACGTGGGTGGAGTCAACAGAGATGTTTGCGCATGCTTCGCATCATAATCTTTTGTCAAAAAACATAGAACTATTTCCTTCACTGCGTACCAGTAGTGTTAACATGGAGCAGCAACCACATGGTAGTAATTATGGTGAAATCACACCACCGCGGAAAAACAGTAACGCTGTTATCCACAGCGGAGAAAGAGAAACTATCGCAAATATAATATAAGTGTTGCGAGGAGGAAAAATTAAAAAAAATGTTTGCTGGAACCTCTCGATAAGGAATATGAGAGAGCGGGTAAATACTCTGGCAAAAGTATTAGTTCCGTGAAGAGAATTAAGAATAATATTGAATTACAACCGATTGAACCTCACACTACTCCGGGAAATAATAGGTATGTAATGTTTACAAATTATTGCTATAATAGTTATGTACAATAGTGTGTGTACTGTGAGCGACATAATGAATTACTGTTGTAAGCTATTTTGTTATAGTTCTGCAAAACATACTATTTCATTCCAGAATTAGGACTTGTGTAAAGTTGAAGTGGACGACTTCGATCAACATGTCATTCGGGATACAATCGAAGAATTCTATCTTGTTCAGAAAGTAGTACCTACGATTGAGAAGATAATTCCGAATGGATGGTGCCATTGACGAAATAATAAATGATTTTGGATCAAGCGATGAAGACGATGACGATGATGGCAGCAATTATAGGGATATGGATTGTGTATAATTGTAAATTAATGTAAATTCAAATAATAAGCCTGTAAAATATTGTTATAGCCGTAGGTGTAAGTAATGTAGGCCTAGATAATGTATAGAAATAGCTGTAGTAACTTCGCCATTGCCGGTCCCCAGCTCGGATGAGAGAGGAGGAGTGTACACACGATTATATTTAAATACTTACTCATTACAGGTTAATTAAAACCTGCTACGAATCTATATTTTCCTCTCAAAACCAGTGTGTTGTGAGATGATGTCTGTATTGAACCAAGTTCTTTTACAGTAGAGAGCCGTGAAGTGAAAGAACCAACGTTACCGAGGGAGGGGCATCCTTGCCGTGCCGTTCGAAAGTCAGACTTGGGGGATGTAAGGTTCAAGATAACTTGCAAAAATGACACTGGAGAGGAAATTAAGCGCAGAAGAAATATGGGAACTCCTGATTATTCTTCGATTGAGAACTTTTTGTCATTCACTCTTTCAGAAAACTGAAAGTTACAATTTATAAAACAGTTACATAACCGGTTGCTCATGATATGGTGGTATTTCAATGAAGAAGTTACTCCAGTACTAGCATTAAATATACCTACAAAAAATTATATTCCAATAACAAACAGAACAAAACTGAACTGTAGAGTAAGAACTTGTGTTCAGCTCATAAATAGTATATTTAATTTTACAACATATTGAAACAATTTGTACGGAGTTCGTGGGAAAATGTGGGATCACTGTGTTGGAATGTGACTTTTTAAAATTATAATAGTAGTGAAGGTAGAGATAGAAGTGTCACCTTTACATGTAATGAAGGCGCATGGGGACGAAGAAGGTAGAACTCCATATCTATGTTACCGCCTAACCTAATGAGGAGAAAGTAAATTTGGGGATTATAATTAGGCAGATAGATTATTAATTAAGATATTATTTCATGATAATAATATTTCACTTGATGTTATTCCACATTAAATTATCTACATATTTCTGTATAAAGTAAGCCCTTTTCCCTTTCTGCGTTGCAAAGTAGTAACATCGTCAACATCATCATCATCATCATCATCATCAACTACATGGATTAGCCTAATCAGCTTGTTCCAGCGTTATTTACGACAGGACTCATTTTTCCAACGTCTTCCCAATTTTCTTATTCCTCTGGGATTATACTGAAAGGCTTTCTTTTTCTAATCGTTTTCAGTTTCATGATCCTTTCCTTTTCCCCAAGTACGCCAACAATATTTTCCTCCACCTTCATACATCGCTTTGCAGTAATTAGTGTTTCGCCTGGCCACCTTACGAGGCTACGCTGATATAGTTGGGTGGTGGGGTTGTCATCTTTCAGCCTCCCAACTTGCATGTTTTGTATCCAGGTTTTCTTCCCTTAGGAAGATTGCTTTCACTTCAGCTAGGAGTTCTGCCTTCCCATATTCAAAATTTGAATCTAAAGTGAAGATATCTCTTCCACTTCGTCTTCTGGGTTTGTTAATTTTTCTAGATTCTCATCTTCGGTCTCTAAGGCAAGAGCAGCCCTACCAGTAGCTGCACTGCACCAGCATAGACCACCCAAGTACTACCCACGACAAGGTCATGCAATCCCCATTAATAAACATAGGTACATTATGATAACTTTGAAATTACAATATTAAAACTTTCGCTTATGAACATGCTTGTTCAGCTTCGTAACCAACTATCAAATCTCTGGTTGTAATGTTAACATGGCGCAACTCCAGTAATCCGAGATAAACAAAAGTCAAGGTTACACGTGCAGATTCTTTAATAAATCCAGTTGTGTTATTATAATTTTTGAATAACATGTTCTTTCCGCTAATACCGTAATTTTCATAATTTAAATCAAAGTATTAAATAACGTAATAATAAACAGCTACAAATAAAGGAAAATTGCAATTCAACATGTACATGCGTAATAAAATTAGGCCTATGTGTATAATTTAAAATACTGAATCGCGTTACGAAGATGGGGAGTAGACTTTAGACACTTCATCTATCCACTGGACCGCCGCAAGAGCCTTACAACTCACTGCAAAGGTTTCATCTGATCGTATTACATATATCATATCATATCATATCATATCATATCATATCATATCATATCATATCATATCATATATCATATCATATATCATATCATATCATATCATATCATATCATATCATATCATATCATATCATATCATATCATATCTTGTCAAGTCAAGAGCGAATGTCACAGTCGGCAGTTTTGAAATTGAAAAATCTGTTATTAAGGAACTGATACAACAATCTCGATTTTACGATAATGTCATAGACGAGTTTGACAACAAAAAGGGAGGATCGTTTTGCAGTTTAAATCAAGATGAGTAGGAAATTATTTTCTAAATATTCATTGTATTTAATTACTGCTTCCCTAATTTGAATTATTACTACAGCCATTGATATAAACAATTACTGTACCTTCAGAGAATATGGATTCCGTCACATATATGGATGCGGTTCTCATCTGGATGATTTCTGGATGTTGTGTGGCTGCGTCCTTCATGTACCTTTCTTCTGTTTCGGATCCAGCTAAAAAGTAATAATATTCTGAGTTTAAATCGTCGTTATCACACTGATTGCTAGCTAATGAACAGGATAAATAGCAGAAAAGGGCAAAAATGTAACAAAAGTACAACATTTCCTATAAAAATGACTAGTAAACAACATATGACCGAAAAATGCAAATAAATGCAAAATAAAAATTGGTATAGACTAACTATAAGGGTTCGTATTGAAGTAAAACGAGTTAATATAGTATCCTCCATTGTCTGTGATTAAAAAAAAAAAAAATATATATATATATATATATATATATAAATTGCCATCAACTTCTGAGCCCTATTAAGCCTACCGCTATCAAACATCAACTCTCCACTATTTTCCACCTAACTTCTGATATTCCCATCACATCCTCTCTGTTTCTTCTCATTGCTTCCTTCATGTTTTCCAACTTACTTGGTAGCTGTGGTGTCTTCGAATTGCTCGTTGCAGTCGTCGTTCTTCTCTCTTCTTCTCCGTTGCTTTGCGTCATGACGCGTCCTTCCCCAGTATCCCCCTCCCGGACATCCGATTGGGGGGATAATTTACGTCCGGAATTTTTTACCAGGGAAAGACTCATCATGGCATTTTTATCATATCGTAAATTATCTTCTTGGGATATGTAAATGCGGTAGCCTCCCATTGCTATCCGCACACCACTCTCTCTTTCGCATCTTAAAAGATCCCAGGGGGCACCAGCGTGAAGGTGAGGAGAGTGGATTTGACTAATTAGGCCCTCCGGACTTCACCGAAATTCTCCACAAGGGTTAAATATCAGTTCCATCAGGGTTTTTGACCCGATCAGAGACCAGGAAATCCCAATTAGCCTTTGCCCCCCATAAAGGTCATCCATGCGAAAGAATAACTAAGATACTTATCGAACATAACACCAAGAAAGTTAGTCTTCCAGGATTTAAGATTAAAGTTACGTCATTCAATGTAAAATTAACATTATTACAAGAAATAAATCTTAAATCTCAAATCTCTCCGCAGTGCATATGAAGAGAAGGCATATGTCACTGTTGTTAGGGATTCGTCTGTCGATTAGGGGCGTTAAGCTTGACGGCCCTCTTAGTGCTTTTCGACAGGAGTAGGTTACGTGCCGGCACCGGGATTCTCCTTCTCTCTTTCTCATCTTCATCATCATCACTCATTCCATATACTATACTTACATATACACTCACCCTAGTACAAGACATAACTCTCAACAGATACACATCATGTACAGCGTGACCCGCCGAAGTGGTGTGCAACTAGAAAATGGGGCACAGTTCTGCCATCTATCCGCAATATGCGAAACCCGAATCACGTAAAGTGAAGTGGGTAGACATTAAATACATACATACTAAGAAATAAACGTGAAGTTCTGTCTACATTAATAAATAAGATTACTAGAACGGTCGACCTGCGTGGCGCAGGCGGTATAGCGCTGGCCCTCTGTGCCCGAGGTTGCGGCGGGTTCGATCCTGGCCCAGGTCGATGGCATTTAATGTGCTTGAATGCGACAGGCTCATGTCAGTAAATTTACTGGCATGTAAAAGAACTGCAGGGCATAATTCCGGCACACCGGTGACGCTGATATAACCCCTGCAAGTGCGAGCGTCGTTAAATAAAACATAATTTATTTGTTATTAGAACGACACCATTTTTAAGTTCACAAATACTGTTAATTAATTTTTGGTTTGCTCATTACCTAAATGCGAAGCAGAAACAAGATGAAGTCAAATGTCTATCAAGATTAAGCAAACTAACACTTCAATATTATTCACTTATGCAGTGATAAGAGAAGTTGTGAAACAAAAACAAAGGAAAAATCGTGAACTGAATACAATTTATTAAATTAATAACTATAGGATTGATATAATTCTAAAAAAAAGTTTTAATTTTATTTTTTATATTCTTGTGGAGTGGGGGACTCACAGGTATGCATGAGATAATTTTTATTGTGCTACTAAAACCCCTTGAGTCTTGGTATTGCCTAAACCCCAAAAGACACAAAACGCTATAAGGAGGAACATACTGTTTTATCGTCGTTGAAATGGACATGTTTCCACACATTTGAACATAGAAGCTATCAAAAAATCTCTACAAACTAATTTCAAGAAATAAGAAGAATTGCCCGTTCAATACGTTATGAACATGCAATAATTTAACGTGTATATTTCTCAAAGCAAAAGCCTTACATTTCTAGAGGTAAATAATCTTAAACCCTCGGGTTCCTGCTACTGCAATGCGGACCAGGAATATTTCTTGAGTAATAGTTCATGCTAATTCAATTATTTTACGTAATAAAGAAGATGAAAGTCGCAAGGCGTTACCTTGTTGGCGAAACGTTTAGTCCGCCATCATTAATTCCATTGTCTGTTATCCTGATATTCGACAGGGTTAGTTAAAGGGTCCCACTCCATGGGCTGCATGTCACTGTCGGCGTCGATGCCTTCCCACTGCATGGGCTCCTGTTGTTCCTAGAAAATTTCAGAAATGTGGAATAATAAATGTTAAAATTTTAATCGACTATGGTGAAGTTTTAAGGACTATAAACGGCGTAATTTGTCTCACTTTAGAACAAAAGTAAAGTGATGTGTCCCATGATTTACATTAGACTAGCCTTACCTAAATGAGAGGATTCTATGGAAGATTTAGAGTTCACTTTGTCTGAAAATGTTCTCTGTCGCAAGCAGATCTCTCTGTAAACCTACAATACTGCAAGTAACTTCGATAATAATCGAATCAGCGAATTACTTGAAAATTCCTGGAATTGTTTCGAAAGTTCTGAAAGACTTATAAAAGCCGCCTAAAATTTTTAAATCAATTTAATACAGCTAGTGACAATCGGCATAGATGGACTAGGGAAAGAGACTCGTGTGCTGGGATGTGAGTTAGATTACACTCCGGCTGATTGATTATAATTATGTGCATAACCTATATTTTATTTCCACGCTCTCGGAGGCAGTGCCGAAAATACAGTACAAACAGTGCAACTTTCTACATTCGAACGTGGAAAGATAAAATGTATCCACTTTTTTTTTCTTTCCGGCAGCTTGTAAGTCTATTATTTAACGAGGTCACTCAGCATCGTCTCTTGATCCGTTAGAATTCCTAAGTCGTTCCGGATGGCACGTTCCGTGGAAAATCTCTGCAGGAAGTGGAGCATGACTGTCCATCTCGCAAGAAGAATAGCTTATCTTTTCACATACAATAGTCGCAGGTGCCGAATCTTAGTTTATGATATATAACTACAACGTCTTTGGTTTTATTGCTGTATGACGAACTCATCTTTCCGACGACTTGGGAAGTCGATGTCAGTCATTTGCTTAACGCAAGTCTTGGAGTTACACTCGTCCCCACTGCGGAGCAATGACCTCAAGGAGCGTTATGTTTCGTACTCCCAAAACTGTTGACGTATCAAGAAAATTATCTGTCAAAACTGGTTCGCATGACTTGATCTATTATCTCTGTGAATATTGTAATAGGTTCCCTATGTATCTAGTTCCTTCTCATATATAGCACACAATTATTTTCCTTCTAAGAAGAGCATGTACAAATTATCGTCAAAAATTAATTTACCAAAATTTTATTTAAAGAGCTACTTTTAGTTACTTCGTCAAATATTTAAAAAGAAAGTACGTACTATTTCACACAATCTTATTTATTTAACCGAAATTTTCTGCCAAAAGCAATGTTTGTAGGAAAGCCTGTAGCATTTCCCACGAATCAGGCCAATTAACTCTGAGCACCGAATAGAGGCATCAGCACTGCTACTATCCGTGTGAAAGTCTCTTGTCCGTACCGCGAAACTTTGAGGAAATGCATTAGGTTTCATGAACATCACATTCGTGTATACTTCATAACGTGAAAACTAGGAAACTTGGGAAGTTTACAGTCGCCAACAGAGCGACTGCGAGCTTCTCCTGTACAGCAACTCAGCGGAACGCACAGCTGAATGAAATAACGAAACAGGTTTTTGATTCATTCATAAAACATCAGAGTGGACGCAAAACTGAACGGCACGCAGCATTCAGTTTGACAACCGGAACAAATCTGTCACTCGGTAAATAATTTGTACATATTAATGTAAAAGCTGCTGCCAGGAAGTCAAAAGGAGGATAGCAATGGCCAAGGAAGCTTTTAATAGAAAAAGGAGCATCTTCTGCGGACCTCTGGAAAACGAACTAAGGAAGAGACCAGTGAAGTGCTTTGTGTGGAGTGTAGCATTGTTTGACGGCAGAAACATAGACGTTACGACGAAGTGAAGAGAAGCGAATAGAAGCATTTGAAATGTGGATATGGAAAAGAATAGAAGGCCAGACAAAATAAGAAATGAAGCTGTGTTGGAAAGAGTGGGTGAAGAAAGAATGATGCTGAAACTGATCAGGAAGAGGAAAAGCAATTGCTTTGCTAAGAAGAAACTGCCTACTGGAGGATGCATTGGAATGAATGGTAAACGAGAAAAGAGTTCGGGGCAGAAGAAGATATCAGATGATTAAGATATATGGACATATGTGGAAACAAAGAGAAGGCAGAAAATAGAAAAGGTTAGAGAAAACTGAGTCTGCAGTGAAAGACCTGTCCTTGGACAGAACACTATGAATGAATGAATGAATGAAAGTACAATTTGAATATCGTAATTTTGTGATAGGCTATATTGTTGTAGTCATCTCTTGTCAACAATGTATCACATTTGCCATCTTCAAAATAGTGTAAAATCTTCAATGCTTTGTGTAACGTAACACAATGTAGACCTTACTGATGAGCCCTACACCTCTTAGCTGAGAAAAATAATTATCTCCACCTCGTACAAGTGCACTTATATATTTACTGGATGTACCTGCTCTACAAACCTACATATTTAAATTGATTTTTTAAATTTATAGTAGGTTATTTTACGACGTTTTATCGACATCTTAGGTTATTTAGCTTCTGAATGAGATGAAAGTGATAATGCCGGTGAAATGAATCCGGGGTCCAGCACCGATAGCCACCCAGCAAATGGTCATATTGGGTTGAGGGAAAATCCCGGATAAAACCTCAATCAGGTAACTTGCCCCGACCGGGAATCGAACCCGGGCCACCTGGTTTCGCGGCCAGACGCGCTAACCGTTACTCCACAGATGTGGACATATGGTCTTATATCGTTATATGGACACTGACACCGTTTATGAAAGAAATGTCCAGTAAATGATGTTTTTACACGATAGTGTGTTTTTTCGTCGTCACTGCAAACGGCCGCACTTTCTTTTTATGAGAAGTTTTTTATTATTTCCACCTAATTTTCTTCTAATTTCATTCAAAATTCCTCAAAATTCCCCTTTTAGTCATCCATAATCTCTCCAATAAAACAACACTCTTTCTGAAAATGATTAATGTAACCAAAACCTCTTCCATTTTACCTACACTTTGAAAAGCTAAAAACCCAACAAAACAAATTTACAATTCTTGAACCAGGTGACAACCACGTAGATAAAGTGCATTTGTCTTTTGTAGGATTGCTTTTCAAGTACCGAAAGTCAAGAGTTGGTTTGTTTCTTCTCCTCGAATATTGTTACACAGCATTCATCTCTTACACATCACGTGCCGCTTGAAGGTACCTCTGCCTATCTGTCCGATAGGGCTGTGTAAGGTAGACAAATATTCTTTTAGATATGTCAGTTCTGCTTTATAGCACTAATATCATGTTAATTCAATATAGCACACTGCGCATCGGATAGCTCAGTGTAAAACAAAAAGTACATTAGCATATTAAAACATAATATCGTTCATATAAGGAGATTCCCTCAGATACAACAAAATTGAACCAAGTTCAATTCTCAAAATTTCCCAATTCTATAACTTACAGAAAATCTTATTATAACCAAAATATACATAGACTAAATTAGGATATTTTTTAACACACTTCCGTACAAATTTTTCTATGTTTTATGAGAGGAATATTGGTAAAGATTTCTTACTGAAATGAAACAAATATACAAAATATTTTAACTACTTATTGCACTATTTTTTATTTAGGATCTTCATGAAAACTCTTCCTTGAGGGACACTAGGACTGAATTTTTGGCCAAAATAGTAAAAATAAACATTTTTGTTTCTTTCCATAAATAATTATCTTATACAATTGTTTATATCCTCTGATTGAAGTTCTGGCTGATATGTATAGCCTATCTATGATCAGGCAGTACATCTCACTTGAATAGTTACCTCAGTGCCTTGTTGGTGTCACTTATGAGGTTAAAACCTGTCTTCGAACAGTTGACTAAACAACTACATAATTTGTTTAACATTCTGTCCTATATTTAACCCCCAGCTACAAATTTTAAAGCTCTGGCGACCATTTTTAAGATGCTACGCGCAGCTCTCTTAAACCTACCACACCCACTAAAAATAAAGATTTCTCAAAACTAGGGCTTTGGTCAACATAGAACGACTATTATTTCAGGAGTTGCATAACTTAATGCGATCATTTATGTCGAAGGCTTCCGTTTACTCCGATCTACATGAAACTTTGCAAGAATACTCAGCTTAGTCCAATACACAAAGCTGTGTATGGAATGAGTTCTTTACCGAAAACTTTTCATGACATGAATTTTTAACTTTAAAAAAATTAAAGAAAATTATTAAGCAAAAATTATTATTTCTAAGAAAATGTTTATCTCGTGAACCAATTCTCAAATTTAAAAATCCATACCCAGTTTTCTTTATCATGGAATGTAAGTCCCTCACAGAAAACGTTTAAAAGCAAAAACAATTCTGAAGCCGTGAGCTAGGACTATATTTTGAATTTACGCATAATTTAAAATTAGTTATTTACAAATGGCTTTTAAGGAACCCGCAGGTTCATTGCCGCCTTCACATAAGCCCGCCATCGGTCTTTATTCTGTGTAAGATTAAGCCAGTCTCTATCTTCATATCCCACCTCCATCAAATCCATTTTTATATTATCCTTCCATCTACGTCTCCGCCTCCCCAAAAGCCTTATTCCCTCTGGCCTCCTAAATAACACTCTATTTGCATTTCTGGATTCGCTCACACATGCTAAATGCTCTGCCCATCCCAAACGTCTGAATTTAATATTCCTAAATACGTCAGGTGAAGAATACAATGCGTGCAGTTCTGTGTTGTGTAACTTTCTCCATTTTCCTGTAACTTCATTCCTCTTTGCTCAAAATATTTTCCTAAGAACCTTGTTCTCAAACACCCTTAATCTCTATTCCTCTCTTAAAGTGAGAGTCCAAGTTTCACAACCATAAAGAACAACCGGTAATATAACTTTTATAAATTCTAACTTTCTGATTTTTTGACAGCAGACTAGATGACAAAAGCTTTTCAATCGAGTAATAACAGGCATTTCCCATATTTATTCTGCGTTTAATTTCCTCCCGAGTATAATTTATATTTGTTACTGTTGCTCCAAGATATTTGAATTTTTCCACCTCCAATTTTTATATTTCCATTTCGTACATCATCATATACTTTTTTTTTTCTGGATTTACTTCCAAACCTTCTCTTTACTTTCTCAAGTAAAATTTCCGTGTTTTCCCTAATAGTTTCTGGATTTTATCCTAACAAATTCACGTCATCCGCATAGACAAGAAGCTGATGTATCCCGTTCAATTCCAAACCCTCTCTGTTATCCTGAACTTTCCTAATGGCATATTCTAGAGCGAAGTTAAAAAGTAAAGGTGACAGTGCTTTAGCCCGCAGTGAATTGGAAAAGCATCGGACAGAAGCTGGCCTATTAGGACTCTGCCGTAAGTTTCACTGAGGCACATTTTAATTAATCGAACTAGTTTCTTGGGAATACCATATTCAATAAGAATATCATATAAAACTTCTCTCTTAACCGAGTCATATTTAGTATTAATTTAATATTATTAAAATAAATGAAAATTAATGTCTATGGGCCATATTCATAGACATTCTTGGCGCGGACTTCCGGTGTATGATCAACGAACTAACGTTTTTCGTATTCATAAACCAGTGTTAGCGATATGATATGATATGAATCCTGTACAAGTAACCAGTCGATAGCCGGGGCTAGTTTAGCACGTTCGTAGCGCGGGCTAGCGAAATGTCTATGCATAACACCCTTAGTAACTAATGAATAAAACTTGATGAAATTTGGTACTGTTATTTAAATGTACAGACACAACAAACCCGCCGAATTTGAAATAAATTAATCAAAAACATTAAAAGCTTCAAAACTTAGTCCCAGTGTCCCTCAAACCTCCGTATTACTGCAGAACCTCTGAACAAAAACTTCAGTGTTATTTTGACTGCACGAAATCATGTAAAATAGCGCAAGATTTTAACGTTGAGGCTGATAAATAGAAAACAGTTTTTTGAATAGATATGTGTCATCCTAATATCGCATTGGCGCACAATTACACAAATAATCGATTCGTGGTGCGAGCAGCTGCAGTGCTGTGATAACTCGAGACTGCAGCACTGCAGCGGAATAAAGCCAGTCCTGTGCAGTCGTCGACCCTTCGCCACGTTGCGAAGTTGTAAGAAATGTCGACACAAATGTATTTTCCACCCGAGAGTGCACGTCGTTGCACTACCGTCAATGTAAAACAGCATTACACGGGTTTAAATGTAAACTAGTGGCTTGTGCAGCAAATGCTGCTGCAAACTAAGTTCGTGAGACGTCCAAATAAAACTTTTTCAGATTTATTTTCAGTGAAGAATACTTGACATTTTGAAAGTTATTTGCTTCCATAATAGTGAAACATTCTCCCTCTGAATGTTTCTTTTTATACCAAATACTTTTTCTTGAACTTATCCGTCTCCAGTTCTTGAGTTTCAATGCGAAATCGCAAGTAACAATGTCAGGACGATCAGCGAGTTTTTCATATGGGAGTAATGAAGTAGCTGTTTCAGGTCATTGCGGATTGTAGGTGAAACTTAAGAAAATGTCAGGTTTGTCATGCTTTGAACAAAAGACTTAGCATCTTGGTATAGCTGCTGCATGTTTCGTGAACTACCCTGAAATGTAGAGGGCAGAATCACTTTTCCCCACTAAGAGATCTTGCTGAGGTGATCAAGAGACTATAAAATCTTGTAGGCCTCTTATTTTACCAGTAAGTAATACCTTTTGGTCTTTTCTTAGGAATTGTAATTTTTGCGCTTCCTCCAGACAATACTGATCTACCAAATACTGCTGGATTAATTTGTGTAACAATGAATGTTATCCCGTATATTTTCTGTAGTATAGGCTGTTGTGAGGAATCTATTACTGAGATTCGGAAAATGAGGCGAATGATATGTCAGAGTTGTAGAATCTTATATGCGCCCTAAATAAAATTGTCCATCGTAAATCGTTAGCAGTTTCAGTGTTTCATTCGTTGCTGGTTGCCGGAAATAAACTTACTCATCACGGTAGCAAGAAGTGAAATGGCATTCTATTTTCCCTACAACAAAATATGCTTGGCAGCGATCACAAATCTAATCTATTAAACCAAAGAAATATTAAATTAATTTTTATGCAGTTTAAAGATGCAGCTAAAATAGGATGCATGACTCAGTTACTACCAAGAAAAATTAGAGAATCAGACATCATAATTATACATATCTATACCACACTGCCATTAAATACTGTATATGAAAAAAACCCACACTACTTGATTAATAACTATAAAAGTATTTCATTTTTAATAACAATATAGTTACCTTACGTAAGTTTTATAGTTTTCAGTAACATATATAGCCGTTACTCTGTAAATTATAAAAATGAAGATCTAATATAAAATATTCTCTCTGCGTCTACTTACTTAAAGCCCCAAAAGTATTCACTTTCATATTATCAATATATCATTATGTGTTGCATTAACTATAATAATATTTCATTTTAATGGTAATAATGTCATAAAACATTCTTAAGTTTTGTACTTCTTAATATCCAATACACAGCTGTACTCAGAAAACTACAGACCAGAGACTCAGACCTGTAAATTATTTTTTATAGGTTATCAAAAAATTACACAAATGAAGATAGACATATTGAATTATGATGTGAAGTAATCTGAGCCATCTGAACTCTATGTCAGCAATCCTGTAGGTCATGGCCTCCGTGTAATAGTCTATTGTTTATTGTAGTGTGTGTTTTGTTTTATTCTGATATGCAATTAATTAGTTCTCAAAACTGACGAAAGATGGATTTTGGAAAATAGGAAAATGATGTAGGAAAATTGAAACTACACTGAAAACTACTATTTTTCTGAAAAACTTTGGGTTCCAAGCTTCAAAATGAGGGGTCATTTATTAAAATCCGTTCAGTCGTTTTCCCGTAATTTCCATTACCAGTTCAAATTATATATACAGATATATCATCTCCCTGTGCCTGATTGTTATACTACAATTGAAATTTTCTTCCTACATTCAATTTACCTTCCCAGTCACCACCCTGTAATCCTCTCGCTTCCATTACGCCAATAAACACTCTTTAATCAAATCTTGATTAACTTTGTGGTTCCGGTAGCTTAAATAATTTTACTTACAAGTTTTTATTTCCTTCATAACTTATGTTTAATACAAATTTATATTTGAACTAACGATTTCACTGATGTGATTATTATCAGGTCCTAACAGAGACGTACGCAAAGAGTGGAGGGGGTTCGAACCCCCTTTAAACTAAAAAAAGACATATTTAGATCTGAGTATTTTTAATCCATGATCGTTTTCCCTCTAATTTTTCACGTCAGAGTAACAAAAACTACATCGACATAAGGTATAGTCCTCCTACCCCTCCTTCAATATAATCCCTGTGCGTGATGCTTCGGCACGTTCGAATTATAACAATGCTATATTTATTATACCGCCTAGTACCGACCTTGTAATAAAATTAATCTGACACAATATGAAATTTAACTCGTTAAACATACTGAAAAGGTTGTTTTGACAGTTCTGCAGTGCAGACGTTCAATATTGTGCATTGTCGAGTTTAAAATCATTTTCAGAGTGGTATTCATCCGTTCCTTAGTTATTATGAAAAGTTCGTTTAACATTTTGTGCATTTGACAGTTCATATCTTTAATACAGTATAAACTTCTTATGTAAGTATAATAATGACACAAGTATTTTTATTATACAAAATTAAACAGAAGTTAAAATTTGTTAACAATTGACTATGAAAAAATCACGTTACAGAGATTTTATAAAGATATTCATGAATATGTTCTATTAGAATAGTACAATATTAATAAATAATACCCAACATAATAATAATAATAATAATAATAATAATAATAACAATAATAACAATAATAACAATAATAATAACAACAACAAAACACAAAATTTAAAATACCGATGAAGAAAAATAAAAAAGGTAAACTTCCAAATTCTAAATGAGGCAGTACAGTAAGTGAAGAGCTTCAAATACTTGGAGTGTACTATAAGTAGTAACATGAACTGCTGCCACGAGGTCAAAAGAAGGATAATAATGGCTCAGGAAGCTTTTAATAGGAAAAGGAGCACCTTCTGCGGATCCCTGGAAAAATAACTAAGGAAGAGACTAGTGAAGTGCTTTATATGGAGATGGCATTGTACGAGGCAGAAACATGGACATTACGACGAAGCGAAGAGAAGTGAATAGAACCATTTCAAATGAGGATATGGAGAAGAATGGAGCGTGTATAAGAAATGAAGTTATGTTGGAAAGAGTGGGTGAAGAATGAATGATACTGAAACTGATCAGGAAGAGAAAAAGGAATTGGTTGGGTCACTGGCTGAGAACAAACTGTCTGCTAAAGGATGTAGTGGAAGGAATAGTGAACGGGAGAAGAGTTCGGTGCAGAAGAAAATATCAGATGATAGACGACATTAAGATATGTGGATCATATGTGGAGACTAAGAGTAAGGCAGAAAATAGGAACGATTGGAGAAAGCTGGGTTTGCAGTGAAAGATCTGCCCTTGGACAGAACAATGAATGAATGAGTCATAGTTCGATGACATTGTGTTTGCGATAACTTAAATAATCTTACTTACAAGTTTTTATTTCCGTCAATAACTCATGTTTAATACAATTTTATATCATTTGAACTAACGTCTTCACTTATGTCGAGCATCATCAGGTCGTAACACGGCCGTATGTAAGAGGGGGTTACGGGATTTTAACCCCCACGCTTGAACTTAAAAAATGGCATATTTAGATTTGAGTATTTTTTGTATCCATAATCGTTTTCTTTTGTCTAATTTTTCACTGCCAGAGTAACAAAATCTACATCGACATAAGACATAGCCCTCCTAACCCTTGTTCAATATAATCCTTGTGTTTGATGCCGCGGCACGTACGAATTATAATAATGCTATCTTTATTACAAAGAGACCTACAGCCTAATAAAATAAAGCCAACACAATATGAAATCTAACTTCTTGTGAAACATATTGAAAAGCTTGTTTTGTCAGTTTTACAGTGCAGATGTTAAATATTGTGCATTGCCGATTTTAAATTAATCTTAAGAGTGGTATTCACCCGTTCGTTAGTTCGAGTTCTGACTTTATTGTGAAACGTTCGTTTAACGTTTTGTGCATTTGACAGTTCATATCTTTAATTTAAACTTTTTATGTAAGTGTAATAATAACACAAGTATTTTTTATTATACAAAATTAAACAGAAGTTGAAATTTGTTAAAAATTAGATAACTGTGAAAAAATTACGATTCAAAGATTTCATAAGGATATTCAAGAATATGTTCTATTAAAACAGTACAATATTAATAAATAAATATCTTACTTACTTATGGCTTTTAAAGAACCCGGAGGTTCATTGCCACCTTCGCATAAGCCCGCCATCGATCCCTATCCTGAGCAAGATTAATCCAGTCTCTACCATCATATCCCACCTCCCTCAAATTCATCCCGTCTACGCCTCGGCCTCCCCAAAGGTCTTATTCCTTCCGGTTTCCCAACTAACACACTATATGCATTTCTGGATTCGGCCATAAGTGCTACCCTAGATCATATATGTAACAGATATGTCGGGGTTATAGGCTTTGAGGTTAACAACTTTTATCAGGTTTACTACGCTGCCATCTTGTTGTTACATAAGGAGTCACGTCATAATACCCATTTGAATTGCATTAGCGACTGTGCTGCCATCTCGTGTTCGTTTACGGCGGACGGGTGACGATCCTGGCGGTTGTTCTCTTCAAAGTGCTGCCGATTTTATAGTAGCGAGGAGTTATCTGTTACATATATGATCTAGGATGCTACATAATAAAAATAAATAATACTGTAACATAATAATAATAATAATAATAGTAATAATAATAACATTTAAAATAACGGTAATGTAAATTATAAACAATTTTCATAATGACTGTTACAAACATCTGTTGGTGACAAATCGTTGCCTTGGAATAAAATAGTCACAACTCAAAAATCAGCATTTTTTATTTTCCCATAATTGTAATTTTATGTGGAAAACCGTCACAAATTAAATTCTTTTACTTTCTGAAAAAATAAAATAATTACACTCTAATAAAATGAAAGCTTCGCCTTTAATTCACCTAAAATGATCTCCCAATTATTGGGGAAAGACCGTCATATTACGAGTATAAAAGGGTCTAATAAAAGAGATTTATTATTATCATAATACTCAGAGATTAAAGTCTAACATAGCACATAGTATCTTCATTTTCCACATAAAACAGTTTTGTTGTAGGTTAATTTTCGGATTCATATCAGGGTTTATGTAACGCCTAATTGTTTTAATGTTTCTCCTGAAAAGAATTTTAATAGTTTGTTACTAGATGTGATTTTAGTCAGTTTGTAAAATATTTATGGTCCAGTGAAAATATACATCTTTTTATGAATATACAACAATGGCTGACTTAATGGCTTATGCAACGAGAACCGGGTACTAGGAAACTTCCGAAATTAGTAATAAGTATACATATTGTTACTTCAATTTCAATCCCATATCCCAAAGAAAACACAGCCACACCATCAGTTCATTATTAAGCTTGCATATTCTGCCCTCCCAAGCCAAAAGGGCGTATCTCAAGGATTTTCTAAAAATCAGTTTTTGAAATAATTGGATAGTTCAGATGATAATATGTCTATTTCCTAAAGGAAGTGGCCGTTTCTCAATAAATTGTGCCTTTAAGATGTGATTTAATGAAAGCCGTATCTCAAAACTAATATGAATTCCTAAGCGAATTTGGCGGAAGTTCATTTTTCTAAGCAAAAAGGCCGTTTCTCAGGCATACGTTCTTTTCGCTTAGTATTTCCTATTTGCCATTCTAGTCAAATTAGACGTAACTGCATTCGTAACAATTCCTTCGTGTTTTAATCCGTTCTCAGCATGTAATCGCCACTACCCGAATGCTCAGTTCCCATAGTTTAAACATAGTTCTTATAATTAATTCATTGTTGATCATGAAAATTAATATGCAAGGTGTGTTCCGATTAATTTTTCTAGCTTATTATTGAAAACATATCAATTTTCATTTGCTTGTTAGTTGCTATGTAGCCAAGACGCAGAATATTGATTCTACTCAACCTTATTTTAGAAACACCATTTTAATCACCACGTAAGTAAAATAATATATATTTTTATCACTATTGGACTGATAGTTCATATGCACATATGTTTTAGAGACAACGAAATGAACAATGAAATTATTCGTAGACACATAAATTCATTTAATCCTACCATATCACATTAGTACATTAACGGAGGGAACATGCATCTAATCGTCTTTATTTACCAAGTGATATAACTCTGACTGCCATGCACCATGATTTTATTACTCAGAATGTTAATTACAAATGTTCATATGAAAAGTACAGAACGGTAACCAGTGAAATGGACATATCTTTTGATAAACTGTGAAATCTTCAATGCCACACAAAGGAAAATTTGGACACTAATTTTTAAACTTGTAAAATGTGGAAAACATATTGAGAGAGCATTAATATCTCGGGCCAAATACAGAGAAGGTGCTGAAAAAATTGAAGAGGTTAACAAAATAATTTATTATGCAGATCTTCAAAAAGTTATCTTGTTGCCAAGACTGGACACATTTAAGGTAGTTATATTCACAAGTATTTGACTGTATACATGAAAGCTTCGTTCCTGTTGGGGAAAAAACAAAAACAAAAAATGTGCAAGCCGTTTGCAGCTGTCCGGCACGAGGCTCTCTTCAAAAGGAGCAAAGAAGAAATAGTAAGCACTTTCTACAATTTTTTCAAGTGCAAGACAGATTGTTCAAAATTACTCTATGGTTGGACAACTGCACGGTCCAGAACAAAAATTGGACATTCTTTTCATTTTTGATTTACATTGTTAATTCAAATGAAGTAGGTACTAATGAAATTTTGATAAGATATTTTGAACCAGGCCATTCGTTAATGGCTTCTGATCCTTTCATCACAAAGTAGAACAGTCAGTGAAAAGACGTGGATATAAAGTATATGATTTTGCAGACTTTGTAGATGCAGTAAAATCAGCATCTTACCAGACTGAGGTACTGCCAGTGGAGCTTCAGTTTTTTTTTCATTTGGTCTGACTACTCATCACAATATAAATTGAACCTGATTAGTTCATTGATTACTTTTGTAAGGCTAAAGATAATATCAATGTAAATTCCAACTTATCATGTCATACTCAGTCTCTTTGTTTGGAATATCACTTTCTTTATGAATGATGTGTTTCATCCACTTAATACAGTATAATATTATACTACTATGGAATTTAAGTGAATATTCCTTCTTAACTCTCTATTATGTTATTAAGATTTAAGACACAAGTACAGTGTTAGTACTTCTGTTTTACAGACAATATAGATAACATTAAACAGAAAGAAGCCATATAAAAATAACGACATAAAATTTCAAGTTCCGTTTGAAGTTTGTGCACCACTGTTTTCTTAATCCAACAGGTTGCTTATTCATATACACAACCCTTCCTCTTTCCATACTTAGCGCTTGCTACCCGCGCACGACACCAAGGTCAGAAAAATGCGCTTGCTTTGACATCACTGGGCTATGCTTTACAGAATTGCCCAGTGTTACTCATATTGTAAATTTGTGTACGTCACACTGTTTAACATGAATATTGGAATAATCTTACTCCCGCCTTTCTGTATTTGTTGTACACACCAGGTCGAAATATGTTTCTAATTGTTTCAATACATACTATGAAAGGTATTAAAATTGTTGAAGTTCCTATGTTTTCTCGCCAGAAGGAATCGCTAAATTACTATAATTTGGTTTAAGAGACCGTTACTTGCTTTCAGTCCTCTGATGATTCACGTAGAAAAATCATAGCTAAGCAGACCGAACAGGCGCTACTAGGAGCGAACAGCCCGTCTCAATAAAATCGTAATGAAATGGAAGTGCTACGAATTCTCATACGCACTGAGTACTTATTCTTCTCGAAATTCTTTCATGGAGCGAGTCTTGATGGACGTCCACTGGTAAGTAGACAACAGTTTCGCACGACTGTCCACAATTTTCATATTACAGGGGCACTTGTTTACTGCACATGCGCAGTGTGTTGTAAGCGAAACTTGAACAATAAAGGAGCTCCAAATTGTTTTTCCGTATCTGTACAGTACATATTCGTAGTACATATTCGTAGATCTGTGATTGATACTTTTGTACGCGGTCTATAACAGTTGGTTTTGCCTAAATCCCAAAAGACACTAAACCTATACGAAAGAACATAGTGTTCTATCGTCGTTAAAATTTCCCGTTCAAGACGTTATGAAAATGCAATCATTTAACTACTGGGTGTTCATTTCAAAGTGTATCATGACGTCACTGTCGTGAGTCAGCATTTAGAAGCGAGTTTCAGCTTTTATGACAGAGAAGTTCCCTATTAATCAAGGCGTTCAATCTGAACTTGAGAACGTGTATGATATAACATGAACGTCGTAGCATCAGATGGCTGTCTGTAAAGTCTGTGTGCTACCATAACCTCTTTCGAACTGTGTTTTGCGCGGGCAAGTCGTACGCAGGGTGTTTGTTATCATCGGTTTCGTACGGCAACATTCCAAAATACAATCAAATCCTCCGTGTTCATGTTGACAGTCGAAGTTAATGTCAACAAATACGTAAGTAATCGTCTTAACCCTCTCCCCATATCCCGATAGTAAGAAAAAACTCACCTCAGTACGTGTTTCCAAACAGTTCACATTCCTGCCACTACAGGCGTTACCGCACGTATCGGTAAGTACTCTTCAGAATGAACGCCGTACTTGCTAGGCAACGTCTCTGGCACATAGGTAATACGCCTCTGCGGAAGTGTAGGAAGATTGAATTCTCTAGGCTCATCGACTAGCCACATGACGGCATACAGCGAGCCATGAAACACTTTGAACTGAACACGGAGTAGAACAATGGTGGGCATTCCTACGGTATTGCCGCAGTGACGTCAGACCTCAGCGAAGCATCAAACTTATCCCCTACCTTCCCCTTCCCCCACTCCATGAAAATACTGTGCGTGTACGTGGCGGATTATACTGGATTGCTGTACTTCGGAGCTTCATTAGTGATACAATGTCTTTCGCAGAATCATATGAATCGAGAGGATATCACACTTACAAGAAAGACGGTTCTTTCATTTCTCATGTTTAGGATTAGTTACAAATATTCAGGACGCGAACTTAAATGTGTACATTCTTAAAATAGATCGCCTGTTATACGAGTTCAAAGAACACAGAATCAGTGATTTTCAAAGGATGGAGAAAGATTTCAGTAATTTTGCCGGTCCTTTTCATGTTTGAATTGAAAATGTTATCCCAGAATTGCAGTTGGAGGTACTGGATTTGCAGAATGATGGCTTCTTGAAAGTAGAATGTGAAGGTCTACTGGGGGCTAAAATTTTTTAAAAGATGTCCAGTACTACATGTCCACTGCTTAGACAGTTCGCTTAAAAAATAGTGAGTACCGTCATTTCCCATAACTGTGGTCCTGGAACATAACTACTGTTCACGATACAACCATTCAAATTTTGTACTCCATAACGTATTACGTCGTTTGTCTATATTCTTGCTGTACAGTAGTTTGAATTCAAGTCACTGCAGCTATCTACGAACGGTCTATGTTACTTCTACAATGATCTTTGAATGGTTGTATCGTGGACCATAGCTGTGTTCCAGGACCATAGTTGTGGGAAATGACGGTATGTATTCATCAACCTACCAGTGCGAACAGATGTTTTCAAAAATGAAATTTATAAAGTCCAGCCACAGATCCCGCTTAAGGGGAGTCTGTACTGCCATCCCATCAATGTAAAGCAGAGTAATAAAAGATAAAGACCGTAATTTTAGCCTGTTACATACAATAATACTTGAAGAATAACCCCTAAAAATTTCAACTGTGCATCTTATGTAAGTCCTGAGACAAGTGCACCTAAATTAGATGAAATTTACATTGCTGGGATAGGCAGTACAGACTCCCCTTAAGCGATGCTCAGCTTCTTACGCAACTGAAAATAGCATACACAGATATAAATCCCAATTTCGAAGAAATTACTTTGAAAAATGATTATTAAATATCAAGTGAATGGACTATTCTAATTACATATGGTAGGAAGGAGTGTAGTGGCGCAACTGTCTGTAAATCCGTCACTGCACTGTAGAGTGCAACCCCTCCCATGGTATGTAGTTGCCATTTAAATCCTGTCTTGTGGGTTGCGTTCATTTTGCCCACCACTGAATTAGAATAATTCTCAAAACAAAAGCCTTATATTTCTGTAGGTAAATAATCTTAAACCCTCAGTTCCTGCTAGTGCAATGCGGACCAGAAATACTGCTGAAGTAATAGTTCATGCTAATTAAGTTATGTGACCTAATAAAGAAGATGAAAGCCGCAAAGTCTTATCTTGTTGGCGAAACGATTAGTTCACTAGCATTACTTCCACTGGGTATCCCATTCCATTGTCTGGTATTCTGTTGTAGCCAGATGTTCGACTGGGTTAGTTGCAGACTCCCACTCCATGGGCTGCATGTCATTCATGGCGTCGATGCCTTCCAACTGCATGCGCTCCTGTTGTTCCTAGAAACTTTCAGAAATGTGGAATAATGAATTTTATGCTCGACCATGCCGAAATGTAGTAATTATACACCTGGTAGCAGCCCTTTAATGGACCACATTAAAGTAACCTATTCATTAAAGTTCAAGTGTTCCACCAATCAGAAAACACCATTGTAGCAATATGAAAGCGCAAGTATCGATTATTCTCGGATATGCAATCGAAAGACAACTAGCGAAACGTCACGGAGGCTGGAAATCCAATACTGTCGCAGAAGGTTATGTTCTGTTACTATAACAATTAGCGTTAATTGTAAATAATATTCAATTGAATTCAATTTGTCATCTCGTTTTTCAATGTCTAAATCAATTTCCAGGTTATATCAAGATTAATGTTCATTTTACTCTCTAGATTATATCAAGGTGAATGACATTTGTTCCTCGGAAAAAATCAAGACTTTCGCGTCTGCGCACATGTCACAATTTACGAGATATCGCACAAGGTCAGTTCCGCTCCCCAGTCAGTTAAGAATAACATGAATACTTATGAATAATTTCAAGTTAGAAATATGGTCGAGCATAAAAAGTCGTATGACACTTGCCTATAATGTAATTAAAACGCTCGTATGAAAATTATGAAACTAGCTTGCGCTCGTTTCATAAACAAACTCGCGTCTTAATTACTACCATTATAGGCTCGATGCATAATGTACTATTAAAGTTTTAATCGAGGATGGAGAAGTTTTAAGGGCTATAAATGCCTCACAACAGAACAGAACTAAAGTTGAGTTCTCCAAGATGTAGATTGACGCGTTTAAATTAGTCTTATTGCTAAATGAATGGATTCTATGAAACATTTAGATGTCACTTTCTCTGAAAATTTTCTCTGTCGCAGGTAAATGTCTCTGTAAACCTACAATACTGCAAGAAACTTCATACATTACTTTCATACATATAATTCCTGAAATTGTTTCCAAAGTTCTGAAAGATTTGTCAAGGCCTCCTAAAATTTTCGAAACGCTTGGAATTTATTTTAACACAGCTAGTGATAACTGGGGTAGATGGAGTAGGGAAAGGGACTCGTGTGCTGGGGATGATTACACTCCGGCTGACAGATTATAATGTGCGTATATTTTTTACTTTCCACGATCTAGGAAGTAGTGCCGAAAATGCAGTACACACAGTGCAGCTTTCCACATTCGAACAGCAGAAATAAATAAAATGCTCTCTCAATTAATATCACTCAATGGATACCATTCCATTGTGGAATCCTGGGAAACGAGAATGCGGATGCTTTAGCAAAGAAGGGCAGCACTGCTACTTACAGACCTGTTACTAACTCTACGTATTACTCTGTGAAAAGATTGATTAAATCTGCATACTTAGACTTCAACAAACAAAATTTGATAACACAACGCCAAGGGAAAAAATGGAACTCCCTGCATCAAAATCCACAGTTAATTCCCGATTTACCACGAAAATCGTCTGTAGCTGCATTTAGATTGGCAACAGGCCATGATTGTTTGGCCAAACACCTGCATAGAATTGGAATATATCAGTCCCCTAACTGTCCATTGTGCAACTCAAACCAAGAAATGGATTCGGAACACCTCAAAATCTGTGCTTCAGTGGCTGGTCATGATAATATCTTTGAAAAATATTGGAGTGCAAGAGGTCAAATGACTTTATTGTCAAACGCCTGGCATTAGAAAACAACAACAAAACAACAACGTGGAAAGTTAAAAAGTATGTTTTATTTTTCTTTCCGGCAACTTGAAAATCTGTTATATAACGAGATCACTCAGCGTTGGCTGAATTGGTGGAATGGAGGTGATATTAAGGCAAAATGAATCCACGATAAACTACGGGATTATGTGATCCAAACAAATGATGAGACCAAGAGGAATACAAGGATTTAAGGGATTTAATCTATTTCAATGTCTATCAACGTTGTGACCGCTTCGATAATAGGAGCACCAAAGAAGAAAGATGAGTTCGTGTCAATTTAGCCGTTATTCGACGGATCTGTGATCAGTTCGTGGCCACCTGTAAGACCTCTGATATTGCGAGTTCGTAACGTGGTGAAAAATTACAAACATTTCGAAGCAATTATTCAATCGTACAATATATTCCTGTTAAATTAGAAATTAATGAAGATTTTCGTAACTGTTTCTTGAATTTGTATTAGATTTAATAATAATTACAGACTTAAGTAATTGATTAACTAGCGGACTTACTCGCGTTAATTATGTAAGTCTGTGAGGCTTACAGCTGTTTCGGTGCTTCATCACACCATCCTCAGAGCCTACTAGATCTCGGCGTCATCTCGAACTTCTCTGCCTGTTATGTGGGTGCGTTTGATTGTCGAAAGGTGTTGAAATTGGAGTCAAATAGATAAATTTCAGTACACACACACTATTTGACTCCACTCCATTTTTCAACACCTTTCAACAATCAAACGCACCCACATAACAGGCAGAGAAGTTCGAGATGACGCCGAGATCTAGTAGGCTCTGAGGATGGTACGATGAAGCACCGAAACAGCTGTAAGACTTACATAATTAACACGAGTAAGTCCGCTAGTTAATCAATTGCTTATATTCAAGTGTTAAAATAGTGTATGCAAGATTCAAAATGAATTACAAACTTATTGTAAGATATTATGCCAGTGTTTCAGAAACTGGTTCCGTTGCGGATCACTTTTAAATTAATATTAACATAGTTAATTTTTATTTTGCTTTTATTATTATTATTATTATTATTATTATCATTATTATTATCATCATTATTATTAGTTATTATTATCATTATTATTATTATTATTATTATTATTATTACCATTATTATATTATTATTTTAGGTAGGTTACTATTATTTTTAACCTTATTGTTCTATGCTATTATTATAATTATTATTATTATTATTATTATTATTATTATTATTATTAGTGTTATTTTTTTCCAATTTATTTAGGAAACAATCATGTATGGACGATTACAATTATTATAATCAGGAAACTACAAAATACATGTTAAATACAAAATACATATAAATACATTTAAAAAGCTATTGCATCGTCAAACAAAAACGAACATGTCAAATATTTAAACAAAACAGATATATAAATTAAAGAATTTACCCGTCGTATGAGCAAATGCTCATGGTCGGGAGTTCAAAACTGCACTGTAGATAACAGAAAGAAGAAGACAAAATAAACAATTAATATAAGCAATAGGCTAAAGTAGCAGAGGCTGCAAAAGCAAGACACTATAATTATGATATAAAGCGATCACAATTGAAAAAGTTTATAACCAATATTCACAAGGATATAATACTAATACAGGAGTATCTTCTGCGGACCTCTGGAGAAAGAACTGAAGAAGAATCTAGTGAAGTGCTTTATGTGGAAAGCAGCATTGTATGGGGTAGAAACATGGACATTATGTCGAAGTGAAGAGAAGCGAATAGAAGCATTTTAAATGTGTATATGGAGAAGAATGCAACGTGTGAAATGGACAGACAGAATAAGGAACGAAGTTGTGTTGAAAAGAGTGGATGAAGAAAGAATGATACTGAAACTGATCAGAAAGAGGAAAAGGAATTGGCTGGGTCATTGATTGAGAAGAAACTGCCTACTGAAGGATGTACTAGAAGGAATGGTAAACGGGAGAAGAGTTCGGGGCAGAAGAAGATATCAGGTGATTGACCACATTAAGATATATGGATCATATGCGGAGACAAAGAGGGAGGCAGACAATAGAAAAGACTGGAGAATGCTGGGTTTGTAGTGAAAGATCTGCCCTTGTGCCGAACACTATAAATGAATGAGACTAATACATAGCAACTAATTATCAAACCCTATATTAATTTCCCTTAATAATTTATTTAATTATAAGTTTATATTTAATCGTACCCTGCGCTTGAGTAGGCAGTTCAGTATCTATTCTGAACCATGCGGGAACAAATTTTATAAAGTAAATACATAATAAAGATATGATCATTTGGTCCAGGCTGCATCCGATTTTGCACAGGAGGAAATTCTTCAACATGTTTGTGAATTCAACTTATCTTAATTATATCTAAACAATAAAATACAGTAATTTTAGTCCATGAAGCATATATTTGATGTAAGAATAATTCCTTTAACACGTTTCTAAATCAGTCTTGTATACTATCCATAATAAATCACTCCACACCAATTTCAATAACGTGCATTGTGTAACCTACAAAGACATTTTTTGTATTGACCGAATTGTGCATCATTGTTTACGTTGAAAACAAGAACAAATAAAAATTACTGTGTAAAATAAGTATTATTTTAAGAAACAAAGGGGGAAAATGTTGGTAAATGATGACCACAGAAACGGCATTTCATGGCACTTTGTTTTCTTAACTACCAGGATAACCTGAAGAATAAAAATGAACAACTTCAGCAGTAGGTCCACAATAAAATACTAATTGTTACTTAATTTGTATTTCATTTTTTGGTCCAGGGAAAATACTCGTCCTTCACAACCCTCGCAAAATAGGGTTATTATTATTATTATTATTATTATTATTATTATTATTATCATTATTATTATTATATTGAAATTCAGTAAAAATTAGTATTTTTGTGGAACAAAAAGAATTTAAGCATACGTTACCCAAATATTATGTTATTAGGTGATAAAATATGTGTACTTTATCCAATAATTAATATAAACCACCTGTGAAGAAATGGATCAAAATCGTCTTCAACACTGCCCAGCCACTATCAATTTAGCGTCCTTGAGTGAAAAATACTGGAAAGAGAGAGAGAGAGAGAGAGAGAGAGAGTGTGTTAATGATTTTATTGTCAGAAATTCAGCACTAGCAAACAACAACAACAAATACATATGTTCAACCTGTATACTTGAATAAAACTTTTTAGAAAGGAACTAAGTCAAAATTTGTATTTTTTTTTTACTGATGAAATGATTAATACTTTCAAGTTCAAGTTGATATTTATAGTACGGGACTGGTACACTCATATTCAGCCTATTCTTGAAAATAAGTTTCTTTGCGCTCCTGAATAGCAGCAGATTTTGACTCAGTTCCTTTCTAAAAATGGCTATTCATTAGTAATATTAATACATTTCTCACTTTCATTAGAACATGAATAAAATTAACACAACGCAAATCAAATAAGTCTCATATGTGGTATGGGAGGGTTTCGAAGGTCCTTTATTGTTATAATTAGTGTTAGAATTTTTATTATTATTATTATTATTATTATTATTATTATTATTATTATTATTATTATTATTATTACACATTGTTCTATATGGTTGTGAAACTTGGACTCTCACTTTGAGAGAGAAACAGAGATTAAGGATGTTTGAGAATAAGGTTCTTAGGAAAATATTTGGGGCTAAAAGGAATGAGGTTACAGAAGAATGGAGAAAGTTACACAACGCAGAACTGCATGCATATTATTCTTCACCTGACATAATTAGGAACATTAAATCCTGACGTTTGAGATAGGCAGGGCATGTAGCACGTATGGGCGAATCCAGAAATACATATAGAGTGTTAGTTGGGAGACCGAAGGGAATAAGACCTTTGGGGAGGCCGAGACATAGATGGCAGGATAATATTAAAATGGATTTGAGGGAGGTGGGATATGAAGATAAATAGTTGATTAATCTTGCACAGGACACAATTAATTGAAGTGGGTGTAGCTGTAGATTGAAACTATGTTAATAATGCACATACATTGTCAATACTTGTATTTTCAGTTTAGTTTGAAGTGCACATTCGCTTTACTCAGTAGGCCTACTATGAACTGTCGTAAGATCTTTAAGAGAATAAAAAAAATAATGCTTACGATGCAAATGTTAATATATTTTAAGTTAATAGTATTTAATAAATAACACACGTAATTATATAAAATATAGAACTGAATTGTTCTGATTGGTGAGGTGAATATGTTCTTTTTTAAAGGCTACAAAATTTTTGTATAATTACTGTATTTTGTTTTAGGTCGGGAAGGTGTAGCCTCATTTCTGCATCTTCATTCAGCCTATTTCGGTAATCTGTTTTCATGGATCAGAGAACTCAGATATGGAACTGATAATTATTATATATATTTTTAGATCTTTAATTGTATTAATGATGTTAATAATTATTATTAATATTTATTGGAAGTTTCCTAGTACCCGGTAATCATTACATAAGCTGTTAAGTCGGCCATTGTTGTATAATTATAAAAGATGCATATTTTCCCTGGACCAAAAATATATTACAAAATGACTAGAATCACATCTAGTAACAAACTATTAAAATTCTTTTCAGAAAGGAGCCATTGTGTAAAAACAAAAATGATCTATCTAACGAGTACCGGGTACTAGGAAACTACCTATTTATTTTCTATTACGATTATATTACAATAATTTTTATTGGTGATATTACATGTTCTTATTGATTCGTATTTTTGTGAGTTTGTATACATTTCGCAGTATTATCCAAATTTAAAATACTGTTTAAATACTATTTACGATTCACATGTTTCCAAACTTTCACATGTGTAGCATTATATTATTTATTTTATTACTATTTATCAGTACCCAAGGATGGTCATAAAACAGTATAATGTATTAAAACCATAAAACGTCATTGTCCTCAGTAATTTTCAAACTGCGTCGTGCATTCGTTAGTGTTTTTAAATATGCCTGTCCAATGGAGTCTTAATTATCAGCCCCCTGATATACACATTTATTCCTGGAATAGCCATTGACGCTACAAACGTAAATGTTTTATTCCCTACTTGCTGTTGTAGTTTTCAAGCAGGAATCGTAATATAATTATAAAGCTTACCTCAGTGGAAAGAGCTTCATCCTGATTGTCCCATGAGAATCGAACCGAGCTCCTCAATACACATAAAGCGCTATCTTTTCTTGCTTTAAATGAAATCAAAACTCATAATGGCGATCCAATATGTCATTTGCATTGTTGAAGAGGGCTTTGTTACGCGTTGAGCGATGAACGCGAATTCCATAGAGAACAAAAAAATGGAACTAGAGTCAGTGAATAAAAGCTGTAGGTAAGAAAATTAAAGGTACATTACTTGGGTTGAGAACTTTCGACCTGATTTTAAATGTAGTCAACCGGCCGCAATGGAATTTAAATATTGTCGTTTTCGTATTTTATATTTAAACCGTATTTTTCAGTTTTGTAAAGAAACTGATATAACGTACATTTTATGATGCATTTATATATTGCACTCAATGTTAAATGTTATGTTTTATTTAACGACGCTCGCAACTGCAGAGGTTATATCAGCGTCGCCGGATGTGCCGGAATTTTGTCCCCCAGGGGTTCTTTTACATGCCAGTAAATCTACTGACATGAGCCTGTCGCATTTAAGCACACTTAAATGCCATCGACCTGGCCCGGGATCGAACCCGCAACCTTGGGCATAGAAGGCCAGCAAATATTGCACTCATGTTACTTGATTTTTATCATTATAAAATTCACTCTTTGGCTTGGAGATCTTCTTCCTCTTGTTTTATTAATTTTGTACCAGAAATTTATTCTATACTGTGTTGACTGCGTTTTCATAACAGTTAGGAGATGAACTTCAATGTTGCGACTGTGCAGTTAAGGAAATATAGTTCTTACCACGTGTTCATCTGTGTATTTGGTTTTTAAAAAATTACATTTATTTGCATGTGTCCCCATTTTCTCTTGAACAAGTGAAAGTAGACAGATGAAATTTCACCGTTTTTTTATCATACTACCACAGTCTGTGATACTACATTATGTCAATCATATGGTAATGAACTTACTGGTAGAAGACATAGATTAGAAACATCTGTAGGAATCAAAACTTTTTCAAATAATAATACAATAGAGATAGGTTAATTCGACATTCGATCATTGAAGTATATGTCTAATCCCTAGTAATTACTTTTAAAACTATTGTTGATCACTGCGTAACAAATTTTAACTTTTTTTTGCACTGGGCATGTGATACATGTTTTCTACATAATTTGAACCTCCTGAATACGAATATGACAATAAAAAACAGTTTCGGGTTACGGTTTTTTTTTTTTTAGAAATTTTCAAATTTATGTCTATTCAAAATATTGCTTTATATAACGACCGTAAAGTCAAATACTCACTGTTCAGAAGATTACAGCTTTCTTTTTCTGCATTTTCTTTTATACTGGGCATCAGGTACATTACGAGCTAAAGTCCAACAATAATCTTCTAGCATATTAGTACTCCACTGTTCTTGGTATCTTTTTTAAATAGATAAAATTTCTTCATCAAAGCGCTTACAATGCTCATCACTGAATTTGTCACAATTCTCGGGGAAGAAGTCAAGATGGGAGTAAATGAAGTGAATTTTAAGGGATGTGTTACAACTCATAGCTTCAAACGCCAACAGCAAATTTTGTACTAGTTCTTCGTAGTACTCACTTCCACGGTGTCCACGCCTGTGGAGTAACGGTCAGCGCGTCTGGCCGCGAAACAAGGTGTCCCGGGTTCGAATCCCAGTCGGGGCGAGTTACCTGGTTGAGGTTTTTCCGAGGGTTTTCCCTCAACCCAATACGAGCAAATGCTGGGTAACTTTCGGTGCTGGACCCCGAACTCATTTCACCGGCATTATCACCTTCATTTCATTCAGACGCTAAATAACCTAGATGTTGATACAGCGTCTTAAAATAACCCAATAAAATAAAAATAAACTTCCACGGTTACCCAGAAAATTTAATACAGCCTCTTGAATGCAATCCAGGCGGCTCTCTCTTTTCCTTCCAACAATGATTCGAAGTGATTTTCCTTCATTATTACTGTAATTTGTGGTCCATTGAAAACTTTCTCTTTTATTTTTCAGTCACTAAGTGCATCAGTTTCATGAGTCATCCCTTTAACAATATTCTTCATTAACCCTAACTTAATGTGTAAATGGGATAAAATTACTTTACTTTGAGGTACAGTGAGTTGATGTAGGCCTATAATATTTTTCTTCCCTGGTTCTAGTAATTGTGTTGGCCATACTTTTATTTTATAATGCTTAATTCGAGCGCGACTGTCCCATTCGCACAGAAAGATTTTGTGTAGCCATAATTGCATTCTAAGAAACAATGCTACAACCTTCAAATCCGCATATTTAAACATTCGTACTTTGAATTTTATCATTAAAGCACTTTTTAAAGCAATACACGTCTTATACAGAATACAAACATCAAGGAAATCTCCTGGTAAACTGAAGTGATTTCATGTGGCGAACCTGAATCTCCCCCTCCAAATGGAAACGAAAAGGGCATTAAAACAAGTTCTGCTTCTATAAATGGTTTTTACAGAGTAGTATAGGCTATTGCGAAATATAAACTACAGTAATGTCATCAAAGCTCAGAGTGCAATAAATACACATGTCAATTAAAATCATGTAAACTCAAGCGAATTCATATCGCGAATCTGTTTCACTTCCTCCAAATAGATTCGTAAAAGGGCAGTAAAATAATTTACATTTCTACAAGTGTTTCTAACATGGTTGTCTACTTATACTAATATTGTTTTCCACATAATAAGTCATCACAAATAGTTTCACAAGAAATACGGTGATTTTTTAAATAAAATATATAGAAAATTAATTATATTGTTCACCTCGAAAACCCGAACTGCTGGAACATTTTTCTTGTTATTTTTTAATTCAGGAGGTCGAAATTAGTAAGAACTTGATCGTTTTATGTCTGGCGCAAAGTGACTGTTGACCACCGTAATGAACATTACATTCCAAATTTCGAACCTTACATTTTCGGAAAACAAAAAAATTTCAACGAAAATAGTGTAGATTCTGGAATCCGAGAGTATGTTGATGAAATATCATTACTTTTTCATTTAGCTATAAAACGTTTTCCTTCAATACAGCAATTAATTTTATTTTATAACAAAACAAAATAATGTAATTTTTATGTTTTTATGTCGTACAATGTGAAAGCACCTTTTTTCTTCTATTTTTAATTAAGCTGGTTAGACCTTTCAGAAATCTCAACTCAACTATAGACGAACAAAATGAATAAATTGCCTTTACGTATATGTACTTCTTTACATATAAACAATTTTGTTTTGCATAATATTGCCCTTTAAAATTTGTAATCAATTGAGTATAGTACCGGAAAGAGAATGAACTGAACAGATCCCTTGAAATTGTTTCTAAATTGTTTATAAAAATTATTTTGTTTATAATTTTGATTTGAAACTTGAAACATGATATCTCATACAGTTTTTAAGATGGAGCCTCAGTTGTTTCACTGTTTTATAGCTAAAACTATTGTTTAGTGCTTGACATAGAGCTATTTTTTATTTCCATTTACATTAATTAATATTACCATATATGTAAAATATGATAGTGTTTTATGTTGCTTAATTATGTAAAAATGTCCAAAGATAATTATTAATTATTTTAATGTTATTTTATTCATTGTCAGGCGCTAGGGGACATTTCAATCTTCAAAATGACACCAATATCTTCTTGGTATCATCATATTTGGCTGAGACGTCATGTCTAAAAAAATTAAATATTCTAAAATTACTACTTACAGGAAATGAACCACAAACTTTCAGAGTCTAGAAGCCTCCAGCATCATATGTCATCCCTTCAGCAGCTTCATATTGGTCCAGTTTCAGCTTCTTTCTGTCTCTCAGATACCTCCTTCTTGCTTCTACTTCAGGTGTTGAATGTCGTTTGGCACTTCTGTCCTCATTTTCCATTGATGCAGCAACTCCTGCGATGGTGTTTGTACCAGGGTTTACATCCATCCTCCTTAGAATTTCAATTTCTACTTCTGGAGCTATATTAAAATGACACACAGCATCACTGACACACAAATTTACAGTTTCATTACTTGTATAAACTTCCTTGGGGCACCTGTTCCATATTGTTTCATTGAACGTCTCGTTCACATTTTGGGTTTTTCCTTATAAGCACCTTGCCAATAACGTTAGGTAAGTCAACCTCTCGTACACAGGTTTAATCGCTCTTATTTTCGTGCCAGGTCCTTTGTGTTTGCAAGTTTCTCCCTTGGCTTTCACTACTTCGTAAGGACACCAACTCCCTTCACCCAATGGACGCTTAGCATGAAGAGGCTGGTCATCATCTGCTGCGATATGGAACAAGGAAGCCCAGATTGCTCTACACATATCTTCTACATTGCCAGTATTGGCCCTCAAAGCAATGCCAAAGTAGTTCTGGAGGTTGTCGATAAGTTTGTGCGTTAGCCCCCCTCTACAACCTAGATTGTTTGAATTTGCTAGTTGGCGTAGAGCATTTCTAACACGTTTTTAATAGTATTCCACACATTTCAATTTCATAATAGTCTTTATGCTCGACCATGCCGATATGTAGTAATTATACACCTGGTAGCAGTCCTTTAATGCATGTCATTAAAGTACACCTACTCATTAAAGTACAGGTGTTCAGCCAATGACAAGTCAGCTTACAGGTGTTCAGCCAATGACAAGTCAGCTTTGTACCGTTATAAAACCGCAAGTATCGATTATTCTCGGATATGCAATCGAAAGAGAATTAGCGAAAAGTCACGGAGGTTGGAAATCCAATACTATCGCAGAAGGTTATGTTCTGTTACTATAATAATTAGCGTTAATTGTAAATAATATTTAAATAAATACAATTTGTCATCTCGTTTTTCAATGTCTAATTTAATTTCAATGCTATATCAAAGTTAATATTTAGTTTACTCTGTAGGTTCTTATAGGCTATCTGGACATCTGTTCCTCGGAAAAAATCAATACTTTCGCGTCTGCGCACATCTCACAATTTACGAGATATTGCTCAAGGTCAGTTAGATACAAATAAAATGAATAATTTCAAGTTAGAAATATGGTCGAGAATAAAAAGTCGTATGAAACTCGCCTATAATGGTAATTAAGAAGCTCGTATGAAAACATCCATACTCGCTTCTTAATTACTATTATTATAGGCTCGTTGCATAATGTACTATTCCATTATATGGATCTAGTTCACACACCGTTTCACTTTCATTGAATGGTGCACAATAGGGCTGGGGACGGAGCGGTTCGGTTCGGAGCAGTTACTGTGACGTCATTACTCGGTTAAACCGAGTACAAATTTGTGGCGGCAGATTTAAAATGTAGATAGATTGAGTCGATTTTAGAACGTAATTTAAAAGCGTTGTAGTAAAGCGCTTTCGCTTTGCCAATTGACGAGAAAAAATTGCTTCTCTTCATTGCAAAATGGCGGTTGCAAATTTCATTTGCGTGATTACAACTTTTTGCGGAGTTATTATGTATGAAAGGCCTATTTAACTTTCAGTGTTGTTATATATGACAGACGAAATACAATTGAGAAAATAATTTATAATACTAACAGCGAATAAATTGACATGTGAGGTAAACGTTAAACGCCGCAGCTAAATAAAAAAGAAGGTAGAAAGAAACGGGCTCCATGAAGCGCTGCCTAAAACACTTCAAAATAATACACAGAATTATTTACTATTACGGAAAGTGGATAAAATAATCATTAAAACGTGGAATCTTAAACAGAAGAACATAATGTTTATTTATTTTATAACATTACTAGCCTTCAATACAACCATGTTCTATTTGGTGAAGAGTAATATTATTGATAAATTAAAGTAATTAGGTAACATAATTCCTGGAAATAAAAACAAATAAAATGATGACTGATGAGGTAACACAAATCCAATGAACACAAGAAAAATGTAATGCACTTCCTTTTTTAACATATTGTAATATTAATCAAACACTCTAATATGATGATGATGATAATAATAATAAAATTATTATTATTATTATTATTATTATTATTATTATTATTATCGTAGTAATAATAATACTTATGGGTTTTAAGGAACCCGGAGGTTCATTGCCGCCCTCACATAAACCCCATTGGTCCCTATCCTGAGCAAGGTTAATCCAGTCTCTATAATCATGTCCCACCTCCCTCAAATACATTTCAATATTATCCTCCCATTTACGTCTCGGCCTCCCCAAAAGTTTTATTTCTTCCCGCCTCTCAACTAACAATAATAATAATAATAATAATAATAATATTATTATTATTATTATTATTATTATTATTATTATTATTATTATTATTATTATTTACAGTAATATGTTCAGACTGTCAGTGTTCATTAGGCCCACTTGACAATAGGATGAACTCCTCTTCAATAATAGAGGCCTTTCAGCCCGCCTTGGGGATAAGGAAATAATTTGTTCTGCAGCAGAAAATATTTAAATACAACAGTACCTACGTTGTTGTCTGCTAGAATTAAGTAAAACACGTGAACTCTGTTTGAACGTTTGAACTGACCGGTAACGGCTACGGTTAACCGAGTAACTTCGGCGCTCCGCTGCCAAGCACATAAACCGGTAGAACCGCGTAACTCAACAGTTCTACTCGCTCCGTCCTCAGCTCTAGTGCACAACCGTCTTCACATAGTGAACAGAGTCCAATTTCCTTTGTGGTACTCATGTCGCAGGTTTCGTGGTATCCAAGTCGATTACCAGAGACACTTATCATATTTTCGATCCTACTTTTGAACTGGTTAAAATCTGGAAGAGCAGTTCGAAATGACGGTAGTGTTCTTGTAGTGCCCAGAAAAATACCTAAACTCACAGATAATGCAGTCCCTTCAAAACTTCCAAATCAGCATCATATTTGTCCTACAAAAACGTGAAGAACCAGAAGAAAGACGAAAAGAAGCAGAGGCGAGAGATGAAGATGCGTTTAGCAAGTGGTTGGCAAATGACGTGATTTCAGATTTTAACCTGTACAAAAGTAGGATCGAAAATATGAAAATTGATGGGTTCACGGTAATAGTAAACGATATTGAACGTTGTATTTTTTATAATTGGCAGTACTTCTGTTGTGCTAAAGATTATCGCGAGTTTAAAAGTAATTAACGAACTTAGAATTAATATTTCAAACAACGACATTTCCATTGCTAGTTCTAAATTTAAATGGGTGCTTGGCAAAGATATGGTAATGCATAAGTGGTATAAATTCGACACTCTTTTGAGTCATTTGAAGTCTTACAAGATTCGGAATTTATCAACAAACGAGAAAATTGAACTAGCTTCAAACTTGTTGCGCAACTACTGCGATGAAATTGACTAAACTCCTGGACTATATAGTAAGGTTAAGTTTTTGAAGGAGCAAGCATAGGCGGAGTTATGGGAGGGCATGGGGGCAATGCCCCTCAAACTTGTGTCAACTCCTTTTTCTTTATACAGGGTGATTCAAAACCTCTGCGACAAACTCTGAGGGGTGATAGATCTAACAATAAGGAACTCTTTTTGTTAAACAACCTATGTCTTTTGACGCGTCGTTTCGAAGTTACCGTTGAAAATGTTTTTGAGCGGATGTATGTCAGTGTAGGCGAATGTGTGCATCTCTGTTTGTTTGTTGAGATGTTTGTAAGAGACGAAAAGGGCTTTTGTTGTTTGTTTACGTTTAATGTTCAATACCTTTTCCTTTCAGTTCAGTCTAATCATCAATTGAGAATGGATGTCTACACTTTTCCCGAGTTAGCCGACATGGTAATGTGTTATGGGGAGGCTCGCGAAAACGGAAGAAGAGCTCTCCACATGTATCAACAACAGTTTCAAAAGAGAAATCACCTTCACCACACAATGTTTGCTCGACTTTATCAGCGCCTTCGAGACGATGGGTCTCTTCGTCCCTGGCGAATTGGTGGAACACCGCGTAGACATCCATTTTCAGTTGATGTTTACACTGAACTGAAACGAAAAGGCATTTAACATTAAACGTAAACAAACAACAACAACCCTTCTTTTCTCTTGCAAACATCTTAACAAACAACCAAAACAAACAAACAGGGGTGCACACATTCACATACATTGACGTACGCCTGCGCAAAAACATTTTCAACGGTAACTTTGAAACGACATAGGCTGTTTAACAAAAAGAGATTTATCACCCCTCAGAGTTTGTCGCAGTTTGTCGCAGAGGTTTTGAATCATCCTGTATATTAAACTTAGAAAATAATTAATTCAAAAGATGTTTTTTTGTTTTCGTTTATGATTAAGTTTCTGTGTTTAATTGACGAATTAATGCCTTCAGGCCATGTGTCTGGACTATAATATATTTTATTTTAAATTTCTGAATGTATAATCATTTCTATACATCATTTGAATGGGAATATTGAGAAACCACACACGTCCATAAAATTTTCAGGAACGACAAAAACCACACAGCTACTTTTACCTAATACTTTGACCCCGTAAAAAAATATATGTGGTTAAGTACAGTATGTTAAAGATTTTCAGTAGATTTCACCCCTATGCGACATATATTTTCCGAGAAAAAATATATAAAAGCCGTTGGATATGTGTTGTTTCTCAATATTTTGAACATACATTAATTAGCAGAATACAATAAAATATTACATCTTTACTCATAACAAATGGTTACTTTGCAAAACTGTCACAGATCATCAATATATCATTTTCATTTGTGTAACTTACTATTACTGTAAACTTAAAAACAAAACAAAAAAAATAAATTTTTATTTAGAATAAATTGTTATTTGCGATTGCAAATCCTTCACAGATCATCAATATAATAAAATATTCATTCATTTTCACGACTAGACAAACTTTAAGCATCAGAATAGAACGTTAAAATGATATTCTTATTCAGGAAAAATTGTTACTTATTTCGAAACATTCACAGATCATCAATATAACAGAATATTCATTTAATTTTATGTACACTCAGAGTAAATGTCGGAATACAACACTAAAATTAGATTTTTATTCAGAACAAAGGGTAAAAGTAAAAAGTAAACCGTCCACACCCGTGGAGTAAAGGCTAGCGCGTCTGGCCGCGAATCTAGGTGGCCCGGGTTCAATTTCCGGTCGGGACAAGTTACCTGGTTGAGGTTTTTCCCGGGATTTCCCCCCGACCCAATATGAGCAAATGCTGGGTAACTTTCGGTGCTGGGCCCCGAACTCATTTCACCGGCATTATCACCTTTATCTCATTCAGACGCTAAATAACCTACTAAAACAATAATAAAAAAAGTAAATCCGTGGCGCTACAACACATGAAGGACCAAGACCGACCAGCCGGTTGCTGAAACAGAGGTAGACGATCATCCAACCAGAATGGAGGTATCGTGTGGTATTTTTAAGTAGGTTATTTTATGTCGCTTTACCAACATCTTAGGTTATTTAGCGTCTGAATGAGATAAAGGTGATAATGCCGGTGAAATGAGTCCGGGGTCCAGCACCGAAAGTTACCCAGCATTTACTCATGTTGGGTTGAGGGAAACCCCCGGAAAGAAACCTCAACCAGGTAACTTGTCCCGACTTGGAATCGAACCCGGGCTACCTGGTTTTGCGGCCAGACACGCTAACCGTTACCCCACAGGTGTGGACTGGTATCGTGTGGTTAGCATGATGATGCCCCCAGCCATTATAGCTGGTTTGCGAAACCGGATTTTCACTACCTATCGCAGCTCCCCAAGTACATCACGATGCTGGGTGCACATTGGTCCCACAGGCCTACACTAGCCGAAATTTCATGAGAAAATTTCTTCCCCCATGAGGAGGAAGCGCGCATTCCTCAGAACAAAGGGTACATATTGCAAATCCTTCACAAATCATCAATATCATATTATAATACTCAATCATTTTCATGTGTAATTATAATGTAAACTTCCTGCACCCCATCGTTTTCAGGAAGGAATCTGTGGGACTTTTTCAGATGATTCGTCTTTTGTTTATTAATTGGCAAACTTCCTTTATATGGTATGAGGAATCAATGAACGTTCTGATAATACAAAAGTATGTTCCACTATTCTTCCATGTACTGTATGTGTACTTTTGCTTTTACAACTCTGAGATTTTCACTGGAGTAATGAGAGAGAAGAGAAGAAGAAGTAATGAAACTGATGGAATTCAGTTTAAAATAGTTCTTACTGAGAACGTGGACTTCCTCTCACTTGAGTGAAGCACTAATAACGTCATCAACCACAAATAAACAGATATTAGAACGCACTCAAAACCAAGCTTTACGTCTCATCACTGGTGCAATCAAAACTACTCCAATTGAAGCCATGCAAATAATCACATCTAATAAACCAGTTGTAACAGATTTTAACCTATGAAAAATTAAGAAGGCTTCCAAATTGGGATAAATGGAGTAAATACAAAGATTCTAAATTTACATTGAGGACCCAAAACGGATACATACAAGAGGTAGAAAAGCTTAAACAAAATCTAGAAATACCAAGTGAGAAGGAAAACTTGCTGTCCCGATATAATACACTTAATAACTTCAAAGTAGATTGCTGCCTTGATCTTGATGAAGTCTTCAACAAAAAAGATATAAATCCAGAAATAGCAAAAGCCATTGCCCTATAAACAATTAATAGAAAATATCCACAGAAGGACTGGTTGTACATTTACACTAATGGATCTCTCATTGTTAAAAATGAAGGAGCTGGAGCAGGGGCTACTTGCCAATACTTTTCTCTTTATAAAAATGTTGGCAATTACACAACAAATTTTGATGGCGAAGTTGAAGCCATTTATACATCACTTCAAAATGTATTTGTTTGGCTAAACCAGTGCAAAAACTTAGTCATTCTGTCTGGCTCCAAAGCTGCAATCCAGTCCATCAGCTCAACTACATCCCCTAAAATGGAAAAAGTAAAAGAAATTCATTGCGTGGTAAAACAAATTCAAATGCTAAATAAAAAAGTGGTCTTCCAATGGATCCCGGCCCACTGCGGACTGAACGGTAACGAGAAAGCAGATATGTTAGCAAAGAAAGGAACTTATATCAACTTAAAAACAAATTTCAAGTTCCCATATGAATCAATAAAACGAGTCATAAAAAGAATAAGTTACAGTGAACAGGCAAAACATCAAACTTCAAAATGGAAAGAATCATTCAAAGATCCAAAACTAATTCCTGATCTACCTCGAAAATCTGCCGTGGCAATGTTTAGATTGATTACTGGTCATGATTGCCTCAATAAACACCTTCATCGTATTGGAGTACTGAATTCACCTAAATGCTTACTGTGCACCAGAGAAGAGGACATGGAGATGGAGCACCTGTCTAATTGTGAAACACTTAGGACATTTGTGGACCTTCCATCAAAATATTGGGAAGCAAGAAGGATGATGACTTCATTGTTAAATCCAGAGCATTTGATACACACACACACGTATCTGTCGGATACAGGGGGGAGAGCCATTAATCCTTCCCATTGAAGGCTTTAAGGAACCAACCTGAACAAATACCCAACGTCCCATTCCTACCTTCCCGTGGTGCAGCCGTTAGTAAGCATAATTTTACAAGCTGAACTAAAGGGAGGGGCTACTCATCAATTAGCACTCGTCAGCTTGATGAGTTAATGACTGAATTTGGTATAATTTTCCTCTATTCAATACCTAATTCCCTCAATACCCTTTCCTATCCAGTCCTCTGACTGAACTCTTACTTTCTTCGACCCCGACGGCATTAGAGCATTCGAGGCCTAGAGGTTCATTTCCCTTTCCTTCCTCCTCTTTCTACTTTTCTGTTCCTAGTGCTGACCTGCTATGGCACTAAAATCGTCCTCCAGTGGCTTAAGGAGGGAAAGCTGGTGATCAACAAGATCTCCCAGCTAGGTCCAATGGACCCGTCGACCAACAGCAGGTGTGGTCCTCCAGACATTCTGGGGGTTGTGTGTGAATGAAGTAGCCACCAAACATTAAAATATGGTGTTCACTTAAATCAGCTCCAACTTGCCATTTAACCACTCCAATATGAAATTAGTACCATTAAGGTAAAATTATCCGGAGGTAAAATAGTCCCCCAATTAAACACTACTCAAACTCTCTCACAGATTACATCCCAATATCAAAAAAACTGACAAATGTATCAAAAGAGAATTACATAAAAATAATAAAAACAATATTACTAGTACAAAACCTGAAATATTTCATCAAAATTTTACTTCCAAAGAATTAAATATAGCTATACAAAATTTAAAAACCAAGAAATCTCCTGGCCCCGACAATATTCATTCAGAATTTTTGAAACATCTGGGGGAAAAAGACAAGTCTGTACTTTTATCCATTTTCAATTTATCATGGAACACCTCAATTCCTGCAGCTTGGAAAAAAGCAATCATTGCACCAATTCACAAAAAAGGGAAACCTGCTCATGATGTTAATAGTTATCGATCAATAGCACTGTTAAGCATGATAGCAAAAACCATGGAGTCCATGATCTCCAACAGATTAACTTGGTATTTAGAATCCCAAAATCTTTTATCACCAAGACAAACCGGCTTTCGACAACTACACTCTACCAATGAACAAGTCATACGCCTCGGCCAAGAAATAGAAGATAGTTTTAACAAGAAAGAAGATACCTTGGCAATATTTATTGACTTTCAGTTAGAATATGACTCTGTTTGGAGAAATAAATTATTACTAAAACTCCAGAAATGAGGTATCTCCAGCAATATGTTCTGATGGATATCAGAAATCCTTAGTCAAAGATTCATTGCCACTAAATTCAATAATTCACCTTCTAGTTACAGACAAACATATCGAGGTCTACCCCAGGGCGCTGTCCTCAGCACAACTTTATTCAATATTTATATAAATGACACCCTCCCTATTAGAGGAATCAAACATGAAAACAGCACTATTTGCAGATGATATAGTTTTGTGGACTTCCGGATCTTACAGACATAGAGACAAAATTCAAAATTCTGCTCTTTAAAGCTCTAAATCAACTACATGAATGGAATACATCAAATTTGATGACATTCAATTTAAGCAAAAGTAACTACCAAATATTTTCACTTGGTAAAAAAGAAAGAGAATTCAATATTTAATACAATGGCCAACACCTTCCTAGGACTTATGAATCCAAATATCTTGGAGTTATTTTCGATAGTAAGTTAACATGGAGCAGCCATTTGAAATATATTTCTGAAAAAGCTCGTAAAAGATTCTCCCTTCTAAAAAGACTAGCAGGAAAGAAATGGGGATGCTCTAGGAATACTTTGAACACTACATACAAAATGTTTATACAGCCAGTGCTGACATAATGCGGAGATATTTTAATTACTTCACCTTTCATAAACGAAATAGAATATGTTCAAAACTAAGCTCTCAGACTCATTACTGGTGGAATCAAAACAACTCCAATAGATTCTATGAGATTCCTCACTAATATTAACAGCATCAAAATGAAAAATAGAAGAAAAAGCACTGATTCAATATGAAAAACTTATTAGATTACCAGGAAACAATTGGCATTCATACAGTCCTCTCTGTAGATTGAAAACCCAAAAAAGTTTCATATCCATTGTTCAAAGATTAAAACAGAAAATCAATATCCCGAATTTAAAAGAAAACCTACAAATTAAACCAAACCCTTTAACTCTATTAAATATAGAATATAATCTAAATTTAACAGAAGAAATACTAAAATCAGAAGTAAACACTGAAATACTAAAACAATTGTCTTTAGAGACAATTAATATTAGGTACCCTCCACAAAACTGGCTTCATTTATACACCGACGGATCCTTGATCTCCAGAGAACAAGGTGCCAGTGCAGGTGTTACGTGCTGTCTCTTCTCACTTTATAGATCTCTTGGGTATGGAACAACAAGTTTTGATGGAGAAATCATTGCAATAAGTGAAAGTCTCAGGAATCTTCTATGCCACATCAATAAATTTTAAAATGCAGTTATATTGTCAGACTCCAAAGCAGCTATTCTATCAATAGTCTTTAAACACACACCTTCATCTCAAACAGCAGAAATAACTAAAATGGTCTCTCAATATTAATATCACTCAATAAAAGAATTGTATTCCAATGGATACCATCCCATTGTGGAATCCTGGGAAACGAGAATGCGGATGCTTTAGCAAAGAAGGGCAGCACTGCTACTTACAGACCTGTTACTAAATCTACGTATTACTCTGTGAAAAGATTTATTAAATCTACATACTTAGACTTCAACAAACAAAATTTGATAACACAATCCCAAGGGAAAAAATGGAACTCTGTGCATCAAAATCCACGATTTACCACGAAAATCGTCTGTAGCTGCATTTAGATAAGCAACAGGCCATGATTTTTTGGCCAAACACCTGCATAGTATTGGAATATATCAGTCCCCTAACTGCCCATTGTGCAACTCAAACCAAGAAATGGATTCAGAACGCCTCAAAATTTGTGCTTCAGTGGCTGGCCATGATAATATCTTTGAAAAATATTGGAGTGCAAGAGGTCAAGTGACTTTATTGTCAAATGCCTGGCATTAGAAAACAACAACAACATACATGGCAACGCAGCTAAGTATCGATTATTCCTGACAAACAGTCGATATTAGAAAGAAATGAAGATCGGGATTAATATTTTGATTGAATTGCAGTAAGTCACATTCTTTTGTTCTCAGCTAAGTTATTGTTGTATTTACTGATTTATAGAATATAGGTTATGTGCGTTTAATACTAGCATTACTATTTAATAGGGAACGGATTTTTAGGTACCAGAATGATATTGACCAAATAATTATCACAAGTTGAGCGTTTATGTTGTAGTTCATCATTTGTTCATAACTACTACCAACATTAACTAAGCACCTGAAAACCCGGTTCTAAGGAATTAATAACCAAAATATTAACTCGATTAATATTTCAATTGAAACTAAAATGTAGTATGGTTGTATTTTCACATATAGCTGGCCTACTATGTGGAAAGCCCCAGTAGCGTAAAACTTAAAATAAGAAGAGGAAATCACGTTTGCTTCATATTCTTGTAGGTCCACATCATTTTCGAATATTAAATAAAATGTCCAAAACTACTGTAAATACTAAGAATTAAGTTATATCGTCTTATAGGCATAAATATATAATTAGTATAAAATATTATATCTTATTTTCCTCAATGCAACAAAGAGTAAAAAAAATTGTCAACCTGCCGCGTCTTGCATTTAGTTGCAGATTTTTATTTAGCATTCTTGCTAAATTTTGTGTTGATTCCTTCGAAAATCCAAATATTCGTCTGCAATTATTGTCGTTATATAGTTACAAAGAATTATTTTTGTTTCTAATCACTCTAATCCGGAGATTTAATGCTCATAGACACATTTTTTTTATAATCGTCCAGCTGATCTACTACCTCCATCTTGTATACATGAACCCATGGTTTTAAACCTACCCCAGCCGTGGTCTCTGCTTCACACCATGGTTTCGAGCCATGGCTCAGAAAAATGAAAAAGATCTCGTTTTATAAATCCAAACGCGGTTTAAAGCCATAGCCGTGGTTTACACCTTGTTTTAGAAATCGACCCTATGTGTTCTTTAAAATCAATATATTGCAGTAGTTTCTGGAACTAATTTAAGTTAAAGTTATTTTTTTAACTAAATTGTCCTTTTCAGTTTCCTTTCTATAACGCCAAAATCACGGTCGCAGGGGAGGAAGGAAAGGCCTCTTATGGGGAAGTAATGTGTGATTGTTTCAAACCTCCTCTGTGATAAGGAAAATTGTATTTAATATACAATGTTACCAAACTATGCACATGCTGCCAATCTAAGAATCTAGAATATTGAGAAACCCCACAAGTCCTGAACATGTGTAGTTTCTCTTCGTATTGGATATAAGTTGAACTGAATTCTGGCACAGGGTGTGATGGAAGATGTAGCGTATCTCTTCAGAATGGTGCATTCTGGTGTGTAGAATACAAAATGGCATGTAACTCAATTTCGTAAAAAAAGTGGATATGTGGGGTTTCTCAACATTCCCATTCATTTGTGCTGGGTAACTATCGGTGATAGACCTTGGCTCATTTCACCAGCATTATCACCTTCATTTCATTCAGACGCTAAGTAACCTGAGATGTTGATACAGCGTAGTAAAATAACCTACTTAAAAAACCCATTCATTTGAGGAATGAAAGCATTGTAATGTTTCCTTTGTAACAGCCTGAACTCATGTGTTAGAAGTCTGCAGGTGTTCAGGCCGCCACTTGGAGAAATGTGAATAACATACTGCACAACATCACAGCAAAAAGAAAAGTGATTCCGGTATAATGTGCAAACTTAAAGACGAGATAAATAAAATAATTATAGTTTACATTTGTTATGATATCTTCAGGAAAGTAAGCTTCATATAAAAAAAAAGTTTGTTAGCACTGTTACGTAATGTTATTGAAGCAAGTAAAGAAATAGGTTTGGAAGTAAATCCCGAAAAGACAAAGTATATGATTATGTCTCGTGACGAGAATATTGTACGAAATTGAAATATAAAAATTGGAAATTTATAATTTGAAGAGGTGGAAAAATTCAAATACCTGGGAGCAACAGTAACAAATATAAATGATACTCGGGAGGAAATTGAACACAGAATAAATATGGGAAATGCCTGTTATTATTCGGTTGAGAAGCTTTTATCATCCAGTCTGTTGTCAAAGAATCTCAAAGTTAGAATTTATAAAACAGTCATATTACCGGTTGTTCTTTAGGGTTGTGAAACTTGGACTCTCACTTTGAGAGAGGAACATAGGTTAAGGGTGTTTGAGAATAAGATGCTTAGGAAAATATTTGGGGATAAGAGGGATGAAGTTACAGGAGAATGGAGAAAGTTACACAACACAGAACTACACGCATTGTATTCTTCACATGACATAATTAGGAACATTACATCCAGACGTTTGAGGTGGGCAGAGCATGTAGCACGTATGGGCGAATCCAGAAATGCATATAGAGTGTTAGTTGGGAGGCCGGAGGAAAAAAAGACCTTTAGGGAGGCCGAGACGTAGATGGGAAGATAATATGAAAATGGATTTGAGGGAGGTGGGATATGATGATAGAGACTGGATTAATCTTGCTCAGGATAGGGACCAATGGCGGGCTTATGCGAGGGCGGCAATGAACCTCCGGGTTCCTTAAAAGCCAGTAAGTAAGTATGCATGTATTTCTGTACGACAGAGAAAATGAGGGAGTTTGTTTTAAGTTTTCCCTATTATAATATGTAGTAGACCTACAGTTCAAGCCCTATACAACTCGGTCCGAAACATTGCGGATTTGGATGCCCCCGAAAATGGGTACTTTTATTAAATGATCATATTTCGATATACTGTACCACGATCAAGCTGTAACGGGGAAAGGAGGTAAATGATGTACCCCTAACCCTGTTATATGGGGATTCTATGGTTTCTCCCCCAAGAAAATGATTCTCTCTCCGCCTATGGGAGCAAGTATCACTGTTAACAACAAAAGCGCCGAAATAATCAATTGATACTTTAGTATGGTCATCCTTGAATTATTTTTCAAATCCGCCATCATATAGACAATTATGGAGTTCCAATTCCTCATCCTAACTACCTAAGACAGCTATCCCAGAGAGTCAGACAGCTCAAATTCCTATTGATTAAAATATCTTTCCGAAAAAGCTTAGACATTAGAAGATCACGAGAAATGTTAATACTTATTATTGAACAAAATTTATGTTAAACCTGCAATTTCTTATAAGCGTGGCAAAATGCAGGATTTCGCAGATAATTTGCAACCTGCTACCACAGTACAAGCATTTATGATTACGTCACTCTGTAAAACAATAAAGATATACCATAAAGTCTTTTTCCCGTAAAGAATTTGACTTCAGAAAAGCTTTACGAGTTTGCAGTATCAATTCTAAACATCCTGAATCAGTACGGATTACAAGTTATCTCTCTCATATCAGACAACAATAGAATCAACTGGAACATGCCAGCGTTTCTCAAACTATGGTCCGAGGACCACCTGTGGTCCTCGAGGTCTGCCCTTTTGGTTCTTCAAAAAAGACAGAAGAAAAATAAAATTCAAACGAATTGCGTATCACACTAAAGCTGAAAATCTCAGAGTTTGGAAATGAACCATGGCAATCGCCTTTCACTTTTTCTCCCAGTACTGACATTTTATGAAATTTATTACCCTACTCGTCTACCGAATTCCCACTCTACTCTCAGCAACAAAAGAGGGATGTAAAGTACTACGAACGTGGTGTTTCTCGCCATCTTTTCCCCGCACATCCTGCGTCTGTAACCCAGCCAGGGACCACCCGAATTCATAACAGAGGACCAAAGTACCGAATCTTTTCATGTATTTATGACTTTCTTAATAGTTTTGCCGACACCCAGTCTGCACACTGAAATGGTCACGTATTGTACGTCGTATCGTATACCAATAAGGTGGTGATCCTCACTTCAAAAAAGTTTGAGAAATGCTGTGCTAGAGAAATTATGTAATGGACAACTAACGTCTACTTTTAAAATTCCCTTAAAATGGCAGTGGAGATGATTGTAACTACAGGGGAGATTTAGATGCTGTTGTGAAATGTGGTTGTGATGATGTTATTTTTGTTTGTGAGGATGTTGAGGTAGAGGAAAATAATGTGATGGCGCTAATATAGGCCTACTATATTGCAGGTTATGTTGCCAAGTGTGTAAGTGTAGCAGTAAAGTGTGTTAGATGTAGACATGTTTTATACAGTGATCAGACATTGGAATATTCCTGTTACACAGTAGAATTGAATAATTATTTAAGAATAATAGACAGAGAAGGACTCTTGTGGCGCACACAATTTGTAACAAATGTGACTGTACTGGCATATAAAGTGTTTCACTGTTTAATTTCGGACAAATATGAGAGCGACTTCATTAACCCTCTACTGCATGAGTTATTTTCTCAAATAACGTTCAGTTGTTTTATTGGCGCCATAGACTCAGAGATACCAACTTCTTAAATTTTCTTCGACTCTGTCTTTGTCGGTGCAACAAATCAAAGGCGTCTCTTAAAAACATTAATACGTGAAAGTGTTAGTAATAGTGGTGACTTCACAGTGTGTGATGCGAACATTCCATACGTATGCTAGTTTCTAGAGCCACAACTATATTGGATAATATTCTAAAATGAAACAAGATAGTATTGCCGGTGCTTCAGGAACAAAAAGAAAAGTGCAGACTTTCATACAAAACAGGTACCGATAACAGTGTGTATTTAAATGACATCTGATGAATAACTTTACTGATTCTACTTCTTTAGAGAACTGCGTATTCCTGTCGTTTTTCTGTACTAACAGTAGTAAGAAACGAGCTTTGAATGATTTCCGCCGAATTTGGAAAAGACATAGACAGATTTGAACTGCCAACATAGAAAACAAAAAAATCACTACCTGTTCAAGGGGGCCACACTCAATCCCTTTCACCTTCATCTTGACAATAATAAAAGCCTAAACTAACCTAACCTAACACTAAAATCCTAAACTAATCTAACCTAACCTAACTTGTCACAAATTCGCCTATACAAGGCATAACAAAAGCCTAAACTATCCTAACCTAACTTGTCACAGTTTCGTATATGCAAAGCATAATAAAAGCCTAAACTAACCTAACCTAACTTTTCACAGATTCGCCTATACAAGGCATAACAAAAGCCTGAACTATCCTAACCTAACCTGTTAGAGTTTCGTATATGCAGAGCATAATAAAAGCCTAAACTAACCTAACCTGTCACTAAAATCCTAAACTAACATAACCTAACTTTTCACAGATTCGCCTATACAAAGCATAACATAGCCTAAACTATCCTAACCTAACTTGTCACAGTTTCGTATAAGCAAAGCATAATAAAAGCCTTAACTAACCTAACACAGATTTGCCTATAGAAGGCATAACAAAATCCTAAACTACCGTAACCTATCCTGTCACAGATAAGTACGTAAGACATAATAAAAGTCTAAACTAACCTAGCCTCACATAATAAAAGTCTAAACTAACTAGCCTGTCATAACACTCCATTTTCTTACCCCTGCACACTTCCCTGAGGTATGAAAATGGCCGAATTTCTATGCCGCTGGAACATTGCAAACTAGCGTGAAACGTTTGTAATGTCTCGTAAGTTATGTTGGTACGACATGTAAGACTGCTGAACATGCATATATCCGCAATAGGAAAAGAAGTCAATCAACGCTCGTTTAACAGTAGTAGTAGTAGTAGTAGTAGTAGTAGCAGTAGCAGCAGCAGATAAAATAATAATTATGCTGATTACTGTCTTGTTAATATAATTTACTATTAACTAGAGTAAATAACGCCAAGCACCACTATTAAATATACCCAAGAGAAATGGCATGCAGAGCATGCCCCGTTTGTATGACGTCACGATTCTGCTATCCAGTCCTGATAAAGAACTTATAGCGAAGGTCCCAGCAGACCCTGTGAATGAATGAGTGTATGCCCTCTTGTTCTCTTTTGTCTTCACTGTCCACGTAGAACTACGTCTTTCTCCTCAGGAGGTGCCTATGAGTAATAACTCTGGAATTTTTTTTTCTTGTTAGGAGGGAGGGAGGGAACATGCCACGCACTACGACCTGAGGTCTATTGTACACCCCCTATATGGGATGAGTTGCATGCCCACCGATCAATCCTCTACGCGCACTGACCTAACCAATTGACCCCCTTAACGACCGGTCACTACAGCCAACAGAGTCCATGTACCACTCCTGCTCCGGCAACCCCTCCAAGGCTCCCTTAACGGTCCGAGGCAGAAGTCCTCCACAGAGAAGGTTTGCCCCAGGTTCCGTTGCAGAAGCTATCCATCATCACTTGAATACAATCCACAAAGGCCGGTTGAGAGAGCCAGGAGCTTCGGAGGACCGCCTGTAGAGCGATCTGAAAACCAGAAGAAGTAACGGGATGACAAATGAAAGGATGATAGGGGAGGAAAGGAAGTGGCGAAGTTGAGTGGGGTTCCAATTGCCTGATAAAGTTATCTGATATTCATCCATAGGAGTGAGGGAAAAACCCCGAAAAAACCTCATCCAGGCAACTCGTCCCGACTGGGAATCGAACCCGTGCCTGCTGGGTTTAGAGTTAGACTCGCTAACCTCTCAGCCACAACGGTGGACTAACTCTGGAATTAATTGTCACTGTCCTGGTGGAGTGGAAGAGAAGGCCTGATGGCCTTAATCTTACCAGAATAAATAAATAAGTAGTAGTAATAATAATAATAATAATAATATTATTATTATTATTATTATTATTATTATTATTATTATTGTTATTATAAATAACCCACACTTATTCTCCTTGTCTCCTTAGCAATTAGAATAATAGTTGGAGCAAAGGCTAGAGAATCATTTAGACCATTTTTATTTAAATGAGAGATTCTGACCTTAACAAATCAGTACATACTGTATACTCTTTAATAAATTTCCTCTTATGCAATAAAGAAAATTTTCTAACTAATTCAGCCCTACATAGTATAAATACCAGCAGAAGGAATGATTTTCATATGCCATCATCGAATTTATGGCGGCCAGGAAGCTCAGTTGGTAGAGCAGCTGGCTACGGACTGGAAGGTCCGGGGTTCGATCCCAGGTGGTGACAGGATTTTTTCTCGTTGCCAAACTTTCAGAACGGCCCTGAGGTTCACTCAGCCTCCTATAAAATTGAGTACCGGGTCTTTCCCGGGGGTAAAAGGCAGTCAGAGCGTGGTGCCGACCACGCCGAGGTCATGGAAAGCATGGGGCTCTACTTCCATGCCCCCCAAGTGCCTTCATGGCATGTTACGGGGATACCTTTACCTTTTATCATCAAATTTATCATGCTATCAAAGGGGAGTGCGTTACATGGCAATAAAAATTCTCAGTGGTCTTCCTGAAGACATGGCAATAAAAATTTTCAATGGTCTTCCTGAAGACATTAAGAATCATAACCAAAATCCTGCATTATTTAAGGTAAAACTAAAAAATTACTTAATATCGCACACTTTTTATTCTGTAGATGAATTCTTGACATTTTACTGTGTGTAAATATTTTAGTAGTATTAAATGGTAAACATATTGCATTATATAATATGTTGTTATTAAGGTACCAGTATTAATTCTGTATATATTTCGTATTTGCATTTTTATATGTTAAACGTAAGAATTGGATATGTTAGGCTATATTGTATGCTATAAAGCAACTGTAAGAATATTATGGAAAAAATTAATCTATCTGCCTGCCTGCCTGCCTGCCTGCCTGCCTGCCTGCCTGCCTGCCTGCCTGCCCGTCCATATGTCTTCCCCTTGATCATCTTGTATTTTATTTGTTTTTGTATTCCCTATTTTCTCCTTGTATTTTGAGGAAAAAAGTTACATTTGTTGGTACCAAATTTCCTCTTTAAAGGACAAAACTAAAATTCTTTCAAACATCTATTATCGTAATACACTGCTCTCTTAAACTGATTGAGCATATTGGGAATTCAATCAATAGATTTTCCAAAATAGGCTATGAAAAGTTTCATATAAAACAATGGAAGATAAAATTAATGTGCATTAAATTGTGAATTATTTGAAAGAAACATCATATCTGTGGTTGGGAGGAAAAAGGTCTTCAGTAAAAATTTTATACTTTTCAAGGAGAGCAGTAGAAAGATTGAAATTGGTGTCAATTATAGAGTTCTTTTAATTAAGAGGTTTTTCCTCAATATTATTTGTTTATATTTCTTCTAAAATAGGTAATGTTGCTCATTTAAAACTTTTCTTGATTATTTCCAAAAATAGCCGCACTTAAGCCCTTTTAAGATTACAACCCAAACTGAGAAGAATGGACTATTTAAACATAAGACCTTTTTCATGTCAAAATAAATGGGAAATGTAAATTATTAGGAATGCAAAATAGGTCTTAAACAATATACGACTGCTTACCTGATGCTTAAAGTTTTAAAAGGAAAGGGCATCAGTATGTGATAAAATACTAAAATACAAGTTAGACCTTTTAATAGGGAAGCATGGAAAGTAAACATGTGATGTTTGTAAGGAATAAAGTATTAAATATTCTTAAGTCGTTTATTCTGTGTGTGCTCGATTCAAAAAGTACTTAGGACATTTGGTAACGCTCTATAAATCCAGTCAGGGGTCTTATTTGACTTTAACCGTTTTACCAGATTGTAGAGAATTGTTTCCGCTTTCAGAATATATAAAAATGTCATTTTCACAAAAAATTGACTTAAGACCTTTTTCCTCCCGGCCACAGATATATTCTGTGTGACAATGTCATAAACTGTGAAGGAACGAAACTACTTGCATATCATATGAAATATACACTATCTACATATCGAAATAATGGTCTTTATAGCCTACATTGGGAGGAAAAAAACAAAACAAGAAAAATATATATTTTCGCTGCCAAACACTTCACCATTTTATTTTATCACATTCCTCTTTAAGACATTCAACATCTTATGTAGGGTTCCAAAACAATTAACAAGTATGAAAAATACGTTCGTTTGTATCCTGGTAGTAATGTTAATGCAATTTTTACACACCAAAAAATGTTGTAAAGTGAGTTTTCAATACATATCATTACAGCTTTAAAGAAACTATTGAAATAATGTCTATAAACTACAAACAAATATTATATGTAGGCTACAGATAAACTAGGTTTGAAGAGTATGGCTATAGAAACAATTGAGGCAAGATACACACATATGGAATGTTGACAAATTTATACAGATGGATCTCTTATATCATATTCAAGAGGTGCAGAAACTAGGATGAATATGTCCTGTCTTTTCATTTTACTATTCTGTAGGAGAATATACAAAAATTTACAATAAATACAATACAATAAATTTTTAAGTTACTGCTATTTACATATTACTTACAAATGGCAGAGAACCTGGAGGTTCATTGCCGACCTCACATAAGAATGCCATCGATCCCTATCCTGAGCAAGATTAATCCAGTCTCCACCATCATATCCCACCTCCCTCAAATCCATTTTAATTTTATCCCTCCATCTATGTCTCGGCCTCACCAAAGGTCTTTTTCCCTCTGGCCTACCAACTAACACTCTATATGAATTTCTGTCTATTTACAGATATGTTTGCAAAATCTCTTATACAGATTAAATGAATTCTAATTATCAGATTGAAGGGCAGCCATACAGACTATAATCTTGCAACAGACGACAAAAAAAAGCTAAATTACGTGAGTATAAAAAAGATGCGTTATCTAACTAAACTACAGAAAAAAAAATAGTTGATTTCTTCCCATTGTGACATAAGGGAAATGCAACTGCAGACTTTTGACTAAAAAAGAAACTGAAATTTTACAACATCCAATAACAGACTTCTATTTTATTCTGTAAAACAACTAATCAGAAGTAAATTCAGATCTGCCGAAAACAACAAAATTCAGATGGAGCAAATGATACAACCTGGAAATTTTGAATGATTAACCCCGAGATGATCCCTCAAGAGCCACATAAATCAGGTTGATAACAAGTCAGGTCATGATTATTTGACAAGCCACCTGCACAGGATAGGAATTTCCCATACATCAGCCCGTGTACGGTATTGTGTGATGGAAATGGAGAAATGAACATCGAACACATCAAGGGATGCAAAACAAGATAACATCATACAAAAATATTGGGGTACAAGACAACGATTGACTTATTGTCAAGTGCCTAGGGCAGTGATCATCAACTCGCGTATGAACAGGCGCGGGCAATGCTTGGCTGATGCGTGCTTACTGTAATGGGCAGAGGACCGGTTTGTGATGTTGCGTTGTAGTGAACAGAGGCGGTTCTTGCCATCCATTCAAACAAAAGATGTGAGGAGCAGAAAACACTTCAAAACGTTGGCCACACTCAAGAAATACAACTTACAGATACATTATACAACTCACAGTAACGAATATGGCAGATACGAAGATGAAGAGCGTGCAGCATTACTTCAACAATTGAAGGAAAATGAGCTGCTGTTTAAGATCACAATGCTAATGAATCAGCTGTGCGACTCGGTTATAAAATTTCACTTGTAATAGTAAGATATTACAAACCTTTTCAAGATTGAAAATTTGAAGAATGTTTAATTACAACTGAAGAACTTCTCACAAGTGTAGGAGTTTGAATCAATCAGCTTGCCTCCTTCCACCATGATGCGTCCCATCCGAGGTCTAGCCGAGGACGTTCAGGTGCAACTAGTAATTATTTGTCAGTCTTTCATTTGTTATTCTTTGACATAGATGAAAATACTTATGTAAACGATAATCCCCAACTGGTGATTTTTGTAAGAGGCGTTATTGAAAACCTTCAGATTAAGGAGAGCTCTTACATATTGTTTTCATAAAGGATACTACTACTGGTTCTGATTTTTCATGTAGAGGTTGTAGAAATTATTTTGGACTTCCTTTATATCCTTGGCAACTTGGCATTGTTCATGGAGAAAAAAGAAAAGCCTGTATCATAAGTGGAAAATGACAAAATGGATTTGTGAATTTGCCTTCTTAATGGAATTATCTGAATGCTTTAAATTGTTTTCGACAAGGTAAGAACAAGATTATTATACAGTTATATGACAGAGTGAAGGCATTTAATATGAAACCACCTCTAATTGTGGAATGTTAGCTTAACTAAAAGGATAAGTTACAGCACATTTTTCAAAATTAACAACGATATAGGCATACTAGTTTCTTAAGACTTTGGATTTCGAAGAATATATTCACACATCATGCGATCTGCGCCAGGAATTTGATTCTAGATTTAAGGACTAGGAAAATTTTCAATTTGATTTTCGATTATTATTTATAATTGAAACTTATTGATTTACTTTATAATAGTGAACTGAAGGACAAATATCAAAATAGAAGAAGTTATCTGACTTTTATATGAACTTTTCATGTGTTAGATTTCCCCAATTGTACAGACATGCATTTTCGGATTCACATATCTGTGCGAACAGTAATTTTTTCGTATGATGAAGATAAATAAGCCATGTCATGGAAGCCAAGTATCGGATCACAACTTAAAATGTGCTGTCACATTATGCACTATACAAACAATAGTTTCAAACGTTGAGAAATTACTGCGGGAAAAGAGAATTAAACAAATCCTGAAAAATCAGAGCTAATGCCAGTGTTGAGTGAACTAATTTCTACATTACTATTCCTAGGGTTTATATAATATGTTTTGTTCAACATTTTCTTTAACAGAAGCAGTTTATACATTTACAGTAATTGCCATGCATTGCCCGAATAATTAACATGAAATATGTATTACATTTCTGAAAGTAATTATAAATTTATTAACTTCTAACTTTGTTGAAAATAGGCTACAATGTTTTTTTTTTTTTTCAAATTGCTTAAGATAGTTTATTTAGTTATTTCTATTCAGCCCGTATCTTTTTTCATCAGAAAACAATCATAAACCTATGCAGTAAATTCATATTGTGGTCCCGCTGCTGAACATCTTACCTGCCCTGTTACGACTTTCCCTTGCCCAGCTGGCGAGCAGGCGAGGCTTGATGACGACACAGTGCTCTGAGTTGAGGACCACTGACTAGGGACTGGACCAACAACAATATATCACCTGTACAATCTAAGTACAACATTCGTATAAAAATATGCAACATTCAGAAAGGTAAACATTACACTGCAACCAGACTTGCAATCGAAGTTCATGCTGTAAACATGCCGCGTTCCTATGTGGGCTGTACTTTTGTAACTTGGGTGTAACTTGGGTGCACAACCCGAGTCTATAGCTTCAATAAAATCGATTAGGCACGTTACCAGGGGCGTATTTAGGCCTACGCAGACTAGGCAGCTGCCTAGGGTGGCTATTACTGATAAATTTTTTTATATTTTTTAAATTTTATTCATAATTCTTTAAAAGAGTACATGAACTTAAACGCACAATGAAAAAGATATCAGTAACATTGGCAACAATCAGTTAAAATTTAATCAACAGTCTGCCAAGGAAAAATGATAGTTTTTCAATATTAGTGTCACAATGCAATCATTAGTACTTTTTTGAATGTTATGCCCTCTCACTGTGAGAGTCTCACATAATAACATTAAAGAACTTATGGTATTATATTACGATATGTTAGGAAGGCAAATCTCGTTGCTCGCAATCATAAGCTTTGTGATGAACTGATGAGAACGCAGCTAACTCTGTCATAAGAGTAGCTAGTATCAACACTCATTAATCCCATTCAGACTTAAACTCAAAGAAAATACCGCCAGTCATTGTATCAGCGTGACGATTGAGAGTTCAGCTTAATTTGAAACGGTAAAGAGTACAGTTGTTTTGTACCTAGGTGATTTATATTTTAATTTTCATTACAATGAGTGACAGTCGGAAAACTCTCAGTGGTTCTCAATACCGGAAACACCTCTGATTGAGGTTCTTCCTGATATGTAAATCTATAATCAGACAGTAATCTTATTTGATGATATGTATCAGAGGAAGAACTGCGTCTAAAATCTGATTAGTGTAATATGTAGCTAGTGAGAGATATATGCTATAGAGGGGGAAAGGAATTGGTCACCCTACTCCATTATCTCCTGGCCTAGTTGCCTTATGAGTGATGCCTTGATGGTATCACTTGTGGGGTCCAGACCTGTCTTCGGACAGTTGACTAAATAACAATACCGGAAACTCGAGAAAGACAAGGCAATAAAAAGAGAGGAAATGGTGAGAAAAAGTGCAAAAATATGTGTTATTTAAAAAACAAACATAGCCAGCTTGGTCCAGTTTGAGTCCAGATACATCAGAGTGTAATAATGTGGTGAACAGTAGATACCGAAAATAGTGCAGCGTGTGGTTTATTTTAGTCAGGCGTTTCTGATATTAGAAACAGTAATAATGACGCGGAATCAATTATTTCATTTGATCCAAATGACGCATATAGGGCGAAATAAGGGGCAGAAATATTTTTCTCTGCCTAGAGGCGCCAAGTAGCTAGATTCGACCCTGCACGTTAACACACCGGATGGTGCAAGAAACATGATGCATGGCACATGGAGTGTGACACATAACGCCATGTTATTTGTTTTAATGTCATTCAGTGTGGAGTCATCAGATGGAGATCTTTTGCTATTGTCAATAATAAGAGTGCGAAGATAAAGGTGTGAGTTTCGGATTCATTGGTTTAAAACGTTGAAAATCATAGTGCTTGTAGTGTGTTTTATTGGTAGAGTTAGCACAGCATCCAGACAAATTCGCAGAATATTATAGAATGTCCAAAGAATCATTTGAAGATAGACAAACTGTGAATATTCCTAATAGATGGAAAACATGTGTGAGTATTACACAAGCACATGGACTTTTCACTCTGATTTCTGTTGAAGACTTGGGTGGAAATAATGTTGGTGCTAGGGTTGCCATCTATTTTTGAGGAAAATACGGGAGACTAAGTGGTCTACAATATTTGACATATAAAATTGAAAAATTATTAAATTCAGTTAGCGGCACTGAAAACAATTTTATTCTACATTTTGGCAGTTAGGCTTAAATTAAAGTATTTTGAGATATTTTACCTAGCGTAATAGTTTCAAACGAATTTTAAAAATTTCCTACATGAGTAATTGAAGTTGACTGTGTTTTGCAGTTCTGATTTGATTAAAGTGTCGCTCTCCTTTTTCGAACATCTGAGGACTGCGAGACTTCATATGTGAGTATAGGTATATATCAATGTTAACAGTATTAAAAAAAGCATGTTAAAATTGGCCATAAAGTCATTTAAATATGTGCTCTTGCATATATGACTTACCGGTATATGTCTAAAATGCAGGTAGTAGGCCATTGATGATTTAATGAGGAGAATTCGGCTGGCACCGTAGATCGTATCCCGGCACAGCTCAGTTGGAAAGAGCACTCAGCACGCAGAGTTGAGAGGTGCTGGGTTCGATTCCCAGTGCTGGAACGAATTTTTCTCAAAATTAATAGGTATCTACATGTTGACTACTAACAAAAAATAGTAGTCTCGATCATTCTATGAGGATGGCGAGACCTCATATATGAATGTATGTATATATATATATATGTTCACTTACTGTTCATAAAAGAAAACACTCTTTGTATAAGCTTAGCTGCACATTTCAGTGCATCTCTGGAACAACAGAATCCATCATATAAATCACCTTCAACCATGTAAAAATTAAATGTTTCAATTAATTTTTACATTATGCAAAAATAAGGTAGAAGAAGTCTCGAAGAGAAGAGAAATGCGGAAGTCGGGAGATTGTTAAAAATTGGATGGTGCCATATGTTCAAAAATGGGCGAACCAATGTCCATGATGAAGAGAGAAGTGGTCGACCGAGTATCGTGAATGCAGATCTGATTCGTTTGGTTGACGAAAAGGTTAGAGCAAACCGCAAGTTTACCATGTCGGAGCTTAGTGAGGATTTTCCACAGATTAGTCGTACTCTTCTGTACAAAGTGATTACCGAAGATTTCGGGTACTGGAAACTTTCTGCCAGATGGGTGCCTAAATTCCTTTCTGAGGAACAAAAGGCTCAGCGAATGGGACCAGCACTGTCCTTTCTTGAGCGTTACAAAAGAGAAGGTGATGCTTTTTCGATCAGATTGTGACAGGAGATGAGACTTGGGTGCGGTATGTGAATGCTGAAACAAAGCTTCAATCAATGCTATGGGGCCATACTCACTCCCCAAAAAAATCAACAAAGTGTCGTCAAACACTTTCCACGAGGAAACGTATGCTTCTGGGGAAGGAAAGGAATTTTGCTAGTGGAGTTCTTGGAGAGGAATGCCACAATTAATGCTGAGCGTTACTGTAACACACTAACAAACTTGAAAAGGGCCATTCAAAACAAACGTCGTGGCATGTTGAGCTCTGGGGTGATTTTCCTGCATGACAACGCCCGGCCGCATACAGTGTGTTGTACTGCGACCAAACTGCAAGAGTTCAACTGGGAAGTATTGGAGCATCCTCCCTATAGCCCAGATTTGGCGCCTAGCGATTACCATCTCTTCATGCACATGAAGACGTGGCTTGGCTCGAAGTGCTTTTGACGATGACGAAGAGTTGAAAACCAGCATCGTAGGTTGGCCGAATTCTAAGATTGCGGAATTTCAAAGCTCGTCAAACGCTACGATAAGTGTCTCAATGTGACTGGAAACTGTGTGGAAAAATAAATTAAAGTGTACAATTTCAAACGTATTGTAACCCAATTCTGTAACGTCATTCACAGGTTTGTAAAAAATAAACGGCTACTTTATGAATAGGCCTCGTAGAACAAAGATACATATTGCTTTTTATATAAAAACATTCTAGCATCCCCAGAAAGAGTAAGTTACATACTCATGCTCAGAGGGCATTCCACATAATGTTAAGATAGTTTATTAAATAACAGAGTAAATAGTAAAAAAAGAAGAAGAAAAAGCATATCACAATAATTTAACTTTTAAATTTTCTCTCTAAAAAGCAATTTTTAATTGATTTTTTGAAATAAGGAGCATTAGTAAATTGTATGTTTGGGAATTTAGCTATTAAGTTATCATGTTATAAAGCCTTGGACCGAAGCTGCTGCTGTGATTAGGCCTATATGCTACAGCTATGATAAATTTAGGTTCTGTTAAGCATAATATATGTTTTCAGATCTTTTGTTTTTATATTTGTGTAAGTGATGTCAAAGCAAGCGCATTTTTCTGACCTTGATGTCGTGCGCGGGCATCAAGTGCTATGTTGGAAAGAGGAAGGGTTGTGTATATGAGTAAGCAGCCTGTAGGATTAAGAAAACAATGGTGCACAAACTTCAAATGAAACGTGACATTTTATGTCGTTATTTTTATATGGCTTCTTTCTGTTTGATATTATCTATATTGTCTGTAAAACAAAAGTACTAATACCAATTTCTGAATATTGCAGTTGTGTTTTAAATGTTAATAACATAATTAAGAGTTAAGAAGGAATATTCACATAAATTCCATAGTAGTACAACTATACTGTATTAAATGGATGAAACACGTCATTCATAAAAAAAGTGATATCCCAAAAAAAGAGATTATGACATGACAAGTTTTAATTGATATTGATGATACCTTTAGCCTTATAAAAATAATCAATCAACTAATCAAAAAATATTACAGTGCAAAGCAAAGTTACCTAGGTGCTGTATATGTTTTAAGTGTACCTAATATTCCATAACAAAACTCTTATCGCATTATGCTTTTAAGGTGATATTGGTGAGCAACTTCCTATCATCAGAATATTAAATTATTTTCTCGAAATGTGCTGAAGCTATAGAGCTGACATTTTTACAACACACAGGGACGAATTTTTTGCTGATGATGTAACAGTAGTTGCTTTGCTAATTCATATCCATGCGAATATTTTCAAAACTTTCAATACACTATCTTCAGTAATACACATTTACGGTATATTAAATTAACGAAAACATTCTGTAAGGCTACTAAATAAATAGGCCTATATCTGAAAATTTCACTTTTCTATAAAGAAAGTTGAGAAAATACGGTATTTCTTTTGAACAAAAAAATCAAACTTCTGAAAAATGAACATTAAAATTAAAACTTACATTCTTATAATGCCCTTATACTTCCAGACAAATCTAAAAATTAACATGGATACAGTTTTAATAAGTTCTCTTCCCTTTATCTATTGAATCAGTGCTGGCCATCCCTGAACATAGTTCGACCAAGCGGCATATACTACTTCTTTCGTCTGTCTCTTTTTCCTTTCCGCTGCAAAGTGCTCAGGCTCTCCTGAGCTCTAAAGAGCGCGCTTGCTCCTATGGGCATCAATTGACATCACTGATTTATGTGAATATAAATTAAATATATTTCGGTTTTTATGTACGAAATTCAATAATACATTGTTATAAATTTGATGGAAGTCAAATATTTTAGATCCTGAATACAACAGTTCTGAAGGGTAATCAAGAGTTTATTAAGGCATAATAATTGTATTATTCTTTTCTGTAGCAGAGTTATGGGCATGAGGGAGGTACTATTAGCACTGTATTAACTTCGCACTTTCTTAAGCATCAACCATAGTACACCAACTATTTACTTTTCTTACACATACTGCTACCACCACCACTAAAAAATTTTGATCAACACTTCAACTATTAATGCTTCATATACTACTCTGATTGCTCTCTGCAATTTTTTTAGTTTGTTATTTAACGACCCTGTATTAACTACTAGGTTATTTGTCATCGAATGTATTGGTAATAGCGTGATGGTATTTGGCAAGATGAGGCCGAGGGTTCGCCATAGATTACCTGACATTCGCATTCGCCTTAGGGTTGTAGAAAACCTCGGAAAAAACTACCAGTAATGAGCACAAGCTGGAATCGAACCCATGCCCGAGTGCAACTGTGGATCAACAGGATCCTTGTCCTTGTAAGCTTTTTATTTGTTATACACATTAATGGTAACATTTTCACAATTCACTTTTTTTGCTTTAAAAAGCTAACAATTTGTGTCTACTTACTGATGTCCACGTTTTTCTTCAGTGATATCGTACACCGCAGCATAGAATAATGAATCCACAGAGAACTTGATTTCTTCTTTTCACTTTTCATTGAAAAATATTCCAGCATAAATTTTTCAGAAATATACTCTACTTTTTTTTTACACCACTCTTCAAACTTCTTATATTCCTCTTCATACCTCTGTCGCGATTTTGTTGGAATTAATAAATCAGTACAGCTGTTAATGCAATACCATTGACACTTATATTTACAAATAGTCATGGTGACAATACTGACAATAATAACATTCTTCAAATGTTTCTTGTACATGGCCCTCTATATGAATTGATCACTTACAAAACAAATGTATATAGCTTCAAATGTTTCTCGTACAAGGCCCTCTATATGAATCGATCACCTACAAAGCAAATGTATATAGCTGATAATAAAAATTATACATTTAGACAATATTCAATTTTACATTATTTTTTTTTATCAAAGCGGATAAAACTTTGTACGATACACATGTCGTAACTTCATATTACAATACTAGACTGGTTATCAAACTCGGCCTGCAGCCTTGTTTGACAAAATCTCGTATTGTAAAATAAAACGTTACTGTACGACATTAGTATCTAAATAACTATTACATTATGTTTTGTGCAATATTAAAACACTTCATAATATCGTATTGTCAGTGTTCTTCCATCCTGTAAATGCTATTTTTTTTTAATTTAAAACATTTAACAACCAGTTCTACATTGTGGACAAATTAAACAAGCAGTGATCTGACTGAATGGCAAGACATGTAAAAATGTGATAGCTTTCAATTGCAATATATTAAGTTCTACTGAATCATTTCATTGCTATATGTTGATGTTGTTTTCTAATGCCAGGCGTTTGACAATAAAGTCATTTAACTTCTTGCACTCCAACATTTTTCAAAGATATTATCATGGTCAGCCACTGAAGCACAGATTTTGAGGTGTTCCGAATCCATTTCTTGGTTTGAGTTGCACAATGAACAGTTAGGGGACTGATATATTCCAATTCTATGGAGGTGTTTGGCCAAACAATCATGGCCTGTTGCCAATCTAAATGCAGCTACAGACGATTTTCGTTGCAAATCGGGAATTAACTGTGGATTATGATGCAGGGAGTTCCATTTTTTCCCTTGAGATTGTGTTATCAAATTTTGTTTGTTGAAGTCTAAGTATGTAGATTTAATAAATCTTTTCACAGAGTAATATGTAGATTTAGTAACAGGTCTGTAAGTAGCAGGGCTGCCCTTCTTTCTAGTGCATCCGCATTCTCGTTTCCCAGGATTCCACAATGGGATGGTATCCATTGGAATACAATTCTTTTATTGAGTGATATTAATTGAGAGAGCATTTTAGTTATTTCTGCTGTTTGAGATGAAGGTGTATGTTTAGAGACGATTGATAGAATAGCTGCTTTGGAGTCTGACAATATAATTGCATTTTTAAATTTATTGATGTGGAATAGAAGATTCCTAAGACTTTCACTTATTGCAATGATTTCTCCATCAAAACTTGTTGTTCCATATCCAAGAGATCTATAAAGTGAGAGGAGACAGCACGTAACACCTGCACTGGCACCTTGTTCTCTGGAGATCAAGGATCCGTCGGTGTATAAATGAAGCCAGTTTTGTGGAGGGTATCTAATATTAATTGTCTCTAAAGACAATTGTTTCAGAATTTCAGTGATTACTTCTGATTTCAGTATTTTTTCTGTTAAATTTAGATTATATTCTATATTTAATAATGTTAAAGGGTTTGGTTTAATTTGTAAGTTTTCTTTTATATTCGGGATATTGATTTTCTGTTTTAAATCTTGACCCATGGATATGAAACTTTTTTGAGTTTTCAATCTACAGAGAGGACAGTATGAATGCCAATTGTTTCCTGGTAATCTGATAAGTTTTCCATATTGAATCAGTGCTTTTTCTTCTATTGTCATTTGATGCTGTTAATATTAGTGAGGAATCTCATAGAATCTATTGGAGTTGTTTTGATTCCAGCAGTAATGAGCCTGAGAGCTTGGTTTTGAACATATTCTATTTCGTTTATGAAAGGTGAAGTAATTAAAATTTCTCCGCAGTATGTCAGCACTGGCTGTATAAACATTTTGTATGTAGTGTTCAAAGTATTCATAGAGAATCCCTATTTCTTTCCTGCTAGTCTTTTTAGAAGGGAGAATCTTTTACGAGCTTTTTCAGAAATGTATTTCAAATGGTTGCTCCATATTAACTTAATATCGAAAATAACTCCAAGATATTTGGATTCATAAGTCCTAGGAAGATGTTGGCCATTGTATTAGATATTGAATTCTCTTTCTTTTGTACCAATTGAAAATATTTGATAGTTACTTTTGCTTAAATTGAGTGTCATCATATTTGATGTGTTCCAATCATGTAGTTGAGCTAGAGCTATATAGCCTACTATATACCATCGGAAATTTCCTAGTACCCGGTAATAATAATGTATGAAATATATCAGCAGGCTAAACAAGCAGTGTGTAAAATATATAATAGGTGAAGTGAACATAGGTTAAATGTATCGTACGTTAAAATAACAGTAAGTAAAAGCTCCACGGAATGTGCCAAATGTCATGGAACTGAACATGGTGCTACAGGATGACCTGATTACCGTATTCAGAAAAAATTATGGAATTTCTTTTTTATCATCATCATCATCATCATCATCATCATCATCATCATCATCTCCTTCAAGACTTTGACTTTTCGACCTATTCCGCCTACATCAAAATCGAACTAGTTTCTTGGGAATACCAAATTCAATAAGAATATCATATAAAACTTCTCTCTTAACCGAGTCATGTGCCTTTTTGAAATCTATGAATAACTGATGCACTGTACCCTTATACTCCTATTTTTTTTCCATTATTTGTCGAATAAAAAATATCTGATCAATAGTTGATCTATTACGCCTAAAACCACACTGATGATACCCAATAATTTCATCTACATATGGAGTTAATCTTTTCAAAAGAATATTGGACAAAATTTTGTACAACGTCAACAAAAGTGATATTCCTCGAAAGTTACTACAGTTAGTCTTGTCCCCCTTCTTAAAGATAGGTACGATTATGGACGCCTTCCAGTGTTCTGGTACAATTTCCTTTTCCCAAATAGCAAGTACAAGCTTATGAATTTCGTTAGATAATACGCTTCCACTGTCTTGTATTAATTCTGCTGGAATTTGATTGATACCCGGAGACATAATTTTTCAGATTTTCTATCACAATTTCGACTTCTGAAAGTGTGGGTTCAGGTACAAATGGCTCAGCAGTTTGTATTTCAGTTTCGTCCTGATCATTTCTACTTGGCCTATGTATATTTAGTAGTTGCCCAAAATAGTTTTTCCATCTGTTCAGGATTGAATGAGAGTCTGCAAGTAAGTCACCATTCTCATCCTTGATTACATTTACCCTTGCCTGATATCCATTCTTAAATTCCTTTATACCCTTATATAAATCTCTTATGTTTTTATTTTTACTATTTGTTTCTACCTCATTCAGTTTTTCCTTCAAGTAATCTCTCTTTTTATTCCTAAGTGTACAGTTTGCTTCCCGTCTTTTGTTGAAATAATTATCTCTATTCGCCTCAACTGGATTCTGTAAGAATTTTAATTTTGCCTGTTTCCTTCGTTCTACTATCATACAACAATCTTCATCAAACTACGGTTTCTTTTTCTTAGTTTCATAATAACCAATGCTCTGTTCAGCTGCAATTTTGATATTATCTCGGATATTTTCCCACACGCTATTAACATCTATTACCTACAACTATTGCTCAACTTCGTCGGAACTTCCTGATTACTCTACTTACTTACTTACTTACTTACAAATGGCTTTTAAGGAACCAGAAGGTTCATTGCTGCCCTCACATAAGCCCGCCATCGGTCCCTATCCTGTGCAAGATTAATCCAGTCTCTATCATCATATCCTACCTCCCTCAAATCCATTTTAATATTATCCTCCCATCTGCTGATTACTCTACACTGAACAAAATATAATCATGTCATTTAAACATTATTGTGAGAAAAACAATATGTGCAATTGACAAGTAGATTCATGATGCAACTCTGATTAAGGTAAATGTTCTGGATGTTCTGTATGTCATTGCAGAGGCTTGGGAAGCAATCACAGATTCAATAATGTCTAACTGTTCTCATGAGTATGGAATTATCTATAGATGGAAGTGGATCTCTTAGGTTTGAAAGTGAAACAGAATTAACACGAGAGAAGACAAATGTGATCAATTAGAAGCTAGTGTGTCATAGGAAAAATAGGTAAACTGTAACATGCAAACATGTAACATGTGAAGTTCAAATCATGGAACAATTAATGTTAGAAGGAACGCTAAAATTTGATGCTTCTGAAAAAGAAGAAAAAGACGAGGGAGATAAAGAAAACAGTGAGTCCCCAACATGTTTCTTATTAGCATTGAAAGACTTCAGCAATACTAGGAAATACCTGAGGAGATTTGATTGTGATGATAATGTAATGAGTGCCCCCAGCAGTGTTAAAAATGTAGTATATAGAGTTTATAAGAAAAGAAAAAACAACAACCTGCCTTAATGGATAGGTGGAAGAAGTAAATCAGATTGTAGGTAATATTATTTACCGTAATGATTTTATAATTAGTCTTTGTAACTTTAAGAAAATATACTTTTTTCTCCCTTTTACCTACCTACAGCTATTAGTAAACCAGTATTCTGATATGTTAAAATGTTTACATTTCTCTGTTGTGTTAATATAATAGTTGAATATGTGTAGAACAACACTTGCTGCTGTAACTACGTTCTTCCATGTTTGCACCACAACCTAACTGATAGAATGCTGGTAGGTTCCAGGTTACATACTCTGATGCAGGTTTAAAAAGTTCATGCGGTAAACACATTGCATAACTTTGTCCTCTTTTAACCTTGGTATGCAATGTAGTTACAGAATGGGATTTGGCTCACATGTCTGTGCACAGCTTTACAGAAATGTCAGAAAAAAAGGTTAAAAGTGTGTATTTTACAATAGTAATAATTCAGAGTCCGTATAGGCCAGTTTTTATCTGATGCTTTTCCAATTCACTGCGGGCTGAAGCAGGGAGATGCATTGTCACCTCTACTTTTTAACTTTGCTCTAGAATATGTCATTAGGAAAGTCCAGGATAACACAGAGAGTTTGGAATTGAACAGGTTACATCAGCTTCTTGTCTATGTGGATGACGTGAATATGTTAAAAGAAAATCCACAAACGATTAGGGAAAACACGGAAATTCTACTTGAAGCGATAGGGTTGGAAGTAAATCCCGAAAAGACAAAGTATATGATTATGTCTCGTGACGAGAATATTGTACGAAATGGAAATATAAAAATTGGAGATTTATCCTTCGAAGAGATGGAAAAATTCAAATATCTTGGAGCAACAGTAACAAATATAAATGACACTCAGGAGGAAATTAAACGCAGAATAAATATGGGAAATGCCTGTTATTATTCGGTTGAGAAGCTTTTGTCATCTAGTCTGCTGTCAAAAAATATGAAAGTTAGAATTTATAAAACAGTTATATTACCAGTTGTTCTATATGGTTGTGAAGCTTGGACTCTCACTTTGAGAGAGAAACAGAGATTAAGGGTGTTTGAGAATAAGGTTCTTAGGAAAATATTTGGGGCTAAGAGGGATGAAGTTACAGGAGAATGAAGAAAGTTACACAACGCAGAGCTGCACGCATTGTATTCTTCACCTGACATAATTAGGAACATTACATCCAGACGTTTGAGATGGGCAGGACATGTAGCACGTATGGGCGAATCCAGAAATGTATATAGAGTGTTAGTTGGGAGGCCGGCGGGAAAAAGACCTTTAGGGAGGCCGAGACGTAGATGGGAAGATAATATTAAAATAGATTTGAGGGAGGTGGGATATGATGGTAGAGACTGGATTAATCTTGCTCAGGATAGGGATCAATGGCGGGCTTATGTGAGGGTGGCAATGAACCTCCGGGTTCCTTAAATGCCAATAAGTAAGTAAGTAATGATTCATATTCCGAAGCTTATTGTATGGTTTCGTAACAACCTGTTTTTTACGGTGATGGGTTGTTAGTCCTTCGCCCAGCCTCCAAGCTGGAGGACCACTCCTTATCGGCTGTCCACGACTGCTTATTCAATATGTTTGCAGCTACCCTCCACATCTGGAGGCCACATAATAACTCATGTGGGTTGACAAGACGCCAGAAACCCACATAGAGTCCACACAAACTCTGTGTGACTTGTTTTCTGTTAACGTACCGTCAGTAACATATTGGATTTGCAGAGGTTAAGGGTGTTTGAGAATAAGGTTCTTAGGAAAATATTTGGGGCTAAGAGGGATGAAGTTACAGGAGAATGGAGAAACTTACACAACACAGAACTGCATGCATTGTATTCTTCACCTGATATAATTAGGAACATTAAATCCGGATGTATCAGATGGGCAGGACATGTAGCATATATGGGCGAATCCAAAAATGCATATAGAGTGTTAATTGGAAGGCTGGAGGGAAAAAGATGTTTGGGGAGCCCGAGACATAGATGGGAGGATACTATTAAAATGGATTTCAGAGAGGTGAGATAAGATGATAGAGACTGGATTAATCTTGCTCAGGATAGGGACTGATGGTGGGCTTATGTGAGGGCGGCAATGAACCTCCGGGTTCCTTAAAAGCCATAAGTAATAATTCATATTAGCCATTAACAATGAAATCACCATTGAGTTTTCTAAGTGAAATAACATACCACTTCCTAATGAATACTGAAGTCCTTCAAATTAAATTCAACAAGTGGAACCAGTGTCATCAGTTTAAATTTATGATATAAGTTATGTGATGTGTTCTAATGCCACTTTGTTTCCATTTCTCTCGTATTTCATTTTCATATATTTCTCTTCGTTTCCTTTCTTTCACATAGATGGCAGTCCTAGTGGCTTATCACTTTTGCTTTTGATTATATCAATTGGCGCCTTGAATTAGGGTAGAAATTCGCGGGTGCTCGTGTAAAGGAGGTTAAGTAGGAATTGGCTAAAGCGGGATAAGTAAAGATTTGAACCCTCCACGATTACTTCTGTTAAATCATGCTTCCATCCATGATGCAGTTACACTGCTCCGTATTTTGTGACAAAGAGGTTTTGTTCAATACCAAAGGAGAGAAGTTTACATATCTTACAATTTGACTTAACCCCCTTTACACGAGTACCCGCGAATTTTGCATGTTGATTGGCCAGTGTCTTGGGTGATTTTTCTACTATGGGTGCTTTTTAAAATTTGTCATTTAAAATCCCTACTCCTGTTTTTCGGACATCATCAATTGGAAATGACTGTCGGGCAGGGAGTTAGCAAGCAGCGTTCGACTGGAGTGGTGGTGCATCATGGAAGAGAGATATGCGATGTGCAGCCAATCCCGCATCAGATTTTAATGTCCGACAACAGTGGTGGTTGTTTGTCCGCCAAGTGAGGGGTCAATCAATGAGACATGTAGCTGTACAGCAGCAAGTGATCAGTAACTACGCTATGGTTTTGCCTGCATGCATTATGATACAGGGGTTTTCGATCTGCTGGAGCTGACTTGGTGACTCTTCCTTGGACTCGTGGATATTAATTCAGCGGCTGGAGTGGTCTGCAAATAATGCTTGACAGTGCAAGTTATAAGTATGACTGTGTTTGATTATATGTTGACTTAATTCGTACTAGTTGTCTGAAATTTCTTTACCGCTGTCCAGTGAGTGCGCAATTGTTTGTTGACATCTGTATGTAGGCACTGCAGGGACTGTGCAGAGCAAGAGGGAGGGCATGTACATTCCACATCAAAGCGTTATTAGCATGACTGCTGTATCAGCACATATGATCACATGTTGTCCTGCACTTGGTACCAATATGACAATAAAATTATTATATTGATACCAGCGCCTCTTTTAATGTCAATTATTACTTATAATTAGAGCCTGGATGTTTAGGAATTTATAACAGTTAAAATAGGCAGGCAAAAAAGGCAATAAAACGTAAAAAGAGGCACAATAATCTTTGGAAAAAGGGATTATGAATTTTAAAGAGGCATAATATATTTTAGCAATAAATTTAAATTATATCACATATTTACTTCGTAGGTGACACATGTTGACTTATAAAAAACTTTTTTTTTTTTCGTGATTAACTGTCTTTTTACAAACCTTACATAACAAAACTGTTCCATTGGTTGAAAACACATGAGCACCAAATTAACTAACATAAGCATGAAGCTTACTTTTCAATGGTTTACTGAATTTAGGCATTCTAGCTAACAGATCTTATACCTTCTGTCACCCGACAATAACTGACTGTTCCTCACTCAAATTTCTTTCTCCTACAATAATAAACACGTGTAGCAAAAAATTGTAACAGTAAGATTTGAAAATATGAAAGCAAACAATTATTGGAAATGCTACGTGGCAACTTCTATGAGAACGAGCTTAATATTTAAAATTATAAGGCTGATTGTGGGTATCGTGAAGACATGACAATATTATATTTGTAAATGTGGATTATCAATCATTATTCATATTACACCAATAGTATTAAAGCATGATTATTAGCAGTTTAAGCACCAAAATAAATTACTTTTATTTACTATTGTTAGTAAAGTTAGTCATTGTTTCAAATATTTAAATTTCATACCCATTACATTACAATTAATTAGAAAATTGCAAATAAACAAGAAATATTGCTTTAAAATGACAAAAAAAAAAAAAAAAGGCATCTAGCAAGAATCACTTTAAAAAGGCAAAATAAAAATTGACTCTATCACTTTTATTTACTCCAAATCACATTTATATCTATGGAAATAATGATTTACTTCCACCCAGTAAAAAAAGGCATTTTGCCAAACATCAGGGCTCTAGTTATAATATTTCATTGTATTTTTATCATTAATGTAATGTGTTCCGATAACTGATAAATTAGTATCTATTGCTATATAGTCCTGCATTCAAACTGCAATAAATCATGTGTTTACAATATTCAAAATTTGTAATGTTGAGTGATTAAGCCGAGTAAGGTGAATGTTGTTGATACAATGTTGATAACAAGAAATTGCATCACAGCCTCTGTCTCCGCTTATTATTGTTTCAGAGAAGGAATTGATATTTTAGTATGAGTCACAAACTGCAGTATTTAGTAGTAGTCGGTGTAATGTTAACAGGCAGATTATTTCTCGTTTTCGAGAATGGCAGTGCCGCTAATACAATTCTAGTAAATAGTGTTATCTGTCCACAACTCTCGCCAACTATAATGATCAGTACTGAGAGGGTGCATATTCACTGTACTTGAGCAATAGCTGAACTTAATACTGCCACAACGATATATTGCACTGATGTCGTGAAAATTAGACTGCACTGTACCGCTACGCCTGAGATAAGAGATTGCGTCATATGATTCATTCCGAGCAGTTATCTTTGCTGCCACAGGTTGTCATCAGACAAGTGATATAAGGGGTATTTTACAATATTATTTATCTCACTATTATGTACAGTGAAACCTGCCTTTGCGGTCACTTAATTTAAACGGCCACTTGGCCAAAAGGCCAATTTTCTCTGAAACCAATTGGATTTTCCATAAGATCAATACAAATTCTCTCTTTATTTAGCGGCCACCTCATGCACCGCCCAGTGGCCAGGGTCAATTTGGATTGGAACCTGACTATAACAGTCATTGTCCAACAAAAAATCTTTTCACGGATACTGTCTGACCTATTTTTTCGATGGTTAGAGGACAATATCACGAGGACAATAGCTACATGTACAACAGTACACCCTCCACATCTTGGGGTTAGTTGGTTACTGTTTTATGACTCTTTTGTCACTTTCTACTCCGACCCTGCACAGCTATAAATTCTTACTTGTTTTTAAACGATTGAAACACGGACTTTTTATATTGAAAATGTCACAGAATGTTTTAGATCAGTAGTTAACCATTCGAATTGTTATATATTTTTTTCTCCTCTTTCTATCTTTCTCTATTTGGACCAGCTTTTACGAATTTTTCTTCTTTTCATTCAGTTGATTCAGAGGTACTGTGAAGTTAGTTTGAGAGAGAAATCATGTCTAACAATAAATCTAGAGTGGTGTTAAGCTTAGAGGTGAGACGAAAAATGATTGAAGAAAGTGAGAAGGGAACTTCTCCGAGAAAAATTTCAGAAATATTCAAATGTGGAAGGACACAAACGTATAAATTAAGAATAAAGATGAAATATTAAAAGAATGGGAGAAAAATATGCATGGCAAAAAAAAAAAAAAGGGAGAGCGAATCTGTGTTTAGTAATATGAATGATTTCGTTTACGAGTTCAAGTGTGTGAGGGCGAAGAAATTGCCAATAAGTGAGCCTATGATTCAAGAGAAAGCTCTTGAAATTGCCAAAGAACTCAGTGTAAGCAATTTTGTTGCTACTAATGGGTGGTAAGAGTGCTTTAGAAAATGGCATAACATTACATTTCGTTCTGTGTCTGGTGAAGGATGTGACATTGCAACCAGTGTTATTGAAGAATGTATATAATAAATAATATACTGCCTTCAATTCTTGCGGAATATGAACTCATAGACATTTACAATGTTGACGAAACAGGTTTTTTTTTTTCAGGGCCCTCCATAACAAAACTTTAAGTTTTAAGAAAAAAGAATGTAAAGGGGGGAAGTTGGCAAAAGACAGAATAATCCTGCTCTTTTGTTGTAATGCTGTAGGAGAAAAAGAACCACCCTTAATGACAGGGAAATCATTGAAACCGAGTTGTTTGAAAAATGTTGACATGGGCTTATTGGGGGTGAAATGGACTGACTGCCTATAATAAAGCTTGGCTGACATCATCATTGTTTGAGAATTAGCTATGCGATTTCAATTCCAAGATTAAACGACAAAATCGCAATGTGCTCCGTGAAATTGGTGTTTCTTCCTCCCAATACATCACACCTTGATCAAGGTATTATCCAGTCATTTAAACTGAGGGACCGCAAGCGAGTTTTGAAAACGCTAGTTGCAAGAATGGAGGAGGCTGACATTAATGTGCATGATTGTTGTACGCGCACAGTACTAAAAAGTCAATCAAATTCAGTATTTTCATGCTGATTCATAAAAACCGCAACCTTAATCAAGCGGCCACCTGATAAAACGGCCATTTTACAAGCTAACTTCAGATGGCCGCTTTAGTCAGGTTTCACTGTATCTTTATTTCTAGGCCACATTAGTTATTGTGCAGTCACTATTGTTCTTTTATTGGTTTTACCTCTTCGCCAGGAGGAACTGTTTTATGTTTAGCTTTACTAGTAAGTTGTTATTATCCTCTTGGAGTGTGGAGGATAGCTGTACCTTGCCTAATTGTTACACAAATTAAAGACTACTTTCTATATTGTTAAGACTGACTTTTATGTTATTAAAGTAGCCATTATTAGTACAAGTTCGTTAGCGTTTTATTTGCTATTGTTAAATCCCGAGACAGTCCAGAGCTTACTTATTATGTCATCATGTTCTGTAGCCTGTCATGTCCTCGGCAGGGAGAAGGATACTATGCCACAGTTACAAAGACATATGTGTGCTTTAGAAGCATAAAAAGTCAAGTAATATGTTAAACTCTTCCGAAGTGTTACTTTTATATGGAAGCTAAGATGCGTATTCCTCTCTCATGTATCTTTTACCCTTCTATAAAGAAATTCATGTAAAGTTTGTGACCATGGAGCTCATTGAAAAGTATTTTAAATGCTACCATACCATAAAATATATTTTATAACTATATATTTTATAACAATACAGGTAATGAGCATCATTATATTTCGAAAACAGCAATGGAGCACCACAAGTGATTTCAAATATTCACTTCAATTCTTAATTTTTTTTTTCAATGTTAATGTTTGAACTAATACAAAACATATATTACAGATATTCTAACTGTTACATAGGAAATTACATGTGAATTTTCTGTTAAGCTGCAAGGTACAAGGTGCAGTAACATATTTCCAAACTGTGCTCGTATTTATTATACCGTTAAACATATATGTGTGTGTCACTGAAGATTGCTGCTTTCATGCCTGTTGAGTCAATCTATCAAACAGTGTCAGATTGACTTTAAGCCTTCAGTACTCGTGTGGGGAACACCTGTCAACCAGCGTGTTTCTTTTCATTGTTGTGTTTTCTAGAAAGGGTTTACAATGGTGAGATTTTAGGTACCTTCAAAACCAAGTTCACGTTCTTTAGTTTCAGTCTTGAAGTTCCTCGTATAACTTGCGTAGCTAAAGTTACATTCTTCTGGATGACAATTGTCAACCACGCGACTTTTTATGTTACGGTTTCTGTAAAGTTTTGGTAAATATTCATTATCACTTTTGTGAGTTACGGTACATACTGTATCTTTAGGGATAATTTGTTCTATTGAACTTCGAAGGATTGTGGATCTACGTTTATCAGATTTCTTCAGAGATTAGAAGACATTCTCATGTATTACTGGGAATTCAAGAAACCGATATGCCAGTCCCAGAACAAAGGAATGGATCCAGGGGCCGTTGTTACCTGGCGATTATACTAAGAATAATGCACCACATGTTTTAAAATCTAGCAACATGGAACTAATCTGTGACAAATATGAAAATTTTCTTCATATCTATATTGATGGGTCACGAAATCCTGATGATGGACTTTCAGGCGCAGAGTATTATATCCCAAAATACAGGGCATATCAAAAGTCCGGTAACACTTTCAATATTTTATTACACAAAAACTACTAATGATAGCACTTCAAACACACGTCAGTTTAAAGTCAAACTCTCAAAGTTCTTTTTATACCTTACAGAGGTTCAATGTGTGAACCATGAGTGACTCGGCAGATGTCCAAAAGATAATCAAACACTTCCCATACCCTTTTCAACATATCCTCTGTGACCGTGGCAGCAGCTTCTCGAATTCCGGTTTTTAGTTCCTCTAAATCACGTGGCAAAGGCGGTACAAACACACAGTCCAGAAATAATAATAATAATAATAATAATAATAATAATAATAATAATATTTATTTGTCAGACACCAGTGTACAAGGCCTGGATATGACATCGTCAGGTTCGATAATACACACACACACGCACACATACACTCACACATGCATAAACAAACTTAGCACAAATAAATATAGACAAGTAAACAAATAATTATAAGCAAATAAACATACATAGTCAAATAAACAAACACTGAGAGATAAACAGAGTATGCTGTAGGTTAACACATTTACATAAGGACAAAAGGTATAATTAAAATACAAAGAGACAAATTAGAATATAAAGAAAGGGTTACATTTCTAAAATACAATATTTACATCACACTCCATGAATTCATTCACTGAATAAAAAGGTCTGTTCAGCAACCATCTATGTATGCAGGACTTAAACCTATTTATTGGTAACTTTTTCGCCTCCAATGGTAACTTATTAAATATATTTATGCCATTAAAAAAGCAGGTATTTGAGCTTACACTCAATCTGCACCTTGTGTAATCTAATTTATCTTTATTTCTAGTGTTGAAGGAATGTATATCTGATCTAGTCTGATAAAGATCTATGTTGGATCTGAGGAATATCAAGATTCTGTAAATGAATAGATTGTAAACTGTCATTACCTTTAACTCTGGAAATAGTGGTCTACATGATTTCTTGGTATTTTTATTGAATATTACCCTCAGTGCTCGTTTTTGTAGTAATAAGATGCTATTGACTCCTGTTGCACTTCCCCATATATGAATTCCATAGTTAATGTGAGATTCAAACAGTGCAAAATATATCTGTCTGAGAGTTTCTGTTGAAACCAATGGCCTTAACTTCCTAAAAACAAAAATTACCCTCGACAATTTAGTACATATACTTTCTATGTGTTTGTGCCATCCTAATTTTGGATCCAAATAAAACCCTAACAGTTTAACATAAGATATTTCATTATCTAGTGTGTTGGGGAGGCCTAAGATTAGTTTCTGGGTTTTTTCTTCATTAAGCATTAACTTGTTTGAGTGAAACCATTGCTTAGCTATGTTAAGATTATTCATCTGTGACAACTTTAACTGGTTAAGATCTGAGTGAGATGTTATTACGGTGGTATCATCTGCATACATGATTAGATCTTGAGGCAGACTGAATGGTAAATAATTTATTAATACAAGAAAGAGAAAAGGGCCTAATATGCTGCCTTGAGGAACTCTATTAGTGACAAGTCTCACATCAGAGAGCTTATTTGATATATTAACAATTTGTCTTCTATTTTTTAAATAAGATCTGATAAGGTTTAAACTCTCTCCTCTAATACCATAGTGTTGTAACTTAGCTATTAAAAGATCGTGGGATATGCAATCAAATGCTTTAGTAAGATCACACAGTGTTAAAGAGACACATTTTTTGTTTTCAAATGCTGTAATGATTTCTTTGACCAGGTATTCCAGGGCTAATACTGTAGATTTATTCTTTTGGAAACCGAACTGCCTAGGTGAGATAAGTCCTTTAGGTACCCCCATAAAAAAGTCACATGCAGTCATATCGGGTGACCTTGGTGGCCATGTAATGAAACATCTGTCCCTTACTCCAGCACGTACTATCCAATGATCAGATATCTCCGTATTCAGGTAAGCACGAACTGCATTGTGGAAATGTGGCGGAGCCCCATCTTGCTGAAAGATGAAATCATCATCGAGATCTTGTCTTGTGTCCGCAAAAGAGGAGTGGCTGTCCCAGAGTGAGTGAAGCGAACGTTGAGTGAGTCAGAGAAGCATTTGTTAGGAGCCCAGGGAAATCAGTCCATAGAGCATCCCGTGAGCTTCAACTTCCTTCAATGACTGTGTGGAGGATTTTGCGTAAGAGGCTGACTATGAAAGCATACACACTGCAGCTTCTGCATATGCTAAATGAGGATGACAAACGCAAGTGCTACGAGTTTTCTTGCCAGCTACAACAACAGGCAGCAGACGATGATGACTTATTCAGCCGCTTAATTTTCAGCGACGGAGATGTCTGTATAACGAGAAATATTATATATCATGTTCATCTCCCTCTAGTCTCGAAACAGAACTACTGGCCATAGAGACAGCTCTTTTACATGTCTCTACCTTATCTGATATACTTGTATGCATTTTTAGTGACTCGATGGGAGCTATTCTAAATATCATGAAATATACTTCAACTTCCTATGCACAAATTACAATCTCTATACAGAAAATATTAAATAAACTAAATCTTCAAAAAGAAATAGTATTCCAATGGATACCTAGTCATTGCGGCATTACTGGAAATGAGATTGTAGATAATATTGTCAAACAGGCAACATCGTTGGGGCCCAAACCTATGCAAACAACTTCTTTAACCTGCGCATATTCTGCAGTTAATTCTCATTTAACAAATTTAAGGGTCGAATTATGGCTTTCTCCTGATAAAGGCAAAGTTCTTCAAAACATACAAAAGAAACCTAATGATTTACAAATGTTTCACAACATTTCCAGACACATACAAACTTTCTCAGCAAGAGCCAGGACAGGCCATATTATCACTCAGAAGTATCTTCACCGCTTTAATCTTGTTGACTCTAGTAGTTGTTGCTGGTGTAACAATAACGGAGAAGATTTGGAACATATCCTCTTAAACTGCCCTGTCACAAACATCCATAGAACTAATCTAAAATCTGCAATCCCTGTAACCTTGGACAATTCTCTCCAATTTATACTGAATACACCTCACCTTTGGAATGTGGCTGCTGAAATATACAACCAGCATCGTGCTTTTTACCCATCATTTGTAAGAAGAGGAAATTCATAGTGAAACATAGTGGAACACGTGTTGTCAGCAAATAGTTGGATACACTACGAAGATAAATAGAGACAAAATACTAGAAATGATGTATGAAATGTTCAAAACAGACATGTGTCGACCATTTGGGGAATATCTGTGTAAATTGCTTGTAAATAACTAGGTACTGCAAAGACATGTCTACAGAAAGCATTCAGGAATAAAGACTTTAGAAGGATAGTCCAAGAAAAATAGGACAATAGGACACAAGCTATTAAGATATTATTGTAAAGAAAGATTTTCATAACAAAGCAAGGATTATAAACGTGTTTCCAGTGTTAATTTTGTAGGTAAATGTAGAAAGCATTTGAAATTTACACATAAGTAATTGAATGGGTGAGTGAAAAAAGGATAACATTCCAACTTCCCTAGTTTGTGGGAAGGGGTGAGGGGGGCACAAGTTTACAGAAAAAACTAAGGGTTCTATTGGGAAAGTTACTATTAGACAATTGTAGAACTAGTCATTATGTATTCACTCAAACAATCTCAAAGTAAAATACCTATTTTTTTAAATAATTGAAGCGTCAGCTGGAACAACGTTGTAAGTTACAAAATTTTCATTCGGCGTGTTTCCGTGTAATAATGTTGTATGTCATGTTACCTTGCTATACTCTTTGGCTTGCAACTGTCCATCAATGCAGTACGTGAAATTTGTCCACTCAAAAGTTTGCTACTTTATAAGAACAACGTTGTATGTGTACACATTTTTGCAGCTCCTGTAAATTTAACAAAATGTAACTCATAACGTTGTTCCAGCCGACGCTTCAATTATTAATAATTAAATATGTTGGAATATTATCCTTTTTCCACTCATTGTTTTCACAACAGATAAAATTATTAACTGTAATATTTTTTTTGTGACATTAAATGTTTAATAGTACAAAACACACTTTAAAATGGTTTTACTGTATACAATCATGTCCATAATATGAGTCTTTATTCATCCTTATCACTGTCTGCTGTATTTGAAGTTGAATGCTTAAGGATGTCTCCATAGAATGACTTGTACTCATCAGGTATGTAGTGAGTGACTTTTGAGATGTCCTCTAACTTTTTGATGTTGATTTCAAGTTTCCTATTATATGCTGCAGTAGTGGGAGCTCCACATGATCTTGTTCCTTCAACCTGATTGTTCCATGGTGCAAATCATCAATGTACTCTGAAGCCTCGACACAGCCTTTAATCTTCTGAGTGAATATAAGTTTCCTGTACTTACTAATGTTGAAGTCAGGTTTTTATTCTCAATATCTTTACATGTTTTCTTGAAATACTGTGCCACAGTCTTTGAAGTTGAGTCCCTGGTTGTTTTGAAGTCCCTTTATTTGATATGGGGGAATTGAGTTCCCTGGCATTTCGAATAATGTAATCATAATTTGGAGAGTAAATCCGATCTAAACTTCGAACTTGTCGTTTAATAACTGAAGATGTTCTGTCACATGACAGAATGTTATCCTTATTTCACTCAACTAAAGCTTCAGTGTTGGTTTTAATAATGATATGAGAGTGGAATATTCCCCTTTTTATGCTCATTGAATAGCTTAAGCAAAAATCTACAAAATGGCTATTTCAGTTTAATTTCTAAATTTTTTGGAATGTTATTCTTTTTTCACTCACCCATTCAATTACTGTATCTATTAATTATAAATAAACTAATTCTGTTTTGTAGTGTAGGCTTTCACGGCCGGAGTCTATAGATCTAGATTCATTTTCCGGGCTGAGAGGCCGTGGTCTATTGGTTGGTTTTATACCAGACGTTTCGTCTGCAACTGCGGCAGACATCTTCAGTGGAGTGGTATCTGAGGTCGCAAGACTCTTCTCGGCGTACCTGAGGCAACTGATCATCTCTGCCTCAAGCAAAAAGAAATTCATTCTCATAGTGTCCATGTGAAAGTTATGCAAATCTCATGGCATCCAATTAGTTCACAAAAAACATAATCAGTAAATATTTTATAGCTGTTTCTTTCATGTCACGGAAGTTACACACATTTTGTCATGGATGTTACAGATGAGTTGATGTCCTTAATTTTTCCAGTTTTAAAACAATTGTGACATTTATAAGTCAAAGAAATATTCACTTGAACTGTAAGATTAATTGTTATTAACTCAAACTACTGAAAATAAATGGCAGAAAGACTATAGTACAGAGTAAAAAGTTGATCCTGGAATTAACAGTGCAGACTCTCAAAATATTTCTTCAACAATAGCTCCTTGAAAAATATATATTAACAGCTGATCTCTCTATGAGTAAATGCTGCAAACTTTAGGGAAACAAAACAGTATCTATTACCTAGCCAAGACAAATAAGATTCAATGCCAAAAACTTGTAAAATATTTTCCTTTTGAAAATAAAACATTAGATCATATAAATCTACTAATTATCAACATAATGTGCGAGAGGTCCAGGAGAAAAATATACTCTTTCACAAATTATTGAACCATTTACAAAACACCTCTCAACATAAAGATTAGATGTGGTAAATAAGTACAGTAGTGCCAAAAAAAACCGGACCGACCCTTGTAGCTGATTTCAGAGCCTTGTTCACTCCAGAGCACGATAGACTGGTAACTAAGGCTTTCGTGGTTCGAATCCTGCCTGGGAAAGAAACTTTTTTTGTTCCTTATTCAAATTTATTCCCAATACTTTTCGATTGCTGCGATATTTTACTACTTAATTAACTTATTATTCCCAGAACATGAATTTTACTAGCAATCGAAAAGTACTGGGAATAAATTTGAATAAGGAACAAAAAAAAAGTTTCCTTCCCAGGTAGGATTCGAACCACGAAAGTCTTAGTTATCAGTCTATTGTTCTCTGGAGTGAACAAGGCTCTGAAATCAGCTACAAGGGTCAGTCCTGTTTTTTTTTTTGCCAACACTGTACATAAGTAAGACATCGTTATTGTTACTACTATATTATTATTATTATTATTATTATTATTATTATTATTATTATTATTATTATTATTATTATAGTACAAGGCATTGTGATTTTACCCTCTTTGGTGATATCTGGTATTAGTTGTCAGTACTGAAGAGACAGCCAAATTAGCCATTTAAGAACTGCTCTTAAATGATCCTCACTATGATGTATGCTTTTTTTTTTAATTAGTGCCTCTAAACGTTTCAGACAGATCTTAAGCACTGACAGATATAAAAATTCTGATGGCATACAGCAGTTGAACAAAAGAAAATGCATGCACACTCACATGTGCATGTACAGTATGTACATATGAACACACACCATCACTATCACTCTACTATTATTGGCTGCAAAAGGGTATCTGTCAGATACAGGGGGGAGAGCCATTAATCCTTCCCATTGAAGGCTTTAAGGAACCAACCTGGACAAATACCCAATGTCCCTTCCCTACCTTTCCGTGGTGCAGCTGTTAGTAAGCATAATTTTACGAGCTGAACTAAAGGGAGGGGCTACTCATCCATTAGCACTGGTCAGCTTGATGAGTTATTGACTGAATTTGGTATAATTTTTCTCTATCCAATACCTAATTCTCTCTTTACCCTTTCCTATCCAGTCCTCTGACTGAACTCTTACTTTCTTCGACCCCGATGGCATTAGAGCATTCGAGGCCTAGGGGTTCATTTCCCTCTCCTTCCGCCTCTTTCTACTTTTCTGTTCCTAGTGCTGACCTGCTATGGCACTAAAATCGTCCTCCAGTGGCTTAAGGAGGGAAAGCTGGTAATCCACAAGATCTCCCAGCTAGGTCCAATGGACCCATCGACCAACAGCAGGTGTGGTTCTCCAGACATTCTGGGGTGTGTGAATGAAGTAGCCACCAAAATGTTAAAATATGGTGTTCACTTAAATCGGCTACAACTTGCCATCTTTGAAAAATATTGGAGTGCAAGAGGTCAAATGACTTTATTGTCAAACGCCTGGCATTAGAAAACAACAACAACTATTATTATAAATTTGAATGCCTGATTACGGCATTATAATTACCTTCGCTCTCTTTGTGTGCACTTCTGGATGTATCATCAACTCTATTTTCATTTTCTTCTCCTGTACCAGCACTAGATACTCCTTCCTTCTTCTTTTCAAGTCTTGCTTTTTCCTTTTCATCGAAGTCTTCAGCATACATATCCAATGCATCATCATAATTTATTGCTGATCTACTCTCTTTCTTGACATTTTTACGTTCTGAATCCTAAATCTGAAACGAACATAAATACAATAAATAATAATTACAAGTTACCAAATTTATAAAAATAATTAGAAAAATTATGTTTTATTTAACGAAACTCACAACTGCCGAGGTTATAAAAGGACCACTGGTATGCCAGAATTTTGTCCCACAAGAGTTCTTTTACATGCCAATAAATCTACTGACATGAGCCTATCGAATTTAAGCAAACTCGGGCACAGAAAACCAGCACTCTACCGACTACGTCACCAGGTCGACTCTTAAAATAATTTAAAAATGTATTTTTAACTAAAATTCTTCCAAATACCCTTTCCTTTTATGTAATGTAATGTTTTATTTTAATTGACAGAGTTAAGGACATTCATCCTTCTCTTCCACTCAATCAGTATGATATAAATTTAGTACATTGCTATAAACAAAACATAATATAATATAATATAATATAATATAATATAATATAATATAATATAATATAATATAATATAATAGCTACATAATACATCATTAATGTAATAGAATAAAAACAGTTTCTTTTGTCATCCCAAAATACCAATAAAATAATTATGTAATAATAATAATAATAATAATAATAATAATAATAATAATAATAATAATAATAATAACAATAACAATAAAAATAATACTAATAATAATAATAATAATAATACTCATTATTAGACCTACATTATAATGAAATGATTAAACTCAATTATGATTACTGTTATAACTTCAATTTGACTATGTTCGTAAGAAATTGCTTAGCCTCTTCTTGAAAGTAGTTATTGTCTGGTAGCCCTAATATTCTGAGTAGGGACTAAGACAGTAAATGAGGATGAATAGCAATAATAAAAATAATAATGGTTTTATTTAACCTGGCAGAGATAAGGCCATAGAGCCTTCTCTAACACTGAACTCAACACTATCACGAGGAATTGCTAGGATTTGGCTTTCCTGTGACCTGTGGTAGTGACTAGACCACCAAGTGTCTATAATTGACTGGTCAACAATGAAAATGTTTCTTGCTAAAAAATAGCTAATTCTTATGTACTTCCACCTCCTGAATTCGAAAATCACCATAAAAATGACATATTAGCTCTTGCTTTGTAGATAAGTGACATTTCATTTTTTAGAGTCAACATTTTCAGTTTGGGGGAAATTTGGGGGAAATTTTGTTTTGGGAGTTGGCACACCTGTCAAATAACAAAACAGAAATGTTCTTCACCTGTTGTAAGTTAAAAACATAGGTATTGTTGCTGTCATTGTGAATTTCATATTGTTTCTGCTGTAATTAATGCAGAATTTCTGGTTTGGAAGTGTTTTTAAAGCGTAAAATTGGTAAAAAAAATGCCACTTAAATTGTGTGTTTGAAGTAGAAAATGAAGACAGTGTGGAACAAGAAGAAGAACCCAACAAGCCTTCCACATCCCAGGACTCTGATTTTGAGGAAAAAAGATGATAAACAGCACAGACTGAGTCAAGCAGAATTGAATAATCTCATTAGAGACCTTGACCTGTCAAAGGAGAAGGCAGAAATTCTAGGGTCTAGACTATAGCAATGGAATCTTCTCGAACGTGAAGTCAGGGTCTCACAGTACAGACGTCACAGGGATCTGCTTCCCTTTTTTTTTTTTTTAAGAAGAAAAACAATCTTGTTTGCTGCGACATTAATGGCTTGATGAAATGTTTGAATTTGAACCATGATCCAATTGAATGGAAGCTATTCATAGACTCCTCCAAGCTTAGTTTGAAAGCTGTATTACTTCACAATGGCAACCGTCTTCCTTCTATTCCTGTTGGTCATGGAGTTCACATGAAGGAGATTTATGCAAATATGACAGCCCTCTTAGACTCAATCGAATATCATGAACACAAGTGGAAAATCTGTGGTGATCTAAAACTCATTGCTATACTCTTAGGAATGCAACTGGGGTACACAAAATATTGCTGCTTTTTATGTATGTGGGACAGCAGGGATAGGGAATGACATTATATTCAGGCAGACTGGCCTGCAAGAAATCATAACCCTAGTGAGAAAAATGTTGTTGCTGAGCCTCTCGTGGACCCAAAAGATGTTCTTCTTCCACCCCTGCATATTAAGCTGGTTTGATAAAATATTTTGTCATAGGTATGAACCAAGAAGGACAGGCCTTTAAGTACGTAAGAGAGAAATTTCCGAAATTAAGTGATGCAAAAGTCAAGGAAGGTATTTTTGTCGGGCAACAAATTCGAGAATGTGTAAAGGATCCTGCATTTGACCAAGTTTTGGCGGGGAAAGGAAAGGAAGTTTGGGAAGCCTTCAAGGGAGCTATTCATGGATTTTTATTCAACAAAAGAGATGATAACTACACTCAGTTGGTGACAATGTTACTGCAAAAATACCATCAACTCGGATGCAAAATGTCCCATAAAATCCGTTTTCTCCACTCCCACCTAGACTTTTTCCCTCCTAGTTGTGGAGCTTTCAGTGATGAACACGGAGGAAGGTTCCATCACGATATTTCTGTTATGGAACAAAGATATCAGGGCCGCTGGAATGAAACAATGCTTGCGGATTACTGCTGTCTTTGCGTAGGGATGCTCCGGAACTCACAAGAGGCAACCTAAAAGACGACGATCTCATGAAGCCACACATGATTCACTTCAGACCCAACCATCTGCCAGGTATTCTTCCATAAATTTAGAACTCTTAGAATGTAACTGCCATTTTTAAAAAATTAAATGCACTTTCAATGTTGTTGGCATATGTAATTAAAATGTATCTTTTTCTCTTAATCCGTTAAACTGAAATACTTCCACCTATTGTGTATCACAGAAACTAGAGCTAAGAACAATTTTTCATTGTCATATTCGTTTTTCTCAACCCAAAATGAGTAAGAATTGACTCATGAAATGCAAGAAACATTCAAAAAAATTTTTTTTTGTTGGCCAGTGATAATCAGAAATAGGGCTCGGATTTCTATTATTAAAAACTCTGGAAATATGACGCAAAACAAATTAAATATAGTCTAAAAATTATTTTAAAAACTTTTTATTGGCTATTCTACAAAACTGTTTTCGTGAATATTAACTTCTTGTACTGGCCTATTCAGCCTATAAAAATAGCAAGGGGAAAAGACGGGTGAAAAATATCCAACATCTGATCTCTGCATGACTAATTTTGTTACAGCTATGTTAACAGGATTACAGACTGCTATGGCAACAGTAGAATTAGAACCTCTTAAGTTTCACATGTTTGGAAGGGGTGAAGAGGATGAAGGTGAGACCGATCAGCAACATTCTTTTGTCCTCTATGTTTTGACAACTTACTGCTGGCGAATCCAGTTATCTTCAAAATATATCAAGGGGGGGGGGAACCAAATAAATAACCAAACACAAACAAAATCTCTTGCCATTATTGACACAAAACATGTTTGGAGAACTGTTAAGACTATTGTAATAAATAACTGTTGTTTTTGTTTGCTAATGCTGAATTTCTGACAACGAAATCATTAATTCTCTCGCTCTCCAGTATTTTTCACTCAAGGACGCCAAGTTGATAGTGGCTGGGCAGTGCTGAAGATGATTTTGATCCATTTCCTCTTGAAGACCACATAAGGGGCAGAGTGGTGAAGGAGATATTCCAATCCTGTGGAGATGCTTGGTCAAGCAGTCATGCCTCGTAAACAGTCTAAAAATTGCAACTGCATTCTTCCTTGGGTATTTTGGGTTGAGATTGCCGGCCCGGATGGCTCAAGCGGTAGGGGCACGGCATGTCTCTATCGCTTGGTCCGAAGGGTTGTGGGTTCGAGTCCCGCCTCGGGCATGGATGTTGTGTTTGTCTTAGTGTAAGTAAAACACAAAGGAAAAACGAAAACAGGAAATCAAATAAGAGGACTTTGGGAAACGGTTTAAAAAAAATAGGTTATTAAAAAAGTAAATTAAAAATAAAAAAAGAAAACAGACAGATTCCCACCTTTTATTTTTGAAAATTTGGAGATGATGATTTGTTACAATTTTGTGGTATTGAGAAGTAATCATTCTTTTTGTTGTATAATAGGATAATTGTGTAGTAGGTTTCTGAACAGTACCACAGCCCTTTTTGGCAAGATAATAAGCAGCATCATTGCCAGTCAATCCGCAGTGTGCTGGTATCCATTGAAAAACTATTTTTTTTTGTAATAAATAACTAAAAATATGTCTTTCTCCCATTTTTGATCAAATATGACTTAATGGTAAAATATACATTTTTATAATCAATAAACACCGTGACATGTTTAGAAAAGCTAGAAATATGTTTAATTTAACTTAAGCTTATAAAAATATGACATGTTACAGAAATCCAATCCCTATTCATAAATACTAAGCACCGAGTTACACCTATAGCTTGGAATTATTATGGCTGAAAGGTATAACATTTCAGAATCTTCTTTTCAGGAGGTGTGAGATTAATCTGATGTTTCATTCCCAAACAACTAGAGCACAGACTTTTCAATCCAGGCAAGTCTAAGTAAAATTTATAAGGGGAATGATGATATCGGATTAAGTTTTTCCAAAATATTCCCTTTTCCTGTGCTGTCATTCCACCACTGCTTCATAATTGACACAATCATCCTTATGGCTATTGCAGAAATCAATGGAAATCTATTACATTGTACCTACCATTTTCCAGGAGACCAATGCCATGGGATTTTTGTGGTAAATGGTCTATGGAACAAATAACTGAAGAAATCCCTGATAGCTAGCACTACTTGAGTTGTCAGTTATGGTACATCGAGAAACACAAAGTGAACCTACTTTACACTACACATATTAAAGCCTCCTTTACACAGTGACAGTTTTCTCATGAAGAGTTGCTATAGTTCACTCTCATGATGGGAAGTGTTTCACTTACATGAGACTCAGAATGAGACCATACTATCATAAGAAAATGTTTTTGTTGTTGTTTTCTAATGCCAGGCGTTTGACAATAAAGTCATTTGACCTCTTCCACTCCAATATTTTTCAAAGATATTATCATGGTCAGCCACTGAAGCACAGATTTTGAGGTGTTCCGAATCCATTTCTTGATTTGAATTGCACAATGGGCACAATGTCATGGCCTGTTGTCAATCTAAACGCAGCTACGGACGATTTTCGTGGTAAATCGGGAATTAACTGTGGATTATGATGCAGAGAGTTCCATTTTTTCCCTTGAGATTGTGTTATCAAATTTTGTTTGTTGAAGTCTAAGTACGTAGATTTAATAAATATTTTCACAGAGTAATGTGTAGATTTAGTAACAGGTCTGTAAGTAGCAATGCTGCCCTTCTTTGCTAAAGCATCTGCATTCTCGTTTCCCAGGATTTCACAGTGGAATGTTATCCATTGGAATACAATTCTTTTATTGAGTGTTATTAATTGAGAGACTATTGATAAAATAGCTGCTTTCATGTGGCATAGAACATTCCCGAGACTTTTACTTATTGCAATGATTTCTCCATCAAAACTTGTTGTTTCCATATCCAAGAGATCTATAAAGTGAGAAGAGACAGCACGTAACACCTGCACCGGCACCTTGTTCTCTGGAGATCAAGGATCTGTTGGTGTATAAATGAAGCCAGTTTTGTGGAGGGTACCTAATATTAATTGCCTCTAAAGAAAATTGTTTCAATAATAGGAAAATGTTAGAAGTGGGAATGGTTGAAGCCATGGCCAGAATTGTTACTATAAAGTGAGAAGGGATAGCACGTAACACCTGCACCTGCACCTTGTTCCCTGGAGATCTAGGATCGATCGGTGTATAAATGAAGCCAGTTTTGTGGAGGGTACCTAATATTAATTACCTCTGAAGAAAATTGTTTCAATAATAAGAAAATGTTATAAGTGGGAATGGTTGAAGCCATGGCCAGTATTATTAAATTAAGGGGAATCAAGACCCAAAATGAAAAAAAATTGTGGAACACAATGCTATTAATAACTATTAGTTACAGCTCAATACACTTGTAATGTATTAGACCAGGGCTGGGCGTCGTGAGCGGATCTAGACTCTAAACGAGGACGCTTAATATTCATCGTCACTAAATCAACGCTGCGCAGTGTTCGGCGGGGAAGAAAGGGGATGAAGAGAAATCATATGACTCCCCGTGAGAGAGTAGAATCTGCTCTTGATGCCCAGCCCTATATTAGACCATACTTTTGTAGAATAGGGTCCAGGTTGGATGCTGGCTAAAAGCATTGCATCTTTGGTCGTTCAAGGTCTCTCTTCCCACAAGGATTGTAATGAAATAGCCTCTGAGGCAGCCTGTTATTGGGTGTCTGTGATACATGTTCACACCCGTTGTTTCTGTATGTTGATATGGTACCAGTGATGGCAGTTATGTTTAATTCATTCCTGATGTCGACATTCCATTTCTGATCATATAAAGTATATCCGACCAAAGGTCTCAGGAGTTCTCATTTCTGCACTTCTATTCTTTGACGTTGTCAAAATGTTAAAGGTTCATGTTTCTGAGCTGTATTACGAAGTTGGAATAGCCATGAATTTAAAACTTTTCAGAATTGTCTCTGGTAGACTTTTCTTTAATAATGTCGACTTTATTGCACCTAAAAGTTGCTGAAATTTGGCTAATTTATGTCTACCATTCTCACTAATAAAAACTCTTACAGATGTTTAACTGTCTTATACTTACACAATGAATAACTCATTTATAAGTCGTATGTAAATTCCTTACTAATAATCACTACATACGTCATGTATAACAGTACAACTGTTACATAGCTATGTCATTACTTCATTACAAAAGGTGATAGAATAATAAAATTGTGGTTCTCTATTGCATCCGATAGTGAGCACTAGTGTGCCATGCCAAGTATCGATAGTACAACTGGACCTGGTCGATTACCACACTATATTTTGGTCAAAGAGTACAGCTACAGCAATATTATTCTAATTCTTCCGTGCTCTCTGGTTTGTTCTTCTGTGGTTACAATGCAACCATCATCATAAAATGACAATCTATACAAACAGCTGTTAGAGAGGTGCCCATTTTTTTATCTCTGTACAACGCTCAAACAAGGGATTTCGTGTATATAACTACTGCAAAGCAATTCCCATGTATAATTACAGGCTGTTTATACATCCATAGCTTATGCATGGTTTATTAGTAATGTTTTCTGTCCCAACTCTACATAAGTCTCATATAAAAACTATATATGGTTTATCAGTAAGACCGTGTATATCTGAAATTTATGTAAGAAAGCCATTCTAGATATTTATCTAAATGAACTTACCAACTTCGATATATGCTCATAGCTTTCCTGGTAAATATCCTTGTTACCAGTTTCGGTAAGGAGACGATTAGCCAGTTCTGTCAAATCCGTTACTTGCTGCTGGTTTCCCTGCTGACCATCGTCTTGTCCAGCTTTCTTTCGCCGCCATCGCTCTGATGCTGACATAGTTTTGTTGCCTCCTGAGGAAGTAACAGTTCTAATTTTTATTTTGCATTAAAAAATTTGAAAGACCATAAATTAGTGAAGAATGATAAACAGATCTATCTCTGATTGAAGTTCTGGCTGATATGTACATCCATTATCAGGCAGTACATCACTTGACGATAAGTATCAGAGGAAGATCAATTGTTTGTATACATCTGAAGTCTGATTAGTGTAATATGTAACTAGTCAGCGATGTATGCAATGGAGGGGAAAGGAACTGGCTACCCTACCCCATTATCTCCTGGCCTAGGTACCTCATGAGTGATGCTTCATGGTGTCACTTATGAGGTTCAGACCTGTCTTCGGACAGTTGACTAAACAACAACAATAAGCGGATCAATATTAAGATATAGAGATTGTATTGATTGTTTAAGAAGTAGGAGGAAAAGAGGAAAGATTGGAAAAAATTGGATTTGGACTGACAGATCTGAATGAAATAAACAGATACATAGAAATTGAAAATAAGGACTGTATTAATAAAGAAGGTAAAAGAAAATATAGTAATGAATTATCTGCATCATACAAAATGAATTCAAACATGATTTGAGAATATCTTAGAGAGAGAAAAGTGTCGCTTTAAGAAGAGCACAAGTTGTATATACGCAATATTGTAAAAGAAGGACTTTTGTCACCATATATCATATTTTGTTGGTTGTGAGAAAGCTTAAGGTAACATGAACAGTAAGTTATTAATACTTAAAAAAAATTTACAAAATAATATTCCCAATAATTCTGAGAAACGATAATATAAACAAGTTAAAAACAGGAAAACAAAAGTCCGTAAAGAATTTAAGAATACCATGATAATAGCAAGATTTCAGAAAACCAATAAAAATGAAAAGAAAAATGTGACTGAATTGTGATCTACAACAGATATTAATGCTTATTATATGAAAGAGAATACAGCACATAGAATTATATTCATGAACAATACAATTAATACAATATTGTGTGATGTTACTCTTACGAAATTATGGAAAAACTTAAGATCATAACACATTATATAAGTACTGTACCACATGTCTGGCTTATAGGTTTAATATTACTACCTTTTATAACTTTCACTGTATTAAGATTCCAATACGAAATTGTTGTAAGTATGATGATATCTGTGACAATTTATGAAAAATACCATATTCTGGTGCTGGTGTGGTGTGCATGATCAGAATGAGCAAAGATGACGATATCAACACCTCAACAGAAATTGTTCTGCATTCTTTCACTGATGGAAATGAAATCTGTGAAGTGTAGGCAACATGCATTTCGGAATGAATTTAATTGTAGGCATCACAAAGATGTTCCTACCTAGATGTGAGCATAATTAAATGGGACAAGCAATTACGAGAAATGGGCTTTATTGTGATAGTAAAAGGACGGTGTTTGAGAAAAAAGTGGAAAGAATTTATCTTTGCAAGAAGCCTGAGGAAGTCGATTTGAGCCAAAGCATTCACTTGTCCCCATGCTCACTGGATCTTACTCATCTGAACTTTTTCCTGTGAAATTTTGTGAAGGACCAAGCATATCATGTACCTCAGGATAACTTCAATGATTTGTGACACAAAATTCGTCAAGCTATCGACAGCACAAATGTTTCTGAATATCTGGTTGGAGGTGGAGTACAGGTCGGACATCTGCCATGCCACTGGGAGGGGGAGGGGGTTTGCACATATGAAGAGGTAGATTCCAAAGTGTCCTAAGTTCTTTTTTTTTTAAGACTTTAATTTGCTTTATTCACATTTCAATTTATCCTTTTCCAGTTTATATAGGCTATAATTATGTAAGTTTATTTAACACTCTCCTAAGTCTTAACTTAGTGTTTGCATATGATTTTTTCAAACGGATCTAAGGGTGTTAAATTTATTTTACCATTTTTCGTCATTTTTCTCATAACTTGTCATTTGGACTTATGCCAGTTTGGAATCCACCACTTCATATCGAAGTTCTTTGAGAGTGACACAAAATGCTTGAGTCTCTGTACCAGAATACACGAGGTTTGCCAATAAATTATGGTAACTTTTAAAATTCTGTTGAGTCTAAATCGACATTTTTGTCCATCCTAATCACCAGGCTTGGAGACTTCGGATCCTATAGAGCAGTTCAGTGGAAAATCCGCATAACGGCGTGCTGAGTATAGTGGTAAAGCGTATAGTGGGTCGGAGTACTGTAGAATGAATGCCAACAAATATGCAAAGAAAAATGCTCTGGATTTGAAGGTTCTGACGAATAAGTTGGTTTTCATACAAAACCATTTTCAAACTGTGTCTGAAACTATTACACGGTTAGAAAAGTCAGAGCAAAAGATGCCGGAAGCTCTCAAATTAATTTAGAAAATGACGCAGAGAATTAATGAGACACCAAATACATCGGTTACTGAACGTGTAAAACAGAAGTGGAAATCAATTTTATGTAAAAATAACGGATATGGAACATTGTGTAAAATAAACAGTAAATTAGTGGGCATAGAGTCACCCGAGAATAAAGGACTGTGTCTTAGAGACTGCAATGATGTTAGGTTTTTTCGTTTTGCTCCTATCACGTTATGCGACGTAGAGCGCAGCTTTCCACAGTACAAACTTTGGCAGATAACCGAAAAAGTTTACGTTTGAGACACTGAAAATGTATCTTGTAGTAGGTACATTGCAATTCGGTACTGTAACTGCACTTCCTAAAGACGACCAATAGGATAAATGAAGAAATTAAAATTGCTACATGTTTATTTCCACCATTAACACTGTGTATAATTAAACACAAATGCTTATAAAACACAGGAGAATAAATGCTTTTCACGTTCTTTTGAAATTGTTATTGTGTAATGTACATTTACTTTCAGAATGTACATATGTGTGTTTCCCCATACTACCATACTCTACTCTAAATAGCAACGTTGTTACCTCAACACATCTCTATCTACCTGCAGCGAGTCAACAACCCATAGTGCATGCAAAGTCCAAAGTCTCGAAGCCTGCTAATCACACACACGATGCCAGTGCGACGATGTGGTATTTTTCATGAATTGCCATAGATATCATCATATATACAAGAATTTCGAGTCTGAATCTAAAATCTAATACAACTAAAGTTATAAATAGCTATGATGTTAAACCTAAGCTGGACTCACTATATTATAAGATAATGATACAAATACATCATGCAAGAACTGTAAACATTTCAAATGCTCCTAGTTGCTTCTCTTCACTTCATTGTAATGTCCATGTTTCTGCCCCATACAATGATACTTTCCACACAAAGCACTTCACTAGTCTCTTCCTTAGTTCTTTCTCCAGAGATCCGCATAAGATGCTCCTTTTCCTAATAAAAGCTTCCTTTGCCTTTGCTATTCTCCTTTTGACTTCTTGTTACTGCTTATAGTACATCCCAAGTATTTTAAGTTGTAAACTTGCTCTATTACCTCATTTAGAATTCGCAAGTTTACCTTCTTTATTTTTCTTCCTATGACCATGGTCTTCGTCTTGTTGGCATTTAGATTCATTTCATATTGCTTACAGCTGTCATTTAGCTTTAGTAGCATATCCCTTACTATCATCTCCTCATCTACTAACATTGCCATATCAGCAAATCTTATACACTTTATTCTTTTTCCTCTTACTATCACTCCGCCCATGTTCTGAAAACAGTTCTTCACTAAATCCTCCAAGTAGATGTTGAACGGGGTAGGTTATAAATAGCATCGTTGATGTACTCCTCTTCCTATTTTGCTTCCTTCTGACATTTCTCCTCCTATCCTGACTTGACTCATTTCATATAAAGGTTACTGAATAGCCTCCTCTCTTTCCAATTCACGCCAATTTTCTTTAGGATCCCCATCAATTTCGTCCTATCCACTCTGTCAAACGCTTTTTCTAGGTTCAAAAATACTATAAGAACTTCTTTATTCTTCTCTAGGTATCTTTCGTTGATTGTTCATAGGAGTCCAATTGCATCTCTCGTAACTTTTCCCTTCCTGAAGCCAAACTGCTCTTCTTTCAACTGTACTTCCATTTTCAGATTATATGTATACTTACATGAAGTACAAAATGTTATGATGTAGTACAATTATCACAAGGGACCATACTTTTGTCCAACGAGGCTATAAGATTAAGTATTACTGGAGTTTTAAGTAGACGACACGAGTGCATCTAGCAAGCAAAGTACTTGACTGATTGCTCACGTGACTGTGTTCGGCAGAACAAAACATGGACCACTTTAACAATTACACTAATATTTACAATTTAAATTATTTACATTATGTATACTAAACTATGCTATTTATATATATATATATATATAATTTGAACTGGTAATGGAAATTATGGGACAATGGCTGAATGGATTTTAATAAATGACCCCTCATTTTGAAGCTTGGAACCCAAAGTTTTTCAGAAAAATAGTAGTTTTCAGTGAAATGTCAGTTTTCCTACATAATTTTCCTATTTTCTAAAATCCATCTTTCGTCAGTTTTGAGAACTAATTGCATTTCAAAATAAAACAAAACACACACTACAATAAACTACAAGCTATTACATGAAGGCCATGATCTGCAGGATTGCTGACATATTTAGAGTTGAAATTCAATTGGTTATTAAAAGCTTCAAGACTTACTAAAAATAATTTACAGGTCTGATTCTCCGGTGTGTAATTTTCTGAGTACAGCTGTGTATTGGATATTAAAATTTACAAAACTTGAGGTGGTTTGATGACATCATTACCATTAGAAATTAATTATTAATATAGTTAGTGCCATGCTGTTAATATATAAACTACAAAACTTGCGTAAGATAATAATATTATTATTAAAAATCAAATATTTTATAGTTATTAATAAAGTGGGTTGGGTCTTTTTCATATATTTAATTATTTATTTCTCAAACTATTTAGTTATTATTTAATTATTTAATTATTTTTTCATATATTTAATTATTTATATCTCAAACTATGGTCCGAGGACCACCTGTGGTCCTCGAGGTCTGCCCTTTTGGTTCTTCAAAAAAGACAGAAGAAAAAATAAAATTCAAATGAATTGCGTATCACTCTATAGCTGAAAATCTCAGAGTTTGGAAATGAACCATGGCAATCGCCTTTCACTTTTTCTCCCAGTACTGACATTTCATGAAATTTATTACCCTACTCGTCTACCGAATTCCCACTCTACTCTCAGCAAAAAAAGAGGGATGTAAAGCACTATGAACGTGGTGTTTCTCGCCATCTTTTCCCTGCACATCCCGCGTCTGTAACCCGCCAGGGACCACCCAAATTCATAACAGAGGACCAAAGTACCGAATCTTTTCATGTATTTATGACTTTCTTAATAGTTTTGCCGACACCCAGTCTGCACACTGAAATGGTCACGTAATGTACGTCGTATACCAATAATAGAACGTGCCAAATTGCATATTTACTTGTTGGAAATTGGGCATGTTTCTGCATTAATTCTTTTCATTTCTGTTTTTCCAGATGGCGATATAAGAAATTTTAGATTCTGCCTATTTTAAAATCCGGGCGAATCAGATCCAAAAATTCAAATTACAATACTTTTCTAATTATATTTTTTGTACCCAATCACAAGTAACTTAAAAAGGTGGTCCTCACTTCAAAAAAGTTTGAGAAACGCTGTGCTAGAGAAATTATGTAATGGACAACTAACGTCTACTTTTAAAATTCCCTTAAAATGGGAGTGGAGATAATTGTAACTACAGGGGAGATTTAGATGCTGTTGTGGAATGTGGTTGTGAAGATGCTATTTTTGTTTGTGAAGATGTTGAGTTAGAAGAAAATAATATGATGGCGCTGATATAGGCCTACTACATTGCAGGTTATGTTGCCAAGTGTGTAAGTGTAGTAGTAAAGTGTGTTAGATGTTGACAAGTTTATACAGTGATCAGACATTAGAATATTCCAGTGATACAGTAGAATTGAATAATTATTTAAGAATAATAGACAGAGGAGGACTCACGTGGCGCACACAATTCGTAACAAATGTGACTGTACTTGCATATAATGTGTTCCAGTGTTTAATTTCGGACAAATATGAGAGCGACTTCATTAATGCAACAAATCAAAGGCGTCTCTTGAAAACATTAATACGTGAACAAAGTGAAAATGTTGGTAATAGTGGTGACTTTACAGTGTGTTTAATACGAACATTCCACAAGTATGCTAGTTTCTAGAGCCACAACTACATTGGCTAATATTCTAAAATGAAACAAGATAGTATTGCCGGTGCTTTAGGAACAAGAAGAAAATTGCAGACTTTCATAAAAAACAGGTACCGATAACAGTGTGTATTTAAATGACATCTCATGAATAGCTATACCGCTTCTACTTCTTTAGAGAACTCGCATTCCTGTCAATTTTCTGCTTTCTTAACTGTCGTTTTTCTGTACTAACAGTAGTAAGAAACGAGCTTTGAATGATTTCCGCCGAATCTGGAATAGACATCGACTGACTTGAACTGCCAACAAGGAAAAAAAAAATCACTACCTGTTCAAGAGCACCACACTCAATCGCTTTCACCTTCATCTTGACGATAATAAAAGCCTAACCTAACCTAACCTGTCACTAAAATCCTAAACTAATCTAATCTAACCTAACTTGTCACAGATTCGCCTATACAAGGCATAACAAAAGCCTAAACTATCCTAACCTAACCTGTTACAGTTTCGTATACGCAAAGCATAATAAAAGCCTAAACTAACCTTACCTAACCTAACCTAATCTGTCACTGAAATCCTAAAGTAACCTAACCTAACCTAACCTAACACTAAAATTCTAAACTAACCTAACACAGATTTGTCTATACAAGGCATAACAAAACCGTAAACTACCGTAACCTAACCTGTCACAGACAAGTACGTAAGACATAATAAAAATCTAAACTAACCTAGCCTGTTATAACACTCCATTTTCTTACCCCTACACACTTCCCTGAGGTATGAAAATGGCCGAATTTCCATGCTGCTGGAACATTGCAAACTAGTGTGAAACGTTTGTAATGTCTCGTAAGTTATATTGGTACGACATGTAAGACTGCTGAAGATTGCCTCTGGCAAACTAGCGAAAGTGACAAATTAGCGAATCTTCACTTAAGGTCTACATAGTACAATCTATATAAGAACTACACTCTGGCAAAGTATCGTATCTGCAGCTCCTTCTTTATGGCTACAATAAGCTGTGCTTTTTTCACCAAACTACGAAGCTAGTATCTTAGACTATGCAGAAGTAGCGAATCTGCACTGTTGTTAGTTTACCATAGTCATTATTGTGGAAGTCGTCAACATTCACTACGGCAAATTAACGAAAGTGTCGGATCAGCTGTGTGATTGTTAGAATTTTCCTGCGGTTTTTGTTTGTCGCGAGTTTTTTCTTGACGCATTAAATATCTCCGAAGGTTTAGTGAGGGGAGCACTATGTAAAGTCACTGAACAACGAATTTTACTTCCTGAGATGAGAGGGACACATGAACCAATGAACAAGCTTAATACAGAAGACGAAGCATTCATTAGGGAACACATACTGTCTTTCCCGAGCATAGAATCACACTACTGCCGGAGGAAAAGTGAATACAGATATCTAGAACCATTCTAAACATTACAGAAATGTATGAACTGTACGAAAAGAAATGTCGTGACTCAGAAACAAGATATTGTGCAAGTATTGAAAAGTACAGGAGAATTTTCCGTGAATACAAAATTACCTTCCATGTTCCTAAGAAGGATCACTGCAAAACTTGTTCAATATATATATTTTTTAGTAGGTTATTTTACGATGCTTTATCAACGTCTTAGGTTATTTAGCGTCTGAATAAGATGAAGGTGATAATGCCGGTGAAGTGAGTCCGGGGTCTAGCACCTAAAGTTACCCAGCATTTACTCGTATAGGGTTGAGGGAAAACCCCAGAAAAAAACCTCAACCAGATAACTTGCCCCGGCTGGGAATCGAACCCAGGCCATCTGGTTTCACGGCTGTAGAAAAAAAGAAAACAGGGGAATTAACTGAAAATGAAAAAGAATCGTACAAAAAACATGTGGAGAGGAAAGAAGCTGCCCGTAATTTGAAAGACGTTGGTAAAGAGAAAACAAAGAACAACAAAACAATGTTAGCATTTGAATTCGATTTGCAGGATGTTTTAAGTACCCCAAAAGGAGCTCAGGGTCCACTTTTCTATGTAAGGAAGCTGGCTGTGTATAATTTAACAGTTTACAATTCAGGTGATGCTTCAGTAGAATGTTTTATAGACTGAAGGAAAGAGAGGAAGCGTGGAAATTTGCGTTTACTCTTACTTCATGAAATACCCTAATGCTGAGACTGTAATGATGATGTTAGACAGCTGCGGAGGACAGCAAAAAAAAAAAACACAAATTTTATACGTATGTGTCTAGAAGCAGTAAAAAACCATCTAAAAATTCAGCAGATTGATCAAATTTATTTTGAATCAGGACATAGTTTAATGGAGTGCGACTCTATACATCAAAACATATTTATGTCTGCAAAACAACTCCCAGTGTACACTCCAGAAGGGTGGGTTCAATAGATAAGGAATGCACGAAAGAATCCATCACCCTACAATGTATCTTCATTGGTACATGATGACTTCCTTGACTTCAGCCAAAACAAGAATAATTTTACAGCTGTGGAAGAGAATACTTCTTTGCCCTTCCGACAAACGGTGTGGTTTTGTTACACAAAGGATGCACCATGTACGGTTCAGATAAAGACTAGGTATGAAGATAGCTACTTCAAAAAGTTCACTTTCAAGCAACGAAGGGGCCGCCCATTAAAGTCTGAACCAGTGAAACCTTACTGTGCAAGATTATTTATATCTGATGCCAAACGGAAGGATCTGCAAAAACTTTGTGATGATCTGCAAATCCCGAAGGCATATCATGGATTTTATGAAAGCCTTCCATCATCAGCAACTGTGACTGATGCTTTAGCAGAGCCAAATATTTCAGAGGAGTCAGACCAAGAATAGATTGGAAAGTATTATTAAATAAAACAAAAGTCTTTTTTTTAATTATTACTGACCAAAAAAAAGTTGTTTCATTATTTCTTGAATGTGCCCTCAACTCGTAAAGTCCACATCTGTGGAGTAACAGTTAGCGCATCTAGCCGCGAAACCAGATGGCCCGGGTTCGATTCCCGGTCAGGGCAAGTTACCTGGTTGAGGTTTTTTCCAGGGTTTTCCCTCAACCCAATATGAGCAAATGCTGGGTAACTTTCGGTATTGGACCCCAGACTCATTTCACCGGCATTATCACCTTCATCTCATTCAGACACTAAACAACCTAAGCTGTTGATAAAGCATCTTAAAATAACCTAATAAAATAAAAAAATCAACTCGTAAATTAATGTTCTAATAAAATATTACATACACTTCTTATTTCCTTTCAATCCCTCTAATTTCTAAGTACAAATGTATCTACTTAAATCATAATCATTAGTAAAACAATAACGGTTGTAGTGCAGATTCAACACTTTGCACCATGATGACAGATGGGATGTGTAATAATATCACTCTGGCAAAGTAGCGAAACTGCCATTTCTGCCCTTAAAACAAAGAAAAGCACACAAACCGAAACTAATCTCACACAAGTTGGTAAACTAGTTTTTTAACACATGAAACAAACCATGTAAGAATAATACTTGATTTTATGTGAGCAAACTCTCCTGAAAAATTAACAATTTGCACTTTCGCTAGTTTGCCAGAGGAGGGACGATATATCCGCAATAGGAAAAGAAGTCACTCAAACTCGTTTAACAGTAGTAGTGGTAGTGGTAGTGGTAGTGGTAGTGGTGGTGGTGGTGGTGGTGGTGGTGGTGGTGGTGGTGGTGGTGGTGGTGGTGGTGGTGGTAGCAGTTAAAATAATAATTATGCTGATTACTGTCTTGTTAATATAATTTACTATTAACTAGAGTAAATAACGCCAAGCACCACTATTAAATATACCCAAGAGAAATGGCATGCAGAGCATACCCCGTTTGTATGACGTCACGATTCTGCTATCCAGGCCCGATAAAGAACTTATAGTGAAGGCCCCAGCAGAACCCTATGAATGAATGAGTGAATGAATGCCCTCTTGTTCTCCTTTGTATCCACTGTCCACGTAGAACTACGTCTTTCCCCTCAGGAGGTAGAGTGATAACTCTGGAATTTTTTTCTTGCTAGGAGGGAGGGAACATCCCACGTACTACGACCTGAGGTCTATTGTACACCCCCTATATGAGATGAGTTGCATGCCCACCGATCCTCTACATGCACCGACCTAACCACTTGACCCCCTTAACAACTGGTCCCTACAGCCAAACAGAGTCCATGTACGACTCCTGCTTCGTCAACCCCCCCCCCCCCCAAGGCTCCCTTAACGGTACAAGGCGGAAGTCCTCCACAGAGAAGGTTTGCCCCAGGTTCCGTTGCTGTCCATCATCACTTGCATACAATCCACAGAGGCCGGTCGAGAGAGCCAGCAGCTTTGGAGGGCCACTGTAGAGCGATCTGAAAACCAGAAGAAGTAACGGGATGATGAATGAAAGGATGATAGGGGAGGAAAGGAAGTGGCGAAGTTGAGTGGGGTTCCAATTGCCTGATAAAGTTACCTGATATTCATCCATAGGAGTGAGAGAAAAACTCCGAAAAAACCTCACCCAGGCAACTCATTCCGATTGGGAATTGAACCCGTGCCTGCTGGATTTAGAGTTAGACTCGTTAACCTCTCAGCCACAATGGTGGACTAACTCTGGAATTAATTGTCACTGTCTTGGTGGAGTGGAAGAGAAGGCCTGATGGCCTTAACCTTACCAGAATAAATAAATAAGTACTAATAATAGTAATAATAATAATAGTAATAATAATAATAATAATAATAATAATAATAATAATTATTATTATTATTATTATTATTATTATTATTATTATTATAGCAGCAAAGGCTAGAGAATCATGTAGACAATTTTTTTTAAATGAGAGATTTTGACCTTAACAAATCAGTACATACCGGTATACTCTTTAATAAATTTCCTCTTATATAATAAAGAAAATTTTCTAACTAATTCAGCCATACATAGCACAAATACCCGCAGAAAGAATGATTTTGATACACCATCATCAAATTTATCATGCTATCAAAGGGGAGTGCGTTACATGGCAATAAAAATTGTCATTGGTCTTCCTGAAGACATTAAGGATCATAACCAAAACTCTCCATTATTTAAGGTAAAACTAAAAAATTACTTAATATCTCACACTTTTTTATTCTGTAGATGAATTCTTGACATTTCACTGTACTGTGTAAATATTTTAGTACTATTAAATGGTAAACATATTGCATTGTATAATATGTTATTGTTATTAAGGTATCGGTATTAATTCTGTATATATTTCATATTTTCATTTTTATATGTTAAACGTAAGAATTGGATATGTTAAGCTATATTCTATGCTTTACAGCAACTGTAAGAATATTATGGAAAAAATTAATCTATCTGCCTGCTTGCTTGCCTGCCTGTCTGCCTGTCCGTCCATCCATCCATCTATCTGTCTTCACCTTGATCGTCTTGTATTTTCTTTGTTCTTGTATTCCCTATTTTCTCATTGTATTTTGAGGAAAAAAAAGTTACATTTGTTCGTACCAAATTTTCTCTTTAAAGGACAAAACTAAAATTCTTTCAAACATCTACTATCATAATACACTGCTCTCTTAAACTGACTGAGCATATTGGGAGTTCAATCAATAGCTTTCCCAAAATAGGCTATGAAATGTTTCATATAAAAAAATGGAAGATAAAGTTAATGTGCATTAAATTGTGAATTATTTGAAAGAAACATCATATATTCTGTGTGACAATGTCATAAACTGTGAAGGAACGAAAGTACTTGCATATCATATGAAATGTACACTCTCTACATATCGAAATAATGGTCTTTATACATTGGGAGGAGAAAACAAAACAAGAAAAATATATATTTTTGCTGCCAAACACTTCACTATTTAATTTCATCACATTCCTCTTAAGACATTCAACTGCTTATATAGGGTTCCAAAACAATTAACAAGTATGAAAAATACGTTCGTTTGTATCCTGGCAGTAATATTAACGCAATTTTTACACACCAAAAAATGTTGTAAAGTGAGTTTTCAATACGTATCATTACAGCTTTAAAGAAACTATCGAAATAATGTCTATAAACTACAAACAAATATTATACGTAGGCTACAGATAAACTAGGTTTGAAGATTATGGCTATAGAAACAATTGAGACAAGATACACACGTACGGAGTGTTGACAAATTTATACAGATGGATCTCTTACATCATATTCAAGAGTGCAGAAACTGGGATGAATATGTCCTGTCCTTTCATTTTACTATTATGTAGGAGAATATACAACAAATTTTTAAGTTACTGCTATTTACATATTACTTACAAATGGCTTTTAGAGAACCTGGAGGTTCATTGCCGCCCTCACATAAGCATGCCATCGATCTCTATCCTGAGCAAGATTAATCCAGTCTCTACCATCATATCCCACCTCCCTCAAATCCATTTTATTATTATTCCCCCCATCTATGTCTAAGCCTCCTCAAAGGTCTTTTTCCCTCTGGCCTACCAACTAACACTCTACAGTTTGACAACTTCAAGTGAAATCCCGTAAAACATGCCAACTTCTGGAATCTCTCTCTTTCTTTCTTCTCTCTCCCTCGCTCCTCGTCATTCAGTCACCAGTCACCACGTTAATATCTGAGAGGATGTGTGTGGGCATCGCGATCAATAGAAGAACCATTCTCCAGTATTACCACAATAACGGATTCTTCATTTTTGCCTCGACTGTCGGCTAGGAAGGTTCCATTATGCTAGCATTGCAGGCAACTAGTCAATCTTTTAATGCTTTTGTTAGCAGGTTTGAAAAACTGTGAGTGGACCTGCAAATACACAGTGCATAGTGCTCTCTCCCTTCCCCCCGTGCTTTCTCACTTGCTCCTCCCCAAGACAGCCAGCGCTCACGTAGTAACTCGGTCAGGGTTTGAGTTCGATTTGTCAATCTGTATATGCATTTCTGGCTATTTACATATTATGTTTGCAAAATCTCTTAAATAAATTCTAATTATCAGATTGAAGGGCAGCCATACAGACTATAATCTTACAACAGACCACAAAAAAGGCTGAAATACAAGATTATAAAAAAAGATGCATTATCTAACTAAACTACAGAAAAAAAAATAGTTGATTCCTTCCCATTGTTACATAAGGAAAATGAAAAGCAGACTTTTGGCTAAAAAGGGAACTGAAATTTTACAATAATCCAATAACAGACTTCTATTTTATTCTGTAAAACAACTAATCAGAAGTAAATTCAGATCTGCCCAAAACAACAAAATTCAGATGAAGTTGATTCCTTCCCATTGTTACATAAGGAAAATGAAACAGCAGACTTTTGGCTAAAAAGGGAATTGAAATTTTACAACAATCCAATAACAGACTTCTATTTTATTCTGTAAAACAACTAATTAGAAGTAAATTCAGATCTGCCCAAAGCAATAAAATTCGGATGGAGCAAATGATAAAACCTGAAAACTTTTAATGATTAACACCGACATAATCCCTCAAGGGCCACATAAATCAGGTTGATAACAAGTCATGTCATGATTATTTGACAAGCCACCTGACCAGGATGGAAATTTCCCATACATCAGCCCGTGTATGGTATTATGTGATGCAAATGAAGATATGAACATCGAACACATCACAGGATGCAAAACATTGCTACAACAAGATAACATCGTACAGCGATTGACTTCTTGTCAAGTGCCTAGGGACTGGAGAACAACAATATATAACCTGTACAATCTAAGTACAACATTCGTATAAAAATATGCAACATTCAGAAAGGTAAACATTACACTGCAACCAGACTTGTAATCGAAGTTCATGCTGTGAATATGTCACGTTCCTATGTGGGCTGTACTTTGTAACTTGGATGCACAACCTGGCTCTGTAGCCTCAATAAAATCGATTAGGCACGTTAACAGGCCTAGGCAGACTAGGCAGCTGTCTAGGGTGGCAGATTTGAGGGGGCGGCTTTTAAGCTATTACTGATAATTTTTTTTATATTTTTTAAATTTAATTCATAACTCTTTAAAAGAGTACATGAACTTAAACGCACAATGAAAAAGATATCAATAACATTGGCAACAAACAGTTAAAATTTAATCAACAGTCTGCCAAGGAAAAATTACAGTTTTTCAATATTAGTGTCACAATGCAATCATAGCACTTTTTTCAATGTTATGCCCTCTCCTCGTGAGAGTCTCACGAAATAACATTAAAGAACTTACTGGTATTATATAATGATACGTTAGGAAGGCAAATCTCGTTGCTCGCAATCATAAGCTTTGTGATGAAATGATGAGAGACGCCACTCTGTCATAAGGGTAGCCAGTATCAACACTCAGTGATCCCCATTCAGACTTAAATTCAAAGAAAATACCGCCAGACATTGTATCAGCTGGACGCTTGGGAGTTCAGTTTAATTTCAAACGGTAAAGAGTGCAGATGTTTTGTACCTAGGTGATTTATATTTTAATATTCATTATAATGAGTGACAGTCGGAAAAATTTAAGTGGTTCTCAATACCAGAAACACCTCTGATTGAGGTTCTGGCTGATATGTAAATCTATAATCAGACAGTAAACTTATTTGATGATGTGTGTCAGAGGAAGAACTGCATCTAAAATCTCATTAGTGTAATATGTAGCTAGTTAGCGTTGTATGCAATGGAGGGGGAAAAGAACTGGTCACCCTACCCCATTATCTCCTGGCCTAGTTGCCTTATGAATGCTGCCTTGATGGTGTCACTTGTGGGGTCCAGACTTGTCTTCGGACAGTTGACTAAACAACAATACCGGAAACTCGAGAAAGACAAGGCAATAAAAAGAGAGGAAATTGTGAGAAAAAGTGCAAAAATATGTGTTATTTAAAAAACAAACATAGCCAGCTTGGTCCAGTTCGAGTCCAGATAATAATGTGGCGAACAGTAGTTACCGAAAATAGCGGAGTGTGTGGTTTATTTTAGTCAGGCGTTTCCGATATTAGAAACAGTAATAATGACGCAGAATCAATTATTTCAGTTGATACAAATGATGCATATAGGGCGAAATAAGTGGCAGAAATATTTTTCTCTGCCTAGAGGCGCCAAGTAACTAGATTCGCCCCTGCACGTTACACACCGGATGGTGCAAGAAACATGATGCATGGCACATGGAGCGTGACACATAACGCCATGTTATTTGTTGTAATGAGCCATTCAGTGTGGAGTCATCAGATGGAGATCTTCTGCTATTGTCAATAATAAGAATGCAAAGATAAAGGCATAGGTTTTGACAGATTCACAGAATATTATAGAATGTCCGAAGAATCATTTGAAGATATGACAAATTGTGAATATTCCTAATAGATGGAAAACATGTATGAGTATTACACAAGCACATGGACTTTTCACTCTGATTTCTGTTGAGTACTTGGGCAGAAATAGTGTCAGTGCTAGGGTTGCCAACTATTTTTGAAGAAAATAAAGGGAGACTAAGTGGTCTACAATATTTGACATAAAAAATTGAAAAATTATTCAATTCAGTTAGCGGCACTAAAAACAATTTTATTCTACATTTTGGCAGTTAGGCTTAAATTAAAGTATTTTGAGATATTTTACCTAGTGTAATAGTTTCAAACAAATTGTAAAAATTTCCTACATGAGTAATTGAAGTTGACTGTGATTTGCAGTTCTGATCTGATTAAAGTGTCGCTCTCCTTTTTCGAATATCTGAGGATTGCGAGACTTCATATGTGAGTATAGGTATATATCAATGTTAACAGTATTAAAAAAAGCTTGTCAAAATTGGTCATAAAGTCATTTAAATATGTGCTCCTGCATATATGACTTACCGGTATATGTCTAAAATGCAGGTAGTAGGCCATTGATGATATAATGAGGAGAGTTCGGCTGGCACCGTGGATCGTGTCCTGGCATAGCTCAGTTGGAAAGAGCACTCAGCACGCAGAGTTGAGAGGTCCTGGGTTCGATTCCCAGTGCTGGAACGAATTTTTCTCAAAATTAATAGGTATCTACATGTTGACTACTAACAAAAAATAGTAGTCTCGATCATTCAATGAGGATGGCGAGACCTCATATATGAATGTATGTATATATATGTTCACTTACTGTTCATAAAAGAAAACACTCTTTGTATAAGCTTAGCTGCACATTTCAGTGCATCTCTGGAACAACAGAATCCATCATATAAATCACCTTCAACCATGTAAAAATTAAATGTTTCAATTAATTTTTTACATTATGCAAAAATAAGGTAGAAGAACTCTCGAAGAGAAGAGAAATGCGGAAGTCGGGAGATTGTTAAAAATTTGATGGTGCCATATGTTCAAAAATGGGCGAACCAATGTCCATGATGAAGAGAGAAGTGGTCGACCGAGTATCGTGAATGCAGATCTGATGTTGACGAAAAGGTTAGAGCAAACCGCAGGTTTACCATGTCGGAGCTTAGTGAGGATTTTCCACAGATTAGTCGTACTCTTCTGTACAAAGTGATTACCGAAGATTTGGGGTACTGGAAACTTTCTGCCAGATGGGTGCCTAAACTCCTTTCTGAGGAACAAAAGGCTCAGCGAATTGGAGCAGCACTGTCCTTTCTTGAGCGTTACAAAAGAGAAGTGATGCTTTTTCGATCAGATTGTGACAGGAGATGAGACTTGGGTGCGGTATGTGAATGCTGAAACAAAGCTTCAATCAATGCAGTGGGGCCATACTCACTCCCCGAAAAAATCCACAAAGTGTCGTCAAACACTTTCCACGAGGAAACTTATGCTTCTGGGACAGGAAAGGAATTTTGCTAGTGGAGTTCTTGGAGAGGAATGCCACAATTAATGCTGAGCGTTACTGTAACACACTAACAAACTTGAAAAGGGCCATTCAAAACAAACGTCGTGGCATGTTAAGCTCTGGAGTGATTTTCCTGCATGACAACGCCCGGCTGCATACAGTGTGTCGTACTGCGACCAAACTGCAGGAGTTCAACTGGGAAGTACTGGATCATCCTTCCTATAGCCCAGATTTAGTGCCTAGCGATTACCATCTCTTCATGCACATGAAGACGTGGCTTGGCTCAAAGTGCTTTGATGATGACGAAGAGTTGAAAACCAGCATCGTAGGTTGGCCGAATTCTAAGATTGCGGAATTTCAAAGCTCGTCAAATGCTACGACAAGTGTCTCAATGTGACTGGAAACTGTGTGGAAAAATAAATTAGAGTGTACAATTTGAAATGTATTGTAGCCCAATTCTGTAATGTCATTCACAGGTTTGTAAAAAATAAACAGCTATTTTATGAATAGCCCTCGTAGAACAAAGATATATATTGCTTTTTATATAAAAACATTCTAGCATCCCCAGAAAGAGTAGGTTACATACTCGTGCTCAGAGGGCATTCCACATAATGTTAAGATATTTTATTAAATAACAGAGTAAAAAGTAAAAAAAGGAAAAAGAAAAAAGAAGAAAAAAAAACATCACAATAATTGAACTTTAAATTTTCTCTCTAAACAGAAATTTTTAATTGATTTTTTTAAATAAGGAGCATTAGTAAATTGTATATTTGGGAATTTAGCTATTAAGTTATCATGTTATAAAGCCTTAGACCGAAGTTGCTACTGTGATTATATGCTACAGCTATGATACATTTAGGTTCTGTTAAGCATAATATATGTTTTCTGATCTTTTGGTTTTATATTTATGTCAGTAATGTCAAAGCAAGCCCATTTTTCTGACCTTGACATCGTGCGCAGGCATCAAGTGCTAAGTTGGAAAGAGGAAGGATTGTGTATATGAGTAAGCAGCCTGTAGGATTAAGAAAACAGCGGTGCACAAACTTCAAACTGAAGTGACATTTTATGTCGTTATTTTTATATGGCTTCTTTCTGTTTGATATTATCTATATTGTCTGTAAAACAAAAGTACTAATACCAATTTCTTAATAATGCAGTTGTGTTTTAAATGTTAATAACATAATAAAGAGATAAGAAGGAATATTCACATAAATTCCATAGTAGTACAACTATACTGTACTAAATGGATGAAACACATCATTTATAAAGAAAGTGATATCCCAAAAAAAGAGTTTGAGCATGACATGACAAGTTGTAATTGATATTGATGATACCTTTAGCCCTATAAAAATAATCAATCAACTAATCAAAAAAATATTACAGTACAAAGCAAAGTTACCTAGGTGCAGTATATGTTTTAAGTGTAACTAATATTGCATAACAAAACTCTTATCGCATTATAATTTTAAGGTGATATTGGTGAGCAACTTCCTATCATCAGAATATTAAATTATTTTCTCGAAATGTGCTGAAGCTATATAGCCTAGCTGACATTTTTACAACACATGGGGACGTATCTTTTGCTTATGATGTAACAGTAGTTCCTTTGTTAATAATTCATTTCCATGCGAATATTTTCAAAACTTTTGATACACTATCTTCAGTAATACACATTTACGGTATATTAAATTAACGAAAACACTCTGTAAGGCTACTAAATAAATAGGCCTTTATCTGAAAATTTCACTTTTCTATAAACAAAGTTGAGAAAATACGGTATTTCTTTTGAACAAAAAAATCAAACTTGTGAAAAATGATTATTAAAATTAAAACTTACATTCTTATAATGCACTTATACTTCCAGACAAATCTAAAATTAACATGGATACAGTTTTAATAAGTTCTCTTCCCTTTATCTATTGAATCAGTGCTGGCCATCCCTGAACATAGCTCGACCAAGCGGCATATACTACTTCTTTCCTCTGTCTCTTTCCTTTCCGCTGTAAACTGCTCAGGCTCTCCTCAGCTCTGAAGCGCGCGCTTGCTCCTATGGGCATCAATTGACATCACTGATTTATGTGAATATAAATTAAATATATTTCGGTTTTTATTTACGAAATTCAATAATACATTGTTATGAATTTGATGGAAGTCAAATACTTTAAATCCTGAATACAACAGTTCTGAAGGGTAATCAAGAATTTATTAAGGCATAAATTTATTATTCTTTTCTGTAGCAGTTATTGGCATGAGGGAGGTACTATTAGCACTGTATTAACTTCGCACTTTCTTAAACATCAACCATAGTGCACCAACTATTTACTCTTCTTACAGATACTGCTACCACCACCACTAAAAATTTTGATCAACACTTCAACCATTAATGATTCATTATACTATTCTGATTGCTCTCTGCAATTTTTTTAGTTGGTTATTTAACGACCCTGTATTAACTACTAGGATATTTGGAATTAATTGTATTGGTAATAGCGTGATGGTGTTTGGCAAGATTAGGCCGAGGGTTCGCCATAGATTACCTGACATTCGCATTCGTCCTATGGTTGGAGAAAATCTCTGAAAAAGCTACTAGTAATGAGCACAAGCTGGAATCGAATCCATGCCCGAGTGCAACTTTGGATCAGCAGGATCCTTGTCCTTGTAAGCTTTTTATTTGTTATACACATTAATGGTAACATTTTCACAATTCACTTTTTTGCTTTAAAAAGCTAACAATTATTGTGTCTACTTACTGATTGATGTCCACGTTTTTCTTCAATGATACCGTACACCGCAGCATAGAATAATGAATCCACATAGAACTTGATTTCTTCTTTTCACTTTTCATTGAAAAATATTCCAGCATAAACTTTTCAGAAATATTCCCTAATTTGTTTACACCACTCTTCAAACTTCTTATATTCCTCTTCATACATCTGTCGCGATTTTGTTGGAATTAATAAATCAGTACAGCTGTTAATGCAATACCATTGATACTTATATTTATAAATAGTCATGGTGACAATACCGACAATAATAACATTCTTCAAATGTTTCTTGTACATGGCCCTCTATATGAATCAATGACCTACAAAGCAAATGTATATAGCTTCAAATGTTTCTCGTACAAGGCCCTCTATATGAATCGATCACCTACAAAGCAAATATATATAGCTGGCAATAAAAATTTTACATTTAGACAATATTCAATTTTACATTATTTTTTTTATCAAAGCAGATGAAACTTTGTACGATACACATGTCGTAACTTCATATTACAATAGTAGACTGGTTATCAAACTCGGTCTGCAGCCTTGTTTGGTTTGTTTTGTGCATTTATAATCGTTAGTTGAGTGTTTAGTTTTGTGTTGTGGGTTTATATTCGTTTGCTGAGTGTTTCATTTACACAGAAACATTTATATAGACCTAAAAATAGTGAAATATAAGTATAGTTGTAGTGTTCAGTTTATTTATAGTTGTTATATTTAGTTGGATAAGTTGTTAATTATGCCTAAGAAGAAAAGTATTAGATCTGTACTTAGTTCTGCTGTGAATGAAAGAAGATGGGGTCCTAAAACAGTGAAACAAATTGAGAAAAAATTCTCGTTTTTCTTGAAATTGTAGCTTAATGTAGGTGTTCGAAGTGACCACCATCAGCATCCAAACACTATTGATGCCGCCGAACTGCTCCACGAACTAAGTTCTATAATGTGTCCAATGTCATAGCTGCACATGACGTTAAATTTTGATTTGTTCTCGTAGCACATCCAGTGTAGCTGGCGTTTCCCGATAAACAACATACTTTAGGGTCCCGCATATGTAGAAATTGGTGTTAGGTCTGGGGACTGTGCTGGGTACTCGACAGCACCTCTTCGACCTATCCATTAAGCTACAATTTCCCCGAAAATGAGAATTTTATCTGAATTTGTTCTAAAGTTATTTATAAACAAACAGTGTATACTTTTTTTGGGCTAATCTGTATTTTAAGTCATGTTATGTTACATTAAAATTAAATTTCAAATGAAAATTCTGAAGAAATTTTAAGAAAATAGTAATAATAAATCTTGGTCAGTATTACTTACTGAAAAAGAATATAATTATAAGGTATCTGATTCTTCTCGACATGATTCAGTAGCAAAATTTCGGATGCTAACTGGTCATGACTGTTTAGCAACACTCTGTTTAAAATTGAAATATTTTGTTCACCAAAATGCATCCTGTGTAACCTAGAAGACTCTTTGATGAATCAAGAACATTTACGAAAATGTCCAGCTTTGGCATCAGATTTTTTGGATTCGGACTCTAAATTATACTGCAAAACTAGAAGGTGAATGGAGAACTTCCAAGTGCCTGGGAAATAGATACTGCTGCTGCTACTATGTTACATTAAATCAAGTTTTATTTAATTTCCATTTCGACATGTACAAAACACAGTTCTGAATTCATTTATGCTTTAGATTGCATTAATGCAATTTCCCCAAGGTATCATTTGTCTCTATTTGGCAATGCATAAACAATGTCACATTACAAAAATTCTGCTAACAAGTTTGGAGTTAGACCTTCTATATAACCCTAAATTATATGTGTTTTTTAGGTTTTCACGGTGAATGTGATTTGGATATTGCACTATGTCCTGGAGCTAACATTTCTAACGTTTCGAAACTACATACAGGTTCCATGATCAGGGCAGAGAGCCTAGGCAAGACCAGACAGCTCACCTACTCTGCTGGGCATGTAGCGCCTGGCTGTTCCACGTGCTGAGCTCAAATGACAAATTCTGAGGGAAATATCTGTCAGTGACTAAGCTTTTAAGAGAGTTTTGAGGCGCATATACCGGTACATATATATTCTTATATGAGGTCTCGCCATCCTCATTTTATAATCAATGAATCGATTCCAGGTGCTGGAACGAATTTTTCTCATATTAATAGATATTTGCAGTATGGCTATTTATAGCCATTGATTATTCAATGAGGATGGCGAGACATCATATAAGAATATATATGTATATATCAATGTTGACAGTAACTCATGAACTGTTGTTGAAAATGACCATGAAGTCATTTAAATATGCGCTCCTGAATACATGGCTTGAATGTCTTAAATGCAGGTAGTAGGCTATTGATTATACAATGAGAGGAGTTCGGCCGGCACCATGGATCATGTCCCGGTGTGGGTCAGATGGAAAGAGCATTCAGCGCGCACAGCTGAGAGGTTCCGGGTTCGATTCCAGGTGCCGGAACGATTTTTTCTCAAATTAATAAATTTTGAGGCTTAGCAGACCCAAAAAAATTGAGTTATTATACCTAGTAACAATAGATCTATACGTTTGCAATAATGATGTATTGTAACACTTGGTTTTCACTCACATCCTTCACTGTTGACAGTCATTCCAGGATGCAAAGTTTGGTGCGAGACTTGTGGCATCTCAGTATGAAACAAATCTAGCCTTCCACCACAATAATATGTCGCGCTATATTGGTGTTCTGGGGGTGATGATGGTCGCCTTCTCGTGGTGCCCCCTGAACTATGTTTAAGGAATATAGAAAAAAACGACTATCCAATATGCTCAAATGACAAATACAATCCAAAGTAAAATATTCCGCAGGTAAAAAAGTCCCCTCATTCGGATCTCCAGACGGGGACTATTTTAGCATCACATAACAAGACAAAACACAATATAATTCTACCTCAGCTGAAGTCTTACAGTGGAATGCTGGAGGCCTTAATCAAGCCAAGAATACTGAAATACATAAAATTAGAATAGATAAAGACATTGATATGTTTGCAATAATGGAAGCCAATGTTACAGGTGAACAATTACAGTTCTTTCAAGAACTACAATACATTTCTGGTTCATTTGCAAAATTTGTATAACAAATGGACGATTGAGAACGTCAGAATTAAAGTATTATTTAGTGCATATTCTGCATGTATTAATATAGTGCAATGTCTCTGTCATAGTAATCAGCCACTGTATGGGTACACTCACCTTGCTTTACAGCATTCTCTACAAGTATCAATGAATCTTTGATGGCACGACGAAATGTCAGGTGTGTTACAGGACAAAACAATGGATCTTTATAGAAATAGAATTCCTTTATTTTTATATCAGTAATTATTTAAACAATGCATAGTTCTTAGAATAGTAACAGAACTAACTTGAGATCAAAAATGAACAAATATTTTAAATATCTTAATATCAAATCTTTTACCTAATATAAAATAATAACTTGTTCAGTAACTAACAGAAACCATTCTTTCAGTAACAATTATCATAGTAGATTGGCTTTAAGGCGAAGATATTTCAGCTTTAGTTTCTTTAAAGATACCGGTAGACAATTAGAAATAATTAAGGCTCTGTTTTGAATTATGTAACAGACATGACATGGAGTAACAGATCTGACAGGTAACAGACATGACAAAGCAAACATAAGCATGTGTGAACCTATTTATTTATTTTATTTTTTTTTTTATTTTTTTTTATTTTTTTTTTTTATTTATTTATTTATTTATTTTTTTTTGCTTAAAATCTCCAAAATAGCAACTTAGGTACTGCACACGTGTACTATTATGTCCTCTTGATCTTGACTTTATATCTTGTTATTTGTGGAAAACACAACACTAACAGATCTGACATAGTAAAAATGCATGTTTAGACTAAAACACAAAGCAAGAGTACGACACACAAACTCGCCAAATCAAAATGGGTGAACATAGCAGTACAATCAAGGTGGTTTTTGTGCATCATCTTGGCTTGTGCTGACATCTGTGGGTTTTATTTTTCAACTGTGTACCCATAGGAACAGAATGGTGTAACAGAGCTGACTGATTTACTGGACTAGAGTAATTATGCAATCATATACAGTGAAACCTCTCATTTACAGACATCGAAGAGACGTAACAATCTGTCCACATTTGGGAGGTGTCCTTTATTGGGAGGGAGGCTCCCCAATGTAACAGTAAATTTATAATAACTTATACATTACAGTATGCATTTCTTCATGCTTTAAACGAAATGTATTACTGTAGTTTAATTCTAAATATAGTATACTACAGTAAATTCTTTGCAACTTTGAACTACAGTAGATAAGACTGAAAAAGGAAAATACAATACTATGCCATGCAATTTTATTCTAGATCTACAGTTATGCAGTACTGTAATTTACTGTTTTCAACTTTACGTTCAGGTGCCATGTCTCTCGAAACAGAACAACTGATTGAAGTGAAGAGAATAATCCTGAATACAATTTCACCTTGGACCCATCAGACAAGTTAAATTTTATGACTTTGTTTATCCACCCGCTTCCAGGCAACAAGGGGTAGCCGGTTGGGCTAGTGGTAGCCTACGAGACACTTATTGTCTTCTTTCATGGTAAGGAATTTCTGTACAGTTCTCAAAACTCAATTTTCCATTTTTGTAACACATTAGGTTTTAAATCCAAGTTCTGTCCGCAGTCAGAAGGTAAAGCAAGCTTTAGGACTGTGAAACAGCTGTCCGTGTCCGTGTCTGAGAGTGTCCGTAAAAGAGAGTTAAATTGATCATTATTTCTATATTATTTCAGTTAGGACATAAAAATCTGTCTGTATATGAGGAGTGTCCGTATCTTGGAGGGGTCCGTAAGGAGAGGTTTCCCTGTATAAGGAAATATAAAGTCAGACATAAATGAAGAAGTTTTGATAATATCAAATGTTTATAATTGATTAAATGGCGAACTTACTCGTGTTCATTGTGTAAGCATGTGCGGCTTACAGCTGTTTCGGTGTTTCTTCACACCATCCTCAGAGCCTACTAGATCTCGGCGTCATCTCGAATTTCGCTGCCTGTTGTGTGGGTGTGTTTGATGATTTAATCAATTATTTATATTCAAGTGTTAAAAGTAGTGTACGAAAGATTCAACACGGATCAAATGTTTCCTTAATTTGTTTTCTCAATTACATTATTAAACAGTGCTTAATCTGTACATAATCGTGCTCCATTTTAAATACTTAACTAGTATGAAGACGGCATTTTAGCTGTTACTATGAGAATTTTATTTTATTCTCATGAAATATTTCACATCAAGGAAATAATTCTTGTGACGTTTACTACATTTAGTATTGAAACTACTCACTGTTAGGAATTTATAACTCTATTGTTACCGGTATAAATGCAATAATTGGAAGGATATGAATTGATGGACCTCATTTGTTATACAAATTCTGCAAATGACACTTCTACAACCTAAAGCAAGACAAAGAGCTAGTGGCATACTAATTGGCATCAAAAGAGGAATAACTTTAGGCCTAACCTTCAACATTATTAAACAAATGACTGAGGACTGAAGTAACGAATATATTATGCAAATCTGGCTTTCAGGTAGAAGCTCCCTGTGAAGCAGACTTAATATATTTGTTACTGTAGGTACGTTAACAGAAAGCCACAATTTAAGTCACACAGAATTGTGTGCACTCAAAGTTGGGTTTCTGGCGTCTTGTCAGCCCATTTGAGTTCTGTGGGTATAAAGGAAAGAATTGTGATGGTGTCTTGTATAGTTCCTTGGGTAGCTCAATTGGTAGAGCATTCATGCGCTAAGCAAAGGGTCCCAGGAACGATACCTGGCCCAGGAACAATTTTTCCCTTGAAATTATTCACAAATCTGAAATTTGTAAAATAGAACTTTGGATAAATAACACTTCAAAATGTATAGCATATATAACCCCCTAATAACAAACCCAATTTGGACAATGTAGTAGTTACACCAAAGACTCTCATAATTGGAGACTTCAGTGGTCATTCTAAAGAATGGGGATATTTAGGCATCAATTTTGTTGGCCGTTCAATAGAAGATTTTCTTAACACCCAATTAATCCAATTATTATTCAACCCAGAAGATCCTCCAACATTTCTTCATTCCCATGGAACATCTAATCCAGATTTAACTCTAATATCTTCAGACATATATAACAAGGCAAGCAGGAAAGTTTTGGAAGTCTTGGCCACAGAATCATTGTTACTTCTATTTTACTACATCAGAAATCTACAAACAAATCTTATAACAGATGTTCTTGGAATTTAAAAAAATCCAATTGGACTAAATTAAGAGAAGACCTAGAAAATAACCTCTCCGTTAATATGAACGAATCCCCAGACAAATGTAACACTATAATTTGTGCAACTATAATACTAAAAGCAGTAAAGAAATGGGTGCCCCGAGGAAAGATCCCAAACTACAAACCTTTCTGGACAAAAGATTTAGAAACATTAAAAAAAGATTATTACAAAACAAAATTATTTCACACGTAACAATAAATATTATACACAAATTGAAGGATTACCAATGGGTTCACCTATATCAAGTATATTAGCTGAAATCTTCATTCATAATATAGAACAAATACACATACTAAATATTTAAAGATAAAACACACATGTTAGGTCAATTATACAGTGTTCATAGATTTGATAAGATACAGTAAAGATTATATATTACATTTATATGAACACTAATACTAAACACTGACAACAACAAACACGTAGAGAGAATAATGTACTGGCATCGATATGTAGATGACATAATAGTCCTATATAATGGAAACAAAGGACAAATAGAAAACCTACATCAACAACTCAACAAAATACATCCCAAATTAAAGTATACAATAGAAACAGAACATGCTGGTAACCAAGCTATAAATTTCTTAGACATCACCATAACCAAAACAAATAATAGACATGAATTCAAAATATACAGGAAGCCCACCACAACTACAACACACATACACAATTCATCAAACCATCCCATACAACATAAACATGCAGCTTTCCGTACAATGACACACAGATTAATTAACATACCAATGAACAGTGACAACTACACTGAAAAACTAAACACGATAAAAATATATAGCACAAGACAATGGATATAACCCTGACATGATAGACACACTAATAAAAAAGGCGAAACAAAAACAAGACAAACCAACACAAACACCGCATGAGAATAAATACATAACATTAACATATCACAATACCAATAGCCTACTTACAAAATTGCAACTTCATTCAGAAAACTAAAATACAAGATAGCATACAAAGCAAATACCGGTAACACAACACAAAAATACTGTATCTAAATAATCACATCTAACATTCAAATAAATATAATTCAACTGGGGTTTACAAACTAAAATGCAATAGTTGCCCACATTTTTTACATAGGACAGGCAGGAAGAACCTTTCAAACAAGATATAAAGAACACATTAAAGCTATAACCAAACCATACATCACATCAAATTACGCAGAACATATTATCAACAATAATATAGAAACAGATATGAAAATTCTACACATCACACCAAAAAGTCCACAGTTAAACATCTTAGAACAATACGAAATATACAAACATACAATAACACACCCACAACATATACTTAATACACAATTACAGTTCAATACCCACACATTATTCGACATCATGATACATAGCACACAAACAAACACCCCCACCATATGAGCAACACACCCCCACCCCTACAACTGACGAATGCAAATGGCAGTATGCAAGATCAACAGGAACATCAGTAGTTCGTAGGATACTGAAGATGAAGCAGAACCAGCATCAAAACGAGCCGTATGTCTAAGGTACCCGGTACATAACCTTTTTAAAAATTTTAACACTTTTAACGTGTCGTTAAACAATTTTAAGTTTTTTAAACAAATTGTTAACGTGAACCGGAATCAATGACATTAAAAGTAGCTCGTGATACAGCCAGAAAACAAGCAGAAGAGAACAGTAATACAGACGATTTTATAGACTGGAAGCTTGTAAAGTGGCCAAATTTAAGAAAGAAGTAAGCTTACTCTCAGCCGAAAGGCAAAGTTTTAACAATTTCATCTCTAAAATGGACTATAGAAAAGATGGTATAAAAGCTTATCCGAATTTACATCTAATATCACAAAGAGTAATCCACCAAGTAACTCACTTATAATTTACAAAAATACACAACTAACAGACCCCCAGGTTATTGCAAATGCTTTTTTAAGTACATATACAATAATACAGTACAGTACAACAATTCACAAAAAGTTAGAAAAAACATGAAAAAAAATAATCAGCAAACTGGCTTTATACAATACCACTCACCCAGTGGTGATATTCAGAAAGTTTAACAATCAGTTCTCTCATGTATGTTAAACATATATAGTATTATGTCCATGGTAATTGCAAATATTTTAACAACCAGTTCGTCAATACTGGTGTGAACCGGCCGAATATCACCACTGCACGAACAATTTCTTTATTTCAATCAGAGTATTAAAGAAGCCATGAACAAAAAAGAACATACTGCAGTTGTTTTCGTTGATTTCAAATCTGCTTATGACAGCATATGGAGGAGTAGCCTAAGGTTGTAGAAAAATTGCACAAAATAGGAATCTGAGGTAATACGCTCTGTTAGTTACAAGACTTCATCACACAGCGATTCAGCACAGTTAAATATCAGTCATAGTTTTCAAAATACAAACAAACAGCTATGGGTGTACTTCAAGGAGCAGTGTTGAGTACAACATTATTTAATATATTTATCAACGATCTTCCCAAATCTTTGGCAAAGAAGTAAAGTTTGCATTATTTGCTGATGACCTCGTCATCTGGGTTTCAAAACCAAAGAATAAGCTCAAGTCATTGGAAACCCACATTAACACAGCTATGACTAAATTGGAATATTGGTGCTCTACTAACCTAATGCAAGTAAATGCAGTCAAAACTAAATATCAAATATTCACAAATGTCACTAAACCAGTTAACATAAACGTCAAGCTTAATGGACTTCCCTTACAAAGAGCAATCAATTCACAATATCTAGGAGTCATATTTGATACCGGTAACAAATTATCTTGGAAAGATCATATTAATACTGTAGTAGAAAAAGCCCAAAAGAGATTAAATCTGTTAGAAAGATTAGCTGGCTGCAAATGGGGAAGCCAGAGACGTACACAAAATTCCAACCTGTCCTCAAATATTGTAGTGAAATACTCATCACATGCACCCCACAACAATGAAATAAAATAGAACAATTTCAAAACCAAGCACTACGTTTAATTATACGTGCAGTGAAATTCACACCAATAGATTCAATGAGACAACTAACTCAACAAAAACCACTGATACACGAGTTTCAAGAACAAGCAGAAATCCGGTATGAGAAATTAATCGGACTGTCTAATGCAGACTATTGGAGAAAATACAAAATCTTGGCTAGTAAATTAAACACACAAGAAGGATTTATGCAGAAAGTTAAAAGATTACAAACGCATCTCATTCCCCAAACTAACATTGAAATGTCACAAATCCGACAAAATCCCTTGGAATGCATAAATATTCAAACTGGAAACAACTTATTGGAACCAAACCAAACCAAACGCTCTTTTCTTAAACACATCCAAAACAACTGTTTTTCCGTTTCACTAAGATCCAGTGGTCTTAAATCTCCTCAATCTTCTTTTAGGTCAAATTCATCATTCTGATTGTTCTTCCCAAAATTTTATTGTGAATGTCCCATATTAACAGAACAGAAGTTAAGTATTTAAGCATTACAATCGACCAACATTTACGATGGAATAAACATAGTACATATTTATGCAATAGATTACGTAAAACAATTTATATCTTTGTTATACTTCGGTCATATTTACCAGCTAATAATTTACGTCTCATTTATTTAGCATTATTTCAATCCAGTCTTCAATATGGAATTTTAGGATGGGGAAATGCTTGTAATTCTAATCTCACTCCACTAACACTTATTCAGAAAAGAATAATTAAAATATGCCTTAATAAACAAATTGATTACTCATCCGAGCTTTTGTTCACTGATTTTAATGTTTTGAAAATTAAACAGATTTATTATATTGCCTTATTAAACTTCATACATAAAAATCGTAATAAATTCAAATTGTATCATCATAAATATGGAACTAAAAGATCCGATTTTATACGACTAGAGGAACCAAAGTGTTTCACAAGCACAGCTCTTAGCCATGGTACCTACTTTGGTCCAAGGTTATATAATAAAATAATTGAAAAATACCCGAATTTGGAATATTTTAATATCAGAAATTTCAAAAGTAGCGTTAGGAATTTAAGTTTTAAAGAATATATGAATGGCCATTTGTTAAAAGGGCACATGTCCATTAGAGTAAACTTTTCAGTATTAACAAAAAACTGATTTGTAATCATATTTTGCTCATTTCGCAATTACTGCACAACTCAGGACGTAGTATTTATGTTCTTGAAAATGGCCATGGACTTGAAATCTCTTAAATTTAACAAATTGGCACTTCAATTACACTTTGAAAGTCACGGATTTCTGCCCTTTTAACAAATGTTGAAGAAACTTACAAGTGATGTTAATTTTAAAGACTCATTTATTGTTTTCTTATATTTTACAACACAGTAAACTTTTCAGTATTAACAAAAAACCGATTTTTATCCACATTTTGCTGATTTATTAAATACTGCATGACTCAGAACATAGTATTTATCTTCTTGAAATTGACCTTGGACTTGAAATCTCTTAAATTTAACAAATTGACACTTCAATACACTTTGAAACTCAAGGGCTTCTGCCCTTTTAACAATGTTGAAAAACTTACAAGTGATGTTAATTTTAAAGACTCATTTATGGTTTTCTTATATTTTACAAAAATATCTCTTTGTTACAATCTATTGTTTAAAGATAGTTTTTCAATGTCATAATCTTCAGCAAGAACTCTAGCTGCTGGTTTCCTCACTCATAACAGGACCCTGCAAAATGTATATATATATATATAAAATTCCCGGTGACCATCTTCCACATACTGAATAATTTTTTGAAGGTCTCCTACTTTTTCCTTTTTTAAGGGCACTTTATCTGTAGGATAACTTACATTCTAAGGTAGTTCAACATGTTGTTGTAGGCCAACATTAAAGGTATGTTTGACCAGACCGTTAATGAATGCCATTGCCACAATATAGCCAGGAGTATCTGAATCATAAATGAAATGATGCAGTGAAGTTATGCCAAAATGGACCCTCTCATCTCTCCGATTCGATGAACTTTCCAGGGAAATAGCTATTCTCTTATAAAACTTTGTCCACCAGTCTTTAAAGTTTAAAATAGTAGAACTATCTACTTCTCTCACAGTAAATTTTTGTGTGGTGCTACTTTCTATTATTAGTTCTGTTAACTGGTGCACAGTATAAATTCTATCTATCTTTTCCAACCTCCTCTTCGCTATATTGAAATCGCGGCCACAAGGGAGCTAACTATGCCCACTTGTGGGAAAGAAGTGTTGAATTATTTTCAATTGTTTTGTGTCAGTTAATGCTACGAGTAGTCTGGAAAGAGGGTGAGTTTTGTTCTGTCCGACACAATTGTCACTAAACAACCGGACTACTTCAATATGAGCAGGCAAATAATGTTGTAAATAATCTAACAAATATGAACACACTTCGTCTGGACCTTTCTTGGCTTGTCCCTCATGATATAAATAGAATACAGCTTTGTTTTTCTTTATATCATGTACACAGATCAAATTTACTGTCAATTGCCTCAGATAAAAAAGATCTTGAACTGGAACTTTTGGAAGTGAAACATTCATCATATAATCAAAAGACAGTGATAGAACATTATTGTTAAGCCCTTTTAGTTCATCCAAGAATTCTTCTTTAAGTGCAGTGTGAAACGTTTTACTTTTTCTATTATGCACAGCAAGATCTGCTATAGCACAGCGTTTAGCAGCATCATTAATATGTGGTGATTTGATTTTAAGTTTTAGCTCTTAACAAGTGCAACAACAATCAACTTGTGGCTGACCAAACTTATAATTAAAATTCTCCTTGAATATTTTACAGAAGCCACTATAGCTGAGCTTAGCATCTGGATGTTTTTGTCTGAACAAGTTATACATCATTTTAATATTCAAATCTGCACTTAGAAAACGATCTACTTTTCCAGTATAGTGAGTTTATTTTAATGGAAATGAACTTATATGTTCATGAATTTTGATTTTTATATCCACTGGAAAAGAAAAAGTAACATGTTTACCTCTCCTATCAGTAAGGCTTTGTCCCTTCAGCTTTAAATTTCTAAGGCATCTAACACTCTTAGCAGAAACAGCATATAGTGAAAGAAATGACTTCAAACATATCTGGCTGCGTTGAGTACCCAATAACACATGATACTTAAAAGAGGTTCTATCTAATTTTCTTTCACCTTGTCGTAGACAATTACGTGCTATGTCTTGCACATCTATTAAACCCTGCAGAAATTTGTCTTGTTGATTCTTTGTTTTAAGAGTGTAAACTTGTTTGAAGATTTCCACGTAATCATCATCTCCAATATTTTGTGTGCACTGCATTCTGCATCTACAATGATAATATTATATTATGATTATTTTGTACTTTGATGGATATAATAATGGTGCCAATGATAAGTAAAAGTTAATCATTAGTGTGTACATAGTCTATAATATGTGCAATGGAATTATTAAAGATAATAATAATAATAATAATAATAATAATAATAATAATAATAATAATAATAAGAATAACAATACCAATCAAAAATAATATGCCTACATTCAAAGCACCTAAATATAAGGACTACGCTAAGTTACTAATATTGAAATATTAAATTACCTGCAATTTTCACCGACTGTTTTGGCATCTATTTTCTTTCCAGAGTAATTTGTGTAAGCTTCTCCCTTCAGTCTTGCTTGTTTTACAACATTTCTTTTATAACTTTGAGGATTGGCTTTTCTTTTTCCTCCAAGAGAAAATTCATCTTCTTCTGTAGAATGATGCTGTTCAAGGTTTGAAACTTTGAAGTTTACAACAATGCAGATTTCACACAGCATGAGTGGGTTTTGATTGGCCATTGATCTAACTGGTGATATTTGCTCCCAACTTAACAATATCTCAAGATCATGACAGCATTTTTAACTTATTTGTAACTAAGATATTGCTGCCCTTTTAACATAGAATGATGTATTTACCCTTCTAGTTTCATTATCTGTGAAAAAGTAAAAAACACAAAAAATGTGACATCTGCCCTTTTAACAAATGCCCATATTATGTTCATTTAATATGTGTATGTATTTGTATGATTTGAATTGTTAAAAATGGAATTGTATTTTTAAAGTTAATTTATTCCTATAACTTTTTTTTTCCTTGACCCACTTTGTGTCAATTATCTCTGTTTGTGTTAAGTACGAGTATGTGTTAGATAACTCCCTGAGCACGAGTTTTTTTTACTTCTTCAGGGAAGAATTAAGACTGTATTTTTGTACATGTTATTTTACTAACAATAAACAATTGTTAAAAAAATACAAATCCAAATGTAGCAAAACAATTAACATTGGAAACAATTAATAGCAAATATCGTTGTGAAACCTGGCTACACATTTACAGTGATTCATTTTTATAAAACGATTTTGATGCTGCAGGAGCTGGAGGAACTTGTAAATTTTTCTCCATCTATAAAGAAGTCAGGAAGTACTCACAAACTTTGATGGAGGAGTTGAAGCTGTATGCACTATTCTAACCAAACTACTTCAAATAAAAAATAAATTTTCCAAAGCTGTAAACTTCATTGGCTCAAAAGCAGCTATACAAGCTACAGCTAATAATAGTTCACAGAAAACTGACACAACTTCTCAGTGCTGCACCCTGATCAAGAAGCTCCAAAAACTGACAAGAAAATAGTTCTGCAATAGGTTCCAGTGCACTGCGGCTTTACAGGTAATCAATTGGTGGGTCAACTGGCTGCAAAAGGCTGCACCCTAATAGAAAAACATATTACTCAAAAATCATTTATTTCTGTCATATTAAATAAAAAATTTCAATACAAACAACAATTTTTGAACAGAATAAAGGAATCAGCTAAAAATAACTCATGGGAACCCCTCCTCCAAAATTTAAAGATCATCCCTGAAGAACCAAGAAATTCAGCACTGATAGCCTTCCGTCTTCTGACTGGGCATGATTGTTTGGCAGCTCATTTATATATAATCGGCATCTCCATCTCACCCAATTGTGTGTTATGTGGAAAGGACGTAATCGTGGATAAGCACCACCTGGAAAATTGAGAAGCCTTGCCTGTTCACCTCAACATCACGAAAAAATACTCGACTGCAAGACGGCTGATGGCTTCATTGCCATTACAGCAGAACTTTGGCTACCTACCAACCAACCTTACTTACTTACTTACTGGCTTTTAAGGAACCCGGAGGTTCATTGCCGCCCTCACATAAGCCCGCCATTGGTCCCTATCCTGAGCAAGATTAATCCATTCTCTATCATCATATCCCACCTCCCTCAAATCCATTTTAATATTATCCTCCCGTCTACGTCTCGGCCTTCCCAAAGGTCTTTTTCCCTCCGGCCTCCCAACTAACACTCTATATTCATTTCTGGATTCGCCCATACGTGCTACATGCCCTGCCCATCTCAAGCGTCTGGATTTAATGTTCCTATTTACGTCAGGTGAAGAATACAATGCGTGCAGTTCTGTGTTGTGTAACTTTCTCCATTCTCCTGTAACTTCATCCCTCTTAGCCCCAAATATTTTCCTAAGCACTTTATTCTCAAACACCCTTAACCTATGTTCCTCTCTCAAAGTGAGAGTCCAAGTTTCACAACCATAAAGAACAACTGGTAATATAACTGTTTTATAAATTCTAACTTTCAGATTTTTTGACAGCAGACTGGATGATAAAAGCTTCTCAACCGAATAATAACAGGCATTTCCCATATTTATTCTGTGTTTAATTTCCTCCCGACCATATTGGTGGTCTCTGAATGAGCTGTGTTTTCAGTATTAGTTTAATCAAAAGTGAATATGTGTTGTGTATTGCATGTTAATTTTGTGTAAAATGACACATTGAAGTCATTATTTGTACAATTAAAAGAGAAACTGTTTTCAAGTTGGACATATGAAACAAAATGTGCTTACAAAGACAGAAGATCGACACCGAATTTACATATTAAAAAAGCACATGGAGGAAAACAAAATATAAATTTTCAATTTTCATGTTAAGAGAAATATCCTTCGCTAACAGAATGTTATGAGACATATTGTCGTTGTTCCTGCAATAACTCCTATATGACATATTTATCTATTTTCAGGTTTTTGCTCTATTAAATAACTTAAATAGTGATACAGCAAACAATAAAATCTCCTATATGCAATTATATTTCTTTGTTTCGAAAATGTAGGAATTCACAGTCTGCTATGTACAGCTGCCATAGGGTGAATAATTGTGTTTTTTCTTCCTACTGAAAACTTTTATATTTTGCACATAGGAGTTATTGCAGGAACAACAACAATATCTGTATTCTCTTCTGGGGTGAAAATGAGTGGACCTCATCTTCTTGAGGCGTCTGTCACAAAAACAAATGATTGAAAAGCCGAGAATCTTCTGCTTTATAAAAATATATAAAGAAAGCAAATTTTTTCAGCTTAGGTATCCAGTATTTATACCTTAGCTTCATCACTGATATGTAGAGCCCGGATTTTATGTAATTACATATTTTGTTCCCATATATGTAGCTATAAGGAAAGCTAAAATGTCGGCGAATCATATCAAAGAGATAATTATTCCAAAGGTTTAAGTAACTTATTTTTAACATTTTGGTGCATAATAAATATTTTGGCATATTTTACATATTTTGAAAGAATACACATTTTTTTCACCAATTTTACCTCTACTTAATTCTTAAGTTATACATTTTAAAATTGCCTTGATAAAAACTCAACACACTAGAACAATATGAAATATACAGACACACTAAAACACACCCAGATCAAATTCTCAACACACAGATCAATTTCAGAATACACATACTATTTGACATCACATTTCAACAATTTTCACTAATCGAATGCACCCACACAACAGGCAGCGAAGTTCAAGATGACGCCAAGATCTAGTAGGCTCTGAGGATGGTGTGAAGAAGCACCGAAACAGCTGTAAGCCGCACATGCTTACACAATTAACACGAATAAGATCGCAATCTAATCAATAATTTAGTTTTAAAATTATTTATAAAGCTTATTTCTTCGTCTCTAGTGCGTAAATATAATTTAATAATTGGAAATAACGTATTCTGTGAAAAAATGGACATTTGTTTGCAATGCTAATAGTGTGTATATCCCTTAAGAAGTAACGGTAAAGTAGGAACAATACCACTGCGAAGGGTGGGTCATTGTACTGCTAACACGATGAAGGAAAAAATGAAAGTTACCCTGTGGATATGACCATTTCGCACAAACATCGTCAATCAGATTGCTCTAAAAGAAAACAATAGTTTTTTGTGATTTTTTAAGAAGTTTATTTTGATATCAGGTGATACAAATAGCTAGTCTACTGCTATTCGCATCTAAGTTAAAAGACTGGATTTCAATTGACGATTCCTTTACTACGATGATAAAATCGTGCTGTGCAAAGTTTGTGACACGCATTGGGTACTCCATGAAGTCACAATTAGAACAGAATTTAGAAACTGAACTTCACATGAGAAATAAAAATCGTGCTCCGTCGAAAAGAAAGAAGTTCTTCTTACACAAGTGGTGCTGAAACATTCTTCGTCTTGTATCAGTGAATTTAATAAAAATTTGTGCATGGCAATGGTTGCTGCAAACATACCATGGTATAAACTTGGAGCTACAAAGTTTCAAGCTGTCCTATGCAAATACTACAACTTCAATATTTCGCATGAATCAACACTCCATAAAAATTATTTGAACTCCTGCTACTCTGACACAATGGAAACGATTAGAGCTGAACTTGATGATTCCTACGTATGGGCCGCCGTTGACGAGATGATCAATGATAGCAAAAAATATGGAAAAATATTTAACTATTAATTGCGCCACCAAACAATAATTAATTGAGGTTGAATCACATGTGCACCTGTAATTTTTCATTAGTATGCAAAAATACATCTAATAAAGTTTAATTTTTAAATTACATATTTTTTTTTATTTATTACATATTTATCTGCATATTTTGCCATTTTTAGCTACATATTTATGTACATATTTCTCATTTTCATATTACATAAAATCCGGGCTCTACTGATATGTGTGTCAATTTATTATTATGTACTAAAAGGAAGGTGGGTATAAAGCAGGTAACAGTAACACATACGTATTTCCTTGTGGAAGTGGAATAAAATAAAGTTCTTAATGGAAAGCTTACAATCCCAAAGCTGATATGAATATATCTTCTCAACAAAGTAAAGAAGTATGTGTTTAAAAATTGATTTCAATAAATGTTTGTCATATGAAGATCCAGTGTTATAACAATTATAAAAAGTCTGTCAGCAACATAGGTACTGATTTTCCAGTCTTGACCAAGGCTTGAACCTGAGACCGAGCATGCTCACGTTTTGTTGGTGCCATGGTGACCTGAGTGATTAAAAATAAGTGTCAGTATCGTTTATTAAAATTACGCATTAAAAATTACATTTAACTGGTTTATTATCCGGAAAGTATAGAAAAATAAAGATGTAACAATAATTCCTGGTACGTACCAGAAACTTTTGTTACATTTTTGTGTTACGAATAATTAATATTGAAAGAAGATGACACTTAATTTCAATCATACTACACGATAATTTATTGATTAAAGAATATAAAACAATACTCACCAGAATTAAAATCACAAATCACAGGAAAAATTTATGACCTCGTAATTTAAACTGCCTAATTTTACTACAAATTAACTCACACTGTTAATATATTGAACACCTGTCTTCAACAATGTGACATTTCCCGCCAAATTATTAATAAAGAATTGGACCACACCACAATCAAGTAGTACCAACTCCTGCATCATTAAATTTGGTCATCATTCCTGGGAAAATGGGAACTAAACAAGAGAATAATTTTAACAAACTGTACCAGAAACTTTTGTTACACTCTGTATTTTGTCGATATAATCCTCTGATTGAGTTTCTGGCTGATATGTACCTCTGTTATCAGGCAGTACATCTCACTTGATGATATGCGTCACAGGAAGAACAATAATTGCTTGTATGCATTTGAAGCCTGATTAGTGTAACATATAGCTAATCAGCGATGTAGAGAATGGAGGGGGAAAGGAACTGGCCATCCTACCCCATTATCTCCTGGCCTAGTTGCCTCATAAGTGGTGCTTTTTTTATATCACTTGTGAAGTTCAGACCTCTCTTTGGACAGTTGACTAAACAACAATGGTTTATGTCAACATACGCCCTTAGTGTCATCACTAGACTTCGTGGAATTGCCACGAGAATCGCAAGGTTTACTGCGCACGCGGTATAGACTGTATGAGAAAGGGGGCGTGCAAAGGATAGATTATGCCTCTAATGTAAACACTCAGCAGTATACTGCGGTTACAATAAAACCTGTATCCTTCATTCAAGAAATATAATGAATGATCATTGAAGTAGGAAATGTCTAAACATGTAAATACACAATTATTTTACAGTGAGATATATTAACTCCTACAATTTAATGTAAGATGCTCACATCATCCTTGAATATGTGCATTGCGGTGAAGAGTTATGTACATTTTGAGCGACTGCAAAGTAACCTCCTCCGATGGTCACTTAAGCAGTTTTTATTTTGGGAAAATGTACGTTCGACATCACAGGATGTAATACGTACATATTTGAAGAACGGAAAGTCACTACTTTTTAGTACACCAACTTCAGATGTATTGTCGTGACCTGATAGTACATCATTTATAATACGAAGTTAAGAATAACCAGAATTTTTAGCAATAATGTTTCTCAACTTACATTTCACTTTTTCTGAGATTAGTGAATTGTTATTTTGGATAACGGTTTGTGATACTTTATCCACTATATTAAGGACTTCTGAGAGTTGTAGTTTAGACGATTCTAACAGGATGATGCTTTTGGACACGATTTCAAAATTAGAATCAATGAACAGAATATCTTCCAATATCTGTTCAGAAGACAATGATTTTACAGCTGCAACAGCGGAACTGTCTGTCCTATCCAATGCATCAATGACCTCCATTATTTTGACGTAATGTTATTATTACCAGCATCCAACCACGTTCCCCAACAGATCAAGACTGGCTGCGGGAGTAAGGGTATTCCAGGGGCAATTATTTGGAACAGAGGGTTTCTCATTGTAGTATGTTTGATTGAATTCTTGTCTGCACTGAACAAATGTTAAGCTTTGACTATTCCAACCACAGTAATGCAAAAACAAGTGCTTACATAGGTATACATTAGCTGTAGGTGCTCTATCTATTTGGACCGGTCACAACTCTTAACATGAACTGCTTATACTAAGAGACCGGGTGGTCGCTCACCTCTTCTATACTACATACATCGGCAACCTGATTGCATGTTGCGTGTGGCAATTCAACGAAGTCTAGTCATCACTATATAACGTACTGGAGAAATATTATGTTGACCACTTAAGATTTTTATGTGTCTGTACTTAAACTAACAGGTGCCAACACTGTATTAATGAGGAAGCTTGTAAGTTTTATATTTACACTGTTTTTACATTCTAGAATATGAAAGAATAGCATTTACGAATTACTGAAAGTGTTAATATGTTCTATATTAGAAGAAAGAAAATGGTTCTTCTTGTACAAAAGGTAGGCCTAGACAAATGTTTTAATAGAAGTTTTTTCTGTAAGTTTTTCTATTTTTAATATAAAATAGGCAAATTGACTCGCTCTATAGATCACAATCAAATTAAAATCATGATTTTAGTGACTAATATTATATTTTCTAAATACAACTGGTTCCATATGGATTATTTTTTGTCTACTGCAATAAAATTTTCTTAATTGCTCTTCGTTCTGGGTGTGACAGTGACATTGACAGGTGTGACAGTTCTGCAATAATGTTTAATGTTTTTATATAGGCACAATAGTTTCTATACTGGTGGTGGTGGTGGTTCAACACTAGTTAAGCCACTTTAAGATTTTTGTACACTCACAAAGAATGAATGAATGTCTCAGAAACTCATTGGCCCGAAATCTCTCGCACAACTAGCAATCATAATAATGGTGAATTGACAGTAGGTATAAAGTCACAGTTCCGTTTTCGTTGTGCATTATTGTCACTGATCGGTATTTTTATAAGATCAACAATAAATAGAAAGTAAAATGGTAAACAACATAATATACAGACAGTTTTACATTTAATTTATCTGTTTATTTGTCATATGTCCCACGCTGTGGCGTAGTGGCTAAGGCATCCTGCCTGGGACTCGCGTTACGGAATGCACGCTGGTTCGAGTCTTCATGGAAGAAGAAATTTTCTCATGAAATTTCGGCCAGTGTATGGGACCGGTGCCCACCCAGCATCGTGATGCACTTGGGGAGTTACAATAGGTAGCGAAATCTGGTTATGCAAACCAGCTATAACGGCTGGAGGGCTCATCGTGCTAACCACATGATACCACCAATCTGGTTGGATGATCGTCCACCTCTGCTTCAGCATGTGGCTGTGAGGCCAGCAACCGGCTGGTTGGTCTTGGCTCCTCGTGGGCTGTAATGCCACAGATTATTATTATTATTATTATTATTATTATTATTATTATTATTATTATTATTATTACTTAGTTACTGGCTTTTAAGGAACCAGGAGGTTCATTGCCGCCCTCACATAAGCCCGTCATTGGTCCCTATCCTGAGCAAAATTAATCCATTCTCTATCATCATATCCCATCTCCCTCAAATCCATTTTAATATTATCATCCCATCTACGTCTTATTATTATTATTATTATTATTATTATTATTATTATTATTATTATTATTATTTATCATATGAAATATCAATTCTAATTATTTTATTTAATCTCATCTTTAAGTTTACACATTATAGGCCTATTGGGATCACCTTTCTTTTTTCTGCATGTTATTCATATTTCTCCAAGTGGCAGCCTGAACACTTGCAGACTCTAACACATGAGTAGAGGCTGTCACAAAAGAAACATTACAGTGCTTCCAATTCTCAAATGAGGTATAGAAATTCTTATACATTCAGAAATTTAAAATAAATATTATATTCCAGACACATGATCTGAAGACATTAATTCGTCAATTTAAGCACAGAAACTTAATCAGAAACAAAAGCAAGAAAAATCTGTTGAATGCAATATTTTCTAACGTTAATAGAAAGAAAAAGAGTTCAGACAAATTTGAGGGCAGTGCTTATGTGTTTGTATGGATGAATGTGCGCGCGTGTTAAGAATAAAGTTATTCTTTTTCTTCCCAATAATTTGTTGTCAGATCATGATGTCTCTTTTAAGAACTTCACAGATTTCTATGTGATACATATCCATCTGTACTTCCTTATGGCATAGAAGACAGTTTGGTATGGTTGTTATTCCAATCCTACAGAGATATTTGCTTAAGCTATCATGTCCAGTGATCAGTATAAACAAGGCTATAACTGATTTATGAGGTGCTTCAGGTATCAATCCAGGATCCTTGACAATATTCGTCCAGTTACAATTATCATTTTCATTGATTATCACTAGTCAACAAATTTTAACTTTGAAAATTGTGCCGAAATGAAACATTGTTACTATCCACATATTTGCCATGCTGAATCCAAAAATAGAACCCATTTTTCAGCAGCAGCCTCAGATTTTCAGTTATTACCCTTATTACACTTCTGAAAAGTTCGATACTAACTAAGCAGTTCCACATTTTTAATATCTAATGCAGAATGCATAAACATAGTCTTTCACTATTATAGTGGTGTTAGTACTAAAAATAAAGTATTATTCATGATATAATGATGTAAATGGCTACTTACATTAACGTAGTGGAAGGCAGTCATTGTTTTAAAGCACTTTTTTGTGTATGTTGTAGTGTTCTCTCTTTGTATGAACCAGCAGTAATCACTCTTCATAGATAGATCCCATCTCCCTTTATAACGCTGTTCCATCTGTAAAATGTCTTGATGAAAGCGTCATGCACTGCACCCAAGTTTTTAGGAAAAAAATCTAAATGAGAATGCAGGAAGTGAATTTGACAGACATCCTGTATTCAAAATTCTTATAATTTTGAAAATGATTCTGAACTAGTTCGTCATTATTTTCTTCCTTCTTGTTGCCGAGGAACCCATTCACAGCACTTTTAAATGACTCCCATGCTTCACGACGTTCGTTTGGAGTTAATTTTTTCTAAAAAAAATTGGTCACTCATCACTTTTTAAATCTGAGGTCCAATGAATATTCCTTCTTTTAATTTTGTATCACTCAAATCAGGGAATATTCTTCGTAGATATTTGAAACCTTCGGCTGTTGTGTCCGCACTTTTCATAAAGTTCTTCATGAGCCCTAATTTAATGTGTAAAGGATGGAGATATATTTTTGTGGGTCAACTAAAGGTTTAAATTTTACATTATGTTTCCCAGGAGTGAAATCTTCTCTTCTTGGCCATTCCTTGACTATATAGTGATGTTAAGTATCTCGGCTGTCCCAAAAGCACAGGAAAAAGGATATTTAGTGAATCCACTCTGCATTCCATGTAGAAGACTTTAAGATCCCGCAAATATGCCAACAATGGCTTTCATATTTTAATGGCTTCAAGAATACGACACAGTCAAGTTTTTGTATGTTTCTTTCATTGCTGCAATGTATGCTACAGTTATGGAGAGAAGTTTATTGCCATTGTGTAACAAAACGGCTTTCAGACTAATTTTAGAAGCAGCTACAAATAACTACCGCTCTTCAGCATTATGTGTAATACCTACTTTTTAATAAGTCCATTTACATCGCTGCATGTACAAACTCCAGAATCTGTAACTATGAAAAATGGTAATAGATCCTTATTTATGTTTCTAAATACTGAAACATTAGCATCTTTATCCAGCACCTTCCATTCCTGAAGACGAGATCCTAGAAGCTCAGTCAGCTGTTTAGTTAAGTACAAATCATGTATACCAATCAATGAGTTCCACCTACTTTATTAAATGTGGCTTTTCTTCTCTCTCTTCATCTGGAATATAGACGTCATGCCTTGATGTAGAGGGCTGCACATCATCAGATGACGTTATGTCAGATTCCGATTCTTCTTGCTATGCAGCATGTGGAATGAGAACAGGTAAATTTTCTCCGTGAGGTATTGGTCTTATAGCTGACGGGAGATTAGGTTACTGAATGAGTCTCTTATTTTTTTTAAGAAAATCTAGTAACATTGATTAATCAGAAATAACAATCATCTTAGTGGTTTTTTTGTTCACACCATACATAGGTTCGGAAAGTTTTTACAACTACGCCTTTGCTTCTTCATTTCATTTCACACACAACAGCTCACACTACTAACAAAACCTCTACACTCGAACTAAACAAAGTACAGACTACGATGAAAGAGTAATGGAACGGAGAAAAATTCTCTCCGGCGCTGGGATTTGAACCCGGGTTTTCAGCTCTACGTGCTGATGCTTTATCCACTAAGCCACACCAGATACATCTCCGACGCCGGTTAGAATCGTCTCAGATTAAGCTCCAACTCTTGGGTTCCCTCTAGTGGCCGCCCTCTGCACTACGTCATAGATGTCTATGAACGCAGGACCGAAGTCCACACATGTATGATGACGCAGAATATCTGCATGGAAATATCATATATACTTCGGTACATTAAAATAATAATATATATTATATGCATAAATCACTTCGTGATTTAAGACGGCGCTTATTCCGTCGGATCCCGGCCAACTAGTCACTCATATCGAGTGCACCTCAGCACATGTGTGGACTTCGGTCCTGCGTTCATAGACATCCATGACGTAGTGCAGAGGGCGGCCACTAGAGGGAACCCAAGAGTTGGAGCTTAATCTGAGACGATTCTAACTGGCGTCGGAGTTGTATCCAGTGTGGCTTAGTGGATAAAGCATCAGCACATAGAGCTGAAAACCCGGGTTCAAATCCCGGCGCCGGAGAGAATTTTTCTCTGTTCCATTACTCTTTCATCGTATGATGACGCAGAATATCTGCATGGAAATATCATATGTACTTCGGTACATTAAAATAATAATATATATAAAAGTACAGACGGTCTCTGTTTTCATTACCAGGTACCCTGTAAGTCTATCTTATCTTTCAAGTATCAACAAACCATGATTCAGATTGTCAAGTGAAGAGTGACTTGGTATAATGGATAGAAACCAAAGAAGCGCTACATGTATACTAGGTATTGGAAAATGTGTATAAATTCTATATTTACAACATTGAGTTATTGAAATTTATTTCATGTGTACCTTGTTAAATGGGAATACATATAGATACATAAAAATTAAACGTAGGCACCTGTGGCTTCCACCAATTTCCTCAAGTGGCCGGTAATGGAATCCACAGTCTTCTGGAGGAAGTTGCGTGGGGCATTGGTGATAATGCCCCGAATCCGTGCTTCCAATTCTTTATTGTCTCTGGACGGATTGTGGCATTCCTTCCTTTCTCCATATGGCACCATCTTGAACGAAAACAACGGAATTCCACACTTCATAGCGAGCAGCAATCTGCGCTCTCTCACGAGCAAATAGGTGATCGAACATCTTTGCTATTGTTGTGCAAACCGCCTCTCATGGCCACCATCTATACTATGGACGAGCAAAAGTTCAAACTCTATTTAATGATCTATATATACACACAATTTTCATTATGGTTCCATCGATATTAAAAATTCTACAGCAAATTAATAATACCTAGTTACTTCCTGCCCGCACTGTATTTATGGCTATTCATAAAATATAACCTTGTTGTAGTGCTCAGAAACCTGATGTGATGGAAAAAATCTGATTACATATTCGTAATCAGCGCATCAGGCTTGGTAATAATCAGCATTCTGTTTGTCGGCACAAAAAAATGTTGTTGACTAGTGAATTATTTTTAAATTGTAATTACAGGTGTGTTTTTTCTTTTTTATGATTTGTTTCATAAAAGTTATGAGTTATTCGTTGACAAATTTTTTTATCCTTTTTTTGCTAACATGTCAGCTGTTAATTTCCATTTATGTCACAATATGCTAAAATACATTGTGAAGCTATGTTTTTACCAACATTTTAAATTTGTTTTGTCATGTTATGAATTTTCTCCCCTTCCCCCCATTTTTGGAAATGTGATTCCAAAATCTGATTCCCAAAGTAATGAAGGTAATGAAAACATAATAAAACCAAACTGAAAATATGTTTATACAGTATGTCCTTACTTCGTGATAGCCTATGTAATTCCGTGATATTGGATACCTATTTCCGTGATAGTCAATGTTCCATCCATAATATTTATTCTCTGTCACTGTCACATTCTTCTTCTCTTGCACACTCCTCTAAAACATTCATTCACTGTCACATTTTTCTTCACTTGCTCACTCACTACACATAAATAGAGTGGATGTATTCCTTCAATCTACAGATTGGTAGTTTTCATTGCACCAATGAAGACAAAAACAGCACTGAATCCACGAGTTTTTGTTTTTATCCACTGCTGTATTTCTCTTTTTATTTCAGTAGGTTATTTTACGCGACGCTTTATCAACAGCTTAGGTTATTTAGTGTCTGAATGAGATTAAGGTGATAATGCCGGTGAAATGAGTCTGGGGTCCAGCACCGAAAGTTACCCAGCATTTGCTCATCTTGGGTTGAGGGAAAACCCCGGAAAAAACCTCAACCAGGTAAGTTGCCCCGACCGGGAATCGAACCCGGGCCACCTGGTTTCGCGGCCAGACGTGCTGACCGTTACTCCACAGGTGTGGACGTATTTCTCTTTATGTGTACGACAAATCCGTTCATGTTTTCTTCTTCACAATTTTTATTTTCTACTGCTTCAGACAACTTGTGTATGGTTCGATTCCTGAAGATATCTTGTCGTCGTCTTCCTAACAAGTATTAGGCCAAGTGGCCTGTTACGGTCTCAAACTAGAATTTTGATACCTTGTCATTGTTTCCAAAAGATTTCTATTTTCCCAACAGGCACTCTTTGAGGTTCGTTCCCACTATATTTCACAAAGTCCTTCAGTGGAAATCCAAAATTCTTTGCAGCATAATATATAGACCACTTTTCTACTAACATCTTTTGAAGAGCATTTTATTTTTTCAGTCTTTTTGTGTAGCGATTTTGTTTTCTTTTGGCAACAGAGCCAACAACTATTGCATTTTTACTACTCTAGTCAGATGATTCGTTTTTATGTGGAGCCATTTTGCTTGCAGAAATTCATAAAACCGTAAGAAATTCACTCATTTCTGTATGCTTTCTACTCTTCATTGCACATGACAAACTAATATCAAATATGATGGATGTATGCCTTCGTGTATTAAGATTAGTTTGTAACTAGAAATAATATAAAATATTAAGTAGTAGTAAGGTAATCAATCACCTTTCTTTGAGAAACTTGCGGCAGCACTTTCTACACTTAAATACATGGTGACACCAAACGAGGGTGAGTCAGACCTTCAAACTTTTCACAGAGTTTAAACACTGGATGCCATGTGTGCAGCACATTTTAGAAAGTTTGTGTGGTAGGTATATTTTATTCCATGATAGAACTTCACATATCACGAAATAAGATATGTCACCAAATTAGGTAGGCTTACCCTATAATTTAATTTTTTCATATCACACCATTACTAATGTTGCCATGCGAAAGTGAATATTAGAAACGCAAAACATATATTTCACAATTAAACATATTAGTAAAGGGAAATAGATAACAGTATAAAGAGAATAGTGTAGTCCACTTGTATTCACGATATGTCCACATATTGTGTTGAAAGAACCAGTGCTTTTTTCTTCTGACAGAATGCCGTCATGTATTTATCTTCATGGAACTGAAAAATATGTTCAGGTTGACTGCCAGGCTGAAATTTGAAAAATATCTCCTTCAGGCAGAAATCAATATCATGTTGTAAATAGGTTGTAAATGATTATGATATACAGTTTCTTGAAAATAAAAAGAAATTAAGCTGGAAATTACACATATTTGAGTAGCGGACACCTGTGACCTCTCTGACCTGGAACATTATTTATTACCACGTAACCATTGGTTGAATACTTTTCTGTACTCTGTCCATGTAAACCTTATAATTGATAAAAGTAATCACAAATAACAATTGTGTATAAGTAAACATGTTTCCTATATTCATTTGAAGGAAGATAAAGAAGATTTAATGTCAGTCTTGAACAAAAATGAAACATTCCATAAGAACTACTGCATGCATGAGGTTGCTGTGGGCCGTAGCGGACACATAAGCATAAACAAAATGCTGATCCAGTGGAAATGTGGTGATGAGACAATGGCAAATTCAAGCATGTAGCAGCGAATACTGGTGTCTATGGCAGGGAGGAAAATGTTCTGGAGAGGACACTGGTGTCCTCCATGGCAGTCGGCCTGTCTATGTTTTTATTTTTTAAAATTCTTCTTTGCACTATACTTAGGCCTTGAAAGTCGTAAAGTTGGATGAAAAGGAGCTTAAAAACGACAAAATTCCCACGCACTTAACAGTAATCATCTCCTCATACATTATAATATATTGTACATAGAATTCCACCACCATTTTCTCGAGAAGAAAAGCACTGGAAGGAACCATCTGACCTGTATATTACCAATATAAGGCATTTCTAATTTCGGTTGCATGAAAGTTGAATAGACACATAGGTTCTAAAACTATTATTTTCATCTAGGCCTACGTAAAGATTAATTTTTTGGTCCTACAGAATATGTCTGTTACGGTAACAATTAATATTAGAGGAGAAAAATTCACTCCAGAGCCGGGGATCGAATCCGGGTCCTTGGTTCTATGTACCAAAGCGCTCTGACCATTGAGCTACGCTGAAGTCCAATCCACAGCACCGGATCGAATTCCCCTCGTCCAGTGTTTTTCCCTTTGTGATCTGACTCCAAGTTCAACATGTATGTTGACATTTTTATGTTAAGTCAACTGTCATTATACAAGGAGCGCACTCAGTTGAGTGACTTAGTGGCCGGGATCCCACAGTAATATGCACTGTTGCTCGAAGAATCTACGTAAAGATTAATTTTTTGGTCCTGCAGAATATGTCTGTTACGGTAACAAAATTAATATTAATTACGTATCATTTTCATGATAAAAATAGTAAAACTTTTGAATCTTTCCAAAATTAAGATTCAAACCACACTAATAATAGATAACTGTACCTCACTTTCAGAGTCTCTCTGTCCTTCGTTCTCTCTTTCTCTGTCTTCAGTTTCTCTCCCTCTCTCTGTCTCTCACACACACACACAAATGCACAGATGATTACCTACATTTATCGGTTACATATATAATGAGACTGTACCAGTTGCAACTCTGTCTACCATCCGTGGAATCTGGTGATAGTAAAGCCGTATTTAGGTGAGATGAGTCCGAACATTACCTATGGGATTGCCTGACATTCTCTAAACATTTGGGGAAAACTTTTTGCTATATTTCTACTGTTCAAATTTTATATCACTTTTTTCATTTGTTACTTGTTTTTGCATTCATTATTTTATATATTCACTACACGAAGAAAAAATTTGGTTTCAGGCAGATAACAATGAATGTGATGCAATAAAGCAGTATGCCAAATGTATGACTTACAATAGTTACAGTAAATTTTAGAATGACATTCCCATAATTACCACTGAATTTAATTTCGTCAGACACAGGGACAGATGGCTTTTAATATCTAACTGATTTTCAGTGGCGAAGCTAAGGTGTAAATACTGGATAGGCTGAAAAAATCTCCTTACCGGTACCTTATATTTTTATACAGCAGTTCCAGGTGTCGATTCTTCTTGGTTGCAAAAGTATCAATTACTTGTTCCATGAAACTGATCAATTGAAAGTTGTTCATCCAATTTCTTTTCAATGGCTATTGTACTGAGAGAACTTAATCTTTCATTCTTCATTGAATTACGAAAATAATTTTTAACCCCTTTCAAGTGCTGGTACTTCTTTCAGAGGAAGCTGTAGCAATGGCGAATGCCAAGACCAACTAGATAAGTCGAATTACCTCTTTACAGATGGCTTGAAGACCATTGCTAACTATGAATTTCTAGGAGGCCTGCAGGGAGTAAATGTTTTTCTTCATCTACATAAATAGTCTTTAATTCATTTTATAATCGTTCTTTGCTGAAAAATGGATATGTGGACAGAAAGGTTGTTTAATTTCATTACAGGAAAATTTAGTTTATATCCCACAAAGCTACTTTGATCTAATGATTCAATACATTTTTTCAACATCTCCAAAATGCATTTGTATTTGCACAATCATTTGCACTTGACGTATCTTTAAAGCTGGAAGAGCACTACAAATAATCACGTATAAACTGTTCTTGTCTGGAGATAAGTTCCAGTAATATTTCAAGATAATTCCCTTTGGTGTCGGAACATTCATCTTCATGCTCTTGCTTATTTAAGAAGCAAACAACTTCGATAAGTCTCTCAATTGCAAATCTATTTTGTTTCATAATTTTATTGTGTTTGATAACTTGAAGCTTGGCTCCTTCAGAAATTGCATGTTCACTTAATTCTTCCACGACCTATCAAGAGAAAACTCTCTTCATTCTGAAGATGTCTTCCTTAACTCTGATATTTCTCTGCTTTTCTATCAAAACTTTTTGTGACAGACTCATAAGAAGATGATGACCACCACAACAGGATGGTCGAAACGTTAGCTCTAGCAACTGAGACAATGTGGTACAAGCCTGGAAACTCACAACCCATTAACAGCAGCCGTGGAAGCCTACGCCAGCAAGAATGATCATGTTTTTGCAACATATATAACAAGTTTCATGAAAGACAAGCATAAATTGGAGGGTACCAGGATATATGTAACAATTTTTATGTTAGTATATGTTTCATACTTTTAGTAACATTGTTTAAATTCCATAAAAAAATAAGGCATATTCATAAATAAGATTTGAAGAGGTCTTCAAAGCTGGAAGAGCACTGCAAATAATCACGTATGAACTGTTCTCAGAGGATTGCTATTTTTGAATGTATGCTACATCTTGTATTGCTCTGTAAAGAATATGCCCCCTGAAAAAGACATTCATCAGTTTAGAGTCTTTTATAGAAAGGTTACGTAAGACCTTCAGATTTTGTACACTGATACGTCTTATTAGATGTTGTGTCAAAAGAAAGTTGCGAAAATAATATGCAAGGTGTTACAATGATGTTCTGAATATCACTGTGAATCTAGTAGCTGCGGTGCCTTTTGAGTGTAGCATTTGGTAGAGATGAGTGAGAAACAAGGTTGCAACTCAACCTTTGCAAATAGCAGAGTTAAATAGGGTCTATAAATTAAAAACAAAATATGAACTGATTTCATGGAGTTAAACAAACTCATAGTAAAATTGGTAAGGTAAGAACTTACTGGTATTACAGTCGCGCTCAAACCTCCTGACGTTTCGTGAGCGCCAGTAACATGAGAGTGCGATGTTGACAAAACTACCCTCTCCGTCTCTCTCTCTCAGTGGTAGTAGTTTTAAAACTGTGGAGTGCGACCCTTTACCTGAGATTGGTTTGATAGGGAGATACAGAAGGCTTTTTAGTAGTAGTAGTAGTAATAATAATGAGCATAATAATAATAATAGTAATATCACCAGATTGCATCGAATGAAATTAAAAATCACAAAATGTAGAACAATTAATTGAGTCAGTCGCTGAGATTTTATTAGTTTTTGTAATAGTTTTACTTTTATTGGGGTTAATTAAGCTGACGAATAACACAAAGGCACAGTGTGATAAAATAAATTGAATGTTAGACTTAATTTGAAATAGTAATTTTCTGTACAAATGAATTGACATGGCCCTAAATAACATTATGTCCATGCTGTCAAAGCATATTCTTGCAAAAATAGCGGTTATTATATGCCTGTATTTCGTTTATTGAAAATGATGAATTAATAAAACATACCTTTTGCGCTGCAAATTTCTACTCAAGTAGCAGACAACATTAAGGACAATAATAAAAAATCGCGACTCAATCACTGCAGCAGCAATGTCGAGAGGATGTAAGCACATGAAAGTGAAGTGTGGTAAACATGAGGACTTGGAAAGTGCACAGACGGCAAACAACTATAAATGATTTTTTTCGAAAGAATTAAGTATAATACATATTGTAAATGTCTTTGACGTACAGTACAGTAATTACATAATGGAGTAATACTGTATTACCTTTCATGAGTCATGCTAATAGATACTGTATATAAGTCAAAATTAGTATACCCGCCTAATACGCAGTCACAATAATACACGATTTACACACAGTCCCTTGAACAGAGTCTTATCAGGATTTTATTGTATTAACTCATAAAATTGGAACCACTGGGTGTAGAAATGTGATTCTTGTTTCTGTGTGTTCAGAAAACTTTAACATTCATCATATATACATGTAGGATCCCTACAACATACCAATTTTCTGAGTGCACTTGTTAAGCGGCGAGTCTGCATGCCCATATATTGCAATGCAGCACTGCCGCTATTGGCTATCGCCGATAAGCGGACACACCTGCAAACATCAGGAGGTTTGAGCGTGACAGTAGGGTTGCCACCTTGAAGAAGTCAAAAGTCGGGACACTTAAAGCGGCCAATATTCCATTTTACAAATTAAACTTTAAATACTTTAAATTAAAAATAAACTACAAATACTATATTAAACATTTCTAAAGGTATTGAAATTAATTATGTTTGCGTTGGTATGAACATGATGCCTTGTACAAATCATGGGGCTGAGGCAAAGGTTGGAACTTACAGACGTACTTCGTATCTGAAGCAGCGGCCTTTAGAAGTTGCTTCTCATGTAGAGCATATTGATGAAATTCGGAACAGCTCATATTATAGTTTATTTTAACCAGAAGTTCACTTTGCACTGATTTTCTTCTGTCCACAAGTTTTTCATTATAGAAAACACTCTTTCTACATGCCTGTTACTGACAGACATGGACAACACAAATTTTACTATTTTTAGTAAGCTAGAGACTCCATATTTGTTAAAAATGGACCCATTTTTTTTTTTGTCAGTTGACAAATCTAGGTTTTTAAGAGTTTCAATAGTATCTCTTAGAACAACGAACTCATTATACAATTCATCACCATTTACGTTTAAGCTGTGGGCTTTACAATTTCTATAAGGCTATCACACGTGTAATTTGACAATGTCATTAGCTTTTGCTATAACGGCAGGCAATAAATACTATACTATACTACTATACTAAATGTCAATACTTCTTTCAGATTCAAGACAGCGAATTTCTTAAAAGGGGAGGTCTCGAAGTTGAACAACTTATTTAAATAATGAAGACTCCTCTGATATAGGCTACATTAGCTGCATCTCTTCTAAATATTTCCTGGTCCGATTTGCTTAATTTCTTCAAATTTTGATTAACTTGTAAACCATAAAATCCATCTTTTAACATGATTATCTCCACAGATAAAACAAAAGTAATGGCATTCCTAGGATCTTACCCAATCAGAACAAAAATTGTGAGGTTGTTCCCTCCCTCCTTCCTAACAAAAAAAAAAAAACAAAGTAAATTTAGTAAGCATATAAATAAAATAAACACTTTCTTTAAAAAATATAATGTAATTTTCAATATATTTAGCTGTGTGAACCCTCTCTCTTTGAAACACAAAAGATATAACTAGTAAGTAAGCAATATTTCCAATAATAACTTGAGATTTTCTTTAATTGATTGACATAATTTAATACAAGTCAATAATTTCTCCTGTATATGGTGAAATATTCCGTCACATGAACAATTAGACTAGTATGGTAGACTATTCAATTTCTCTCAAATTAAATCTATAATTACGGTATATATCTATAATACACTGTTATGTTCGATGTCAGATTGCATACTTGCCAGTCCCCTAACTGTCCATTGTGCAACTCAAACCAAGAAATGGATTCGGAACACCTCAAAATCTGTGCTTCAGTGGCTGGTCATGATAATATCTTTGAAAAATATTGGAGTGCAAGAGGTCAAGTGACTTTATTGTCAAACGCCTGGCATTAGAAAACAACAACAACATACTTGCCAGTCATTGCCTCATGACACAAGTACTACACAGAGCTTGCCTTCTTCCGAGCAAAGCATCAGGACTTCCGAACTACCAAACTACTACTAATATTCCAAGTACTATTTAACTGTCCTATAGGTCAATTTCGAAAATTTCTTTTCTTATAAAATTTGTTATAAATGCGACCTTTCAGTGTACAAAATTTGAAGATCCTACACAGCCTTCCAATGTTGAATGTTCCCTTGTCAGTGTCATTTTTATATATGTAGATAGACATTTTTTAATCGTATGTGTTAAATTATAAATCTAGGATGGAATGTTTTGAGTCTACTCTAGCGAATTATTTTGAAGAAAATAATCCTGTGAAAGAATTGTAAGATTCCATTGTCATCATCGTGAGCCCTTACTAATTAGAAACTCAACTGTGAAGATTTTCTGTTCCTTTACTTGTTAACTTCATATACACATCAAGCACCATTGATTTCAATACATTAATTCATATATTTATATAAACCAATCTTAAATAATGCGTTACACTTTTCGAAACAGTTTTATAATCTATATTACATAAATGAAACATCAAACAATAACTTTTTGTATATTATATAATCCATTTATCGCACATTGCCAAAGAAGGGGAAGAAAATAAATGTATATAATCAAGTAAACAACAAGTTGTAAAACTCCAAAGACACAAATTTCATAAGACACTTATAAAACAATACAGTTAATGTATAGGCACCAACTATATCAGGCTGAAGGAATCCAGGACTGTTTATAAAATTCTGATATAACATCGTTGAATTCATTTCCCTTTTTTTATTTATTTTTTTATTCATTTATTTTATGGAATTAGTTTCCAGAAAAAAAACTAGTTTCAACATTCAACACTTCTAAAAATTAGCGCCTATGCATTAATGTAAATTATATTAAATTTTCAAGTACAACTGATTTTAGTATGACAGATATGAGATACAATCTGTGATTTGATATAAACATGAAAAGGTTAACCTTGTAGATTTTTAACTTTACACATATATTAATGATATTTAATAAATTAAGAAATTAATTGTCGTATATTTAACTTGGGTAATAGCTGCTCAATTTTTTTTTTTTTTCATTCTAAGCAGTGCCGTCTTAATGCATGGGCATGGTAGGCAGTTACTTGGGGGGGGGGGGCTTCGAGCAGAGGGGTACCATGCTAATCTATGCATAGAATGGAATTTAGCCTGATTTTCCAATCACCCTTCTTAACATTCAAATATCCCATTAACTCGGTAGAAGGGGACAAATTACGACTTGTAGCAGAGAGTTGAAATGTCTGACATCCTGAAGACCACTGAATTCAAGCTGATTATAAGGGCATTCTCTGTAAAAAAAATGTCGCAAATGTTTGTGTTGAATACTTGATCAATACTAATAAATAATGTTTGGTAATTTCAAAATGGATGTCTGTGTTATCTAAGTCTGTATGATTTACGAACCAAGTACCATTTTTATAATGAAATTTTTGTTTTCAAGTTCAAGGCTCATGTTTTATTGTCCAAATCTTTGTAATGATTAATGTAATCGTTGTGTAGGCAGGCCCCAGTGCACTGCTTTGTCCAGGGACCAATAATGCTGTTAAGACGGCCCTGATTACAAGTATAGTTGTTCAGACATGATATCTCTTTAATATGCTGGAGAATACCAGTATATTTCTCTGGAAAAATGCCCGGGAACTGTCTTATGGGATTATGAGAATGAAATAATAAATGGTGGAGTAATTTAAACTTGCCCCAAATACTTCATTGGCCACACAAATATTAACGCAAACTTGCGAAGTCTGGAACCTATGGAAAACAAATAGAATAACGATAAGCTTACCGGTACTGTATTTAAAGTTCGAAATATAAGAATAGTGTATGTATGATCTGTTATCTATTCTCTTTTATTTAGAAGCACTTGTGAGACTTGATTGACTTAAGAGTTTAATGCAAAAATGCTCTTGAATTTCATTTTACTTTAAATTAGGCTTATGTAAAGTCTTTTTTCTAAGAAAAACTAGCTTTGAAGTAAGTTAATTTAATTACATTTCAAAACTGTTACAAAACTGTGGCACATCACTTCTTATTTTGTTCCACACAGATAATTACTGACATACTATAACAAACATTTAAGTGCAGCTATTACACAAGCAAGTTACTACCGTATAAATCTCAATATTTCATGTAAAATTCTTGGTCTCTACATAAATAATTACGTAATACTTTAATAGATAGGCCTAAAACATACATATTTCGATAGAAACTGAAAAGAATAAAAAAATAGCATTAGGCCTTTGCATATTCTGCTTGTGCATTTCAAAATAAAGATATAAATTAAGCTTACAGGTATTCCTTTACTATAGCATTACCATGTTAAGGTACAATTGTATTTACATGCTTGAATCCTAGACAAGCCATAGATATCGTAAAGAAAAAAAAAATTTAGAACACACACACTATTTGACACAACTCTTCATCACACGAACGCACCCACACAGCAGGCAGCGAAGTTGAGATAGTGCTGAGATCTAGTAGGCTCTGAGGATGGTGTCAAGTAGTACCGAAGCAGCTTTAAGCCGCACATGCTTACATAATTAACACGAGTAAGATCGCCATTTAATCAATTATTTATAAGAAAAAAAAAAGTTGAGTGACGATTCGAATTTCAAACTCAAAATATGGGTCGAAAGATGCTGTGAAAGTGGAGGCCTGTGGAGAGAGATGAGCAGGAGAGATCACTCTGTCAGAGTGGAAGGAATAGTCGGCAGTGAGGGGCAGCACATTTCCGTGCATTTCCTTACTGATCAAAGAGAAAAAGCGAGTTTTCTTAAGATTGAATCAGTGACAAGTTAGGTTAGGTTAGTTTATGCTTTTGGTATGCCTTGGAAGAAAAGACGCATTCTTAGACAATTGTGAGTACACACGCATGGCATAGCAAAAGCCTAAACTAACCTAATCTGCCACTGATTAGACCAAAGCGAGTTTTTGTAAGGTCGAATCAGTGACAAGTTAGGTTAGGTTAGGTTAGGCTTTTGATATGCCTTGCATATACTCACAAGTGTCTAAGTATGTGCTCTCTTTTCCAAGGCATACCAAAAGCCTAAACTAACCTAACATAACTTGACATTGATTCAACTTTATAAAAACTCGCTTTGGTCGAATTCAGTGACAGGTTAGGCCTTTGCTATGTCTTGCGTATATACTCACAGTCGTCTAAGAATATGCCTTTTCTTCTAAGACATACCAAAATCCTAAACTAACCTAACCTATCCTGACACTGATTCAACATTACGAAAACTCACCTTTTCTCTGTGAATCAGTAAGGAAACGCACTAAAATGAAATGCATGTGCCTATCCCTTCCATTTCGTTCAAGCAATCCCACATGCTCCCACCTCTCTGCCAGCCAGCCAGCATTTTCACAGTATCTATTGATCCTTATTTTTGGTGTAAAATTGGCATCAACACTCAATTTTTTTTCATATACAATACATATAACTTCACTACAACCTACAATCTAAGAATGTAGGTCTATCTTAACATGGTAACGCTATAGTAAAGAATTATCATTAATAAAAATGGGTTATTATGGTGTCTGGGATCATTTGATGACTTGCTTCCTTACTGCGAGTTACCGGTACTGTCTGCCAGCATTTCTGACAATTCATTAGATTATAGGATGACCAAATATCAGTAGGAAGGCTATACATATTATGTATAAGACAAAAGAGAAATATTTAACTTAATTAACAGTGTGTCTTGTTTTTGTGCGATTTACCCTATAATGAAATAGATAGGCTTGGACTTGCATTTTCACAATTCATTCAATAAATAGGTACTTTATGTTACTGCATTTAGGGTTTAAAGTACAACTCTCTAAGAATTGTTCACAAATTTAAAATAAATTAAACTATATTAGAATTTAGGATGTAATATCTTCAGAGTAAGTCCTATGCTTCAGTAAATGAAGTATTCTTTCAAGCTTTTATCTTCTATCTCTTCATTCAGTAATGCTAAAATAAAATCCTGTTAGAATTTATGGTTTATCAAGTCTTTAGTGATGATTAAGAATACGGTAATAAGTTTACTGCCTACTTAGTTGACTATTTTTCGTTGACATCATGATGCCAAAAATTTTATAAATCAAAGATAACGACAGTTTTAGAAAATATAGTGTATGTTCAAATTCTAAAATTGTGCCATATTGGAAGATATCATGTTTTGATTCAAAAGAACTCCTCTACTCCAATTTAATTTCATTTTATTCCAGTATAAAATCACAAAGTTCCCATGGGATGGATTTTAAAAAGGAGTGGTTTTTAATCGACTTTAGCAATATCCTATATATGTGACTTGCTGTTTTTGTTGTAAACTATCCTCTGCGTGCCATTTCACTACCGTCATTGCAGTAGTTCTATCTATGAGACACTGAGAAGCATCTGGAATCATAAATATTTGATTCATTAATTGCTACTGCTTTATGGGAGAAACACCACACTTTGTATGAGAACCATGGAGTATCTTTGGAGGGGTCCGAAAAGTCTTGTCAAAGAATTGATATTTTTTGTTATCCCTCCCAATTCCTCAGTAGGCCACTGATGTTCATAAAGAAAATGTCGCATATACGAACCTACAGTTCCTTATTATAAGTAACTTCATCGAGATGGTAGGTTTGATGACAGGAGCACAAGACACAATTACTTGCCATTTGTAACTTTCTGTCTCAAGTTTGGTCTCCCTTCTGATCTATTGATGACTGTAGCCGTATCTGCTGTAAAATGGTCTCTTACAATTTTAAAACACCATATGTACCGGTAGTCTATATATTCAATATTTTTAGATAAATTGTTCAAGTTTTAAAAATAAATTATATGTTATTATATTGCTCTCTCTTGTACCAGTTGCTATTATGTTAATTTGAGACCATTTTTACCAATATTCTTCATTATTGTCATTATTCAAACAAGACGAAGACCATGGTTATCGGAAGAAAAATAAAGAACGTAAACGTGCGATTTCTAAATGAGACTGTAGAGCAAGTGGACAGCTTCAAATAGTTGGGGTGTACTGTAAGCAGTAACATGAGCTGCTGCCTGTAAGTCAAAAGGAGGATAGCAATGGAAAAGGTAGCTTTCAATAGAAGAAGGAGCATTTTCTGCGGACCTCTGGAAAAAGAACTAAGGAAGAGACCAGTGAAGTGCTTTGTATGGAGTGTGACATTGTATGGGGCAGAAACATGGACATAAGACGAAGTGAATAGAAGGATTTGAAATGTGGATATGGAGAAGAATGGAAAGTGTGAAGCGGGCAGACAGAATAAGAAATGAACCTGTGTTGGAAAGAATGGGTGAAGAAAGAATGAGAAGCAGAAAAAGGAATTGGTTGGGTAACTGGCTATGAAGACTCTGCCTACTGAAGGATGCCCTGGAAGGAATGGTGAACTGGAGAAAATTTCGGGGCAAAAAAAGATATAATATGATAGACGACATTAAGATGGATCATATTCGGAGAATAAGAGGAAGGCAGAAAATAGGAAATATTGGAGAATGCTGGGTTTGCAATGAAAGATCTCTTGGGCAGAACACTATGAATGAATGAATGAATGAATGATATTTTTTTTTTTTGTGTACTGAATAGGTCTATGCCTTGTCTGTGCAGGCAGACCACCAGATGGAATTGGTTGCATAGTCACATTGCTTTTTTAATGAGTAAAATTACCAATGTTGAGGAACATGTCCACTGTGTAGGCTGGTTTTTCATAACATATACTCAGTGATTCAGACACAACAAATTATTGCAAAATTATAAAAACCACTTCCAAGTGAACAAAGTATCTTGGAAACCAGTAATGTCCATGATCATGCGACCAAGAATGAGTAATGCTGTGGAGAGAATTCAGTAATCATTTACTTGGGGCCCTACCAAACATGCACGAAGAACTTCACGAGAATTTATAATTTCACGTGCAGTTACTCTTAAGTGCTGTATAAATGGATAAATGCCTATAAGATTCGGTTAATACAAGAATCAATATTGGTATCTGCTGATAGCATAAAACGTTTTAGTTTTGGAGAAGAATTATTTGATTGCATTAATAATGACGTGGACTTCATAACAAAGTCACATTCCTGTCTCATGTGAAGTTCACAGACAAAATGTCATGATCTGGGGTACCGGTATTAAGAATTCGCACACTGTTAGAAAATACATACAAAATAGGCAAACTTTAAGATAAATAGTGACCTTTAATGGATGTCCAAGTTGTTGATCCCTTCCTTTTCCAAAAAGTAATCATAGGCGTTCCTCCTCATTGAGGTTTAAATTAATTAGTAAATATTAAACTGCTCCCCATTTAGGGTACCCCTTACGGACTCAGTATATCCTCAAAAAAAATTATTATACATATGTAAACATAGATATTAAATTTTATAGAAGGGAAACAAAGAAAAGGGCGTGAAAAATTACAATTGCTATTAATGTGGCACCATGTGATTAATTAGGATTTAGCAGGATTTTTTTAACACAATTATTACAATGTTATCCCTCAGAGATGTTGGCAGAGCAAACTGCCGTCGAAATTCTTCGAAAAAAGCTGGTATAGTCCCTCGAGCACCTATGAGCAAGCCGAATACCTGAACGTGAATTCAGGCATATTTCAGCTTGAAATAGTTGACTGTAGGCTCATAGATCGACTTCTTCTCAAGGTGGACCTTGGTTGACTGACGACATTCTACTTCAAAACGCATCGTGGGGTCCACAATGATGCCCTGTTTAGTGTCAGCATTGTACGCTAAAATATCTACTCATCTCGTTGACCCATTTTCAGCTAGACAGAATTTTCTTCTTCTACTATCCAGTCCTTATTTCTTAATGCGGCAGCAATTTTGGATCATGATTACAAGATGAGCATTCCCTGTTCACAGAATTCCAAGACATGCTGAAGTTTCAATCTTCGGGCAGCCATATCTGCACCGGGTACCGTTGAGAGATCTGCCGGGAATGGAACGAACAGCTGCTAAATTTGCTGTCATTTTCAGGCTAAATATCCATTCACTAGTCGAAAGTCCTTTCTTGTTTGCAATCCAACTGTTGGTGGCTGTTACTTCGCTATACTGATATAACTGGACCAGACATTTCTGGGAAGATGGATTCACATAGACATTCCATTACCTTGATCTCACTGTTCCCTGTATCGTGTGAAATTGTGTCCACACCTTCGTTTACCAGTCACTGGTTATTGATGTTGATGATCTGAAAATCCATATGTCAGATGCCATCGTGAACATGATAAGAACTTGAAAATCGTATGGACATTCTCTGTGCAACAGAATATCCACTCTGAGGAGTGCAAGGTGAGTTTAAAACACAGCAAGACAAATGGATATATGGTAGCTGAAGTCGTTCAACAACAGTTCTCTTCTAAAATCCCTGAGAAACTTTGTATATACGCTGTATTATTTCTTTTTTTAAGCTACTTATCAAATAAATGTTTTCACGTTTTGTTGCATTTTATGTTTCTTTATATGCATGGATTTTATGGGAAGGTATTTCTTTCTGAATTTATCCTAAAATAATCGATCCTTTCATAGCCTATGTGTGTCTTACACGTAAAACTTTAACTCAGAATGCCTTACTGTTTGTTACATATACATAAAATATAATCTTAGTCGTATCAGTTCCTTTGTCAGTATTATACATGCCAGAACTTGAGTTTAAGAAGTATTTTTGAAGGTAAGGAGTGCATTTATAATCAAATCTGAATATTAGATCACAGTTATTCTTTGTTAATAATTAATTACGGTTATGTACAGTTCTTTTATTTAATGGTAAAACACAATCTTTAAATCTACCATTTACAATAAAATTCTATTCATTGTTTATTGTTAATATTTACTTCTAAGCTAGGAGCCAAATTATCTTAATTTCTAAGAATTGGATCCTATTCCAAAATTTAGTCTCCTAAAAGAAAGTTCTTCCTCCTACCATTCTCTTTTAAGGTATAGAGTATCTACGAGTTTGTTTTATCTACCTACATGCAATGAAGTGCCATATTCTCCCTTATTACAGAAATGCATGCCTGGTAGGGCAAATACAAATCAAGCATGAGAATTTATTTCACTATGATTCAGTTACACTGTTACAGGGTTGCTTTTGCTACTACCAATCTAAAGTACTTTTGGAATTCAGAAATAAATATTATTATAGTTTAATTTCACTGTATTACTACTTGAACACATCTTGATTGTATGAATTACGTGAAATATTTTACATAATAGAAATTATAAATTAGATATTTTTGCTTAGTAATAAATATAGGTATATATTACTCTGTAACATTTTTCTCTTATTGTCATTCCTTCGAGAGTCTACATATTTTTTACAAAAGAATTAAATTCTCGGTACTCGAATGGATTTCTGGCATGTTTAAAAATACTATTTTCTTAAAAATGTCGTCAGTTGTGGGAACATGGTGATTATAATTTTTTTCGAATTGTTATTAGAAAATTAAACATTTGTAATTGTAGTTAAGAATTTTCATTTAATACAAACAGTATTTAAATTACTTTCCAATAATGCTTTATTATTAACCAACATCTTCAGTCTTATTTTTCTCTTTTAGTGATTGCTGAAGGCTCTGGATATAGGAAAGTATCAATTTCGAAAATATCCTTTAAATATTTCTTATATATTTATGAAAAAATATCACATACAGATTTCAGTGTAATAATTCTAAAAACTAGTGCAGAGCAGATGTTCTGATCATAGCTTTAATCTTGGAACTAATGCTGACTCAAGAAAGGTCACTGCAGTATCTTCTCAGTAATGTGATAAATACAGTATGTGAGTAATTATTGTATTTGGTGAAAAAATTTAGATTTTTTAGTTATGCTCTTATTACAGTATAATGGTAGATTACATAATATAGCATTCCTTTATTTGATTACTATCCTCTGATATCGAACTTTGACTGTGTAATATATATATATATATATATATATATATATATATATATACACATATAGAGTGAGCCAAAGTCACTACCTGGGTTCGAATCCTAGTGGGTCCAACTGGAATTTGTGGTGGACAAATATGGTGTTTCACGGTAGGTTTTCGCGAGATACCAATTCCTGTTTCCCCTACTGCCATTTTCACCATTGCTTCATTAATCATCAACATATATTGCTATGTAGTTCGTCTCCCATGGTGCACCAAGGTCAATGCCTACAGGCAGTTTGAACTATAGCTTCAGTGTGTCGCCCACAAATGGGGATGGTCGGGTGAAAGTCAAGTGCCCACCATTAGATTAAAAAAAAAAGCCACTACCCATATCAATAATAGTTGAGGATTTCATCATGGTCATGAACCTTCATGTATTAGACCTCATTGGATTTGTTATGGTCTCGTGCCAGCATTGTTTTAGGTCTGTGAGAACTTGAAAGCAGCAAATGAAAAGGTTTTTGAAGGGAGAAATGATTCGGATCAGATACTGTGTGGAAAATAAATGTTTAAGTGTTCTCGATCATCTTCAACAATATATCAGTGAAGGAAGGAAAACGTTGGCAAACATTGGATAGTGACTTTTGGCTCACTCCATATAGGAGCTTCATATTAAAGAGTAACAGTCGTAATATATTTTCTTAATAATAAAGTATTTAAAGATAATACCATCTTGAATCTTTCGTACACAACTTGTAACACTTGAATATATATAATTGATTAAATTGCGATCTTATTCGTGTTAATTATGTAAGCATGTGCGGCTTATAGCTGTTTCGGTGCTACTTCACATCATCCTCAGAGCCTTCTGTGTCTCGGCGTCGTCTCAACTTCGCTGCCTGTTGTGTGGGTGCGTTTGTGTGATGAAGAGTTGTGTCAAATAGCCAAAAACCAAAAACTCAACACACTAGAACAATATGAAATATACAGACACACTAAAACACACCCTAATCAAATACTCAACACACAGATCAATTTCAGAACACACACGCTATTTGACACAACTCTTCATCACACGAACGCACCACACAACAGGCAGCAAAGTTGAGATGATGCCGAGACGCAGAAGGCTCTGAGGATGGTGTGAAGTAGCACCGAAACAGCTATAAGCCGCACATACTTACATAATTAACACAAGTAAGATCGCAATTTAATCAATTATATAAAGATAATAATACAATAACATATGATTGAAATATAGTGTGAGATGCATATTAAAATACAGTGTGTTCCACAGTGGGATATCCATAGCTCACCTACGTGTTCCTGGAATTATTTTCAGTGTAAAAAGTTCTACTCAACATTGGTCCAAATTGGAATGGTATCTACAGAAATCACAATTCTAAATTAATAATTTTATTACTTGTGATTGACTTACAATTTTGTTTTGAGGAATACAAATTCTGAATTGTCACATTTGAGGTTCGAAATGACCACCCTGGTTGTCAAGGCATCTTTGAGCTCTATCTCTAAGAGAGTTTATCGTTCTCGTTACAACACCACCAACATTTCTCAAGAATTCACCACACTCCATTATTTTCCCGAGAAGTTCGACTCTTGTGTTCGACCGAGGAGCATACACAACTGATATCATGTGCCCCCAAAGAAAATGATCTAATGGAGATAGGTCTGGTGATCTTGGTGGTCATGCCACTGGACCTCCTTGGCCAATCCTACGATGTGGAAACTGTTGATTTAAAAATGCAGTGACATACGTGCCAAAGTATGGAGGTGCACCATCTTGCTGCAGCCATATCTTGTCTGATAAGAAGAGGAACATTATTTGGTTGCAGAGCCTGGACACTTTGGATATGAAATGGGTATAAACCAAAGTCATGTAGCTGAGCAATGTGCGCGCATTCTGTTTAGAATTAACTGAACTACACCCTTACGACGATATTGCATATTGTTGTATCACAAATAAAATTATTAATTTAGTATAGTGTTTTCTGTAGATATTGTTGCAATTCGGACCGATGTTGATTAAAACTTTTTCACTCAAAATAATCCCAGAAAAACGTAGGTAAGCTATGGACATCCCGCTGCGGGACACTCTGTGTGTAATAAATGCAGTAAAATTCTTAAAATAATCATTTCATTTTATAACTTATGGTTTCCCATATTTCAATTAAATACACTCATTTCTGTAGTTACATATTTTCTGAAGAATAAGTAACTAGAGTGTTTTTGAGAACATTTTATAAATAATATTAAATACTGAACTTATTTTATCACCTAAGAAAGAAATGTTTTTAGAAACTAAAGTTACAGATTGAACAATTTTAACGATATTCTCTTTGATCAGTTTATTTGAAGTCATAAATTTTGAAAATACTTCATTCTTTCTCCCCCCCCCCCATATTAATGTCGCAAACAAGTCCATATGAAGTGATGATCTAACTTGTGAAAACCTAAATTCATTATATCAGAAAGAAGAAATATTCGTATTATTACTTTAAAATTATTAATGTTAGCCACTATTGTATAATTTATTAATATGTCAAAAATGATTAATCATTCATCATTGATTATATATTTGATCATGCTAATGCTATAATAAAAATTAACTTTATTAAGTTCATTACCGGCACTTGTCTTACTAGCACGAAAATAAAAGTCGAGATATATTATGCTTCTCTGTTATTTTTACGCTCTGATTTATGTGCAAGTCAACTTTTTTAACTAAAATACCATTTGTCTCTCCAAGGCTATTTTCATATGTAATCACATATCCTTACAATTTTACTCTTAGACTTCATATTTGAATTCGAATAAAAATTTTTAACTCTGAGCAATATTGACCTGTTGAATGTGACGTAATTTTAGATGTCTGAAAAGCATTTTTCAAGCTATTATTTTCCTATTAGTACCGGTATAGGCTAGGACCTTTATATATTTTTTTAATTTCCAAAGTTGTATTTGAAAAGTTTCAAAACTAACATAAGTTTTTCTTCAAATTGAAATTTCAGAAATTTTAGTTTATTTTATATGTTAATTACATAAAATATACAGAAAGCATTGCCATGCTACAAAGCATATTTTCGAGATTTTCACATTAATGTACATTGTGGTACGATATTTCTGATTACGTATATTGTGAAGAAATAATTTTTGTTGTCAATAGAAACACTTTCTGCTTCCTCTTGACAATAGTACTGTACCATATATTTAAAACCTAGTTTCCATTCCACACTTATCACTTAGAGTGAGATATTTGCTCGATTACTGTAGAATTGGTAAGACTTTTTCATCATTTAATAATGTTGATAAATCTGGAGTGAAGTTGTACGAGTAATATAGTCTACTCACACTGTTCAACATGTACAGTCTTGATAACTAGCTCTATTCCTTTCACAATTTTAAAAACCTTTGGATTAATAAACAATAATACTAGTAAAGCAATTAACATATATAGCGTAGTTATTCTATTAAAAGACACAAATCATCACATAGTTATACTATTATGTTAGAATATTTATTTTCTGTTTTAAGTAAATTTAGATAATTAAGAAATTTATAAAATAATTGCAAGTTTAAATAATTCTTGGATGTTTTATTCTGTTTTATAACTATATTTTCTGCAAATTGATGCAATGTTATGTTTGCAATCCATCTATCTCCTCTTGACCCATTGACACTGATTTTTAGCAATAACAAACTCTGTTCAGAGCATTTTGACTATCTCTGACAAAGGCAGTGCAGAATATAGCCTTAACTAGATTAAAATGACCAGATTTTTTCGAAGTTAAAGTGGGACACATATTGATTGCATTTGGCATTGATATAAATTGGTGTCATCACAACATTATAGTGTAAAACAGCTCTATAAAGGTTTTTTGTAATGATAAACAACAAAACAGGTAATGTAATTTTTAATTAAATCATTATACTTACGTAGGCGATTTTTTTGCATCAAAATGCCACACAAGAAGTACCAGTCCACACACTATGTTCATATTATCCGTGTTAGTTCTTGTGTCATATTTTTGGATAACAGCATTTTTTTTTAATACTGTAGTATTTCATTCCAGGAAATTATTAAATAAAATTGTAGGCAGCTTTAGGTGAAATGTGTGTTGGTCAACAGTACTTCCTTCAGGGTATTCAAAGACACCTACTAGATTTTTTAGGTCCATACCTTGTTAAAAACTCCACTCATGCCGATTCCAAAATTGGATGAGAAAAGAGAAAGAGCTACACTTCGTAAAAAATCCCAGGCTCAGATGGTCCGGTTGCCAGAACCTGGCAATAGATCCCTTACCCAGGGTTACATGGTTAGGGAGGATTCGTCAGCTGTGGTGAAAGCAGCACCTCTAGGGGAATGAGGCCCTTATAAAAAAAAAAACCCTGGAGACAACTGGAAATGTTATAATCTAAAAGACTGAAGAGTGATTTGTCAGGACAGAAATCAGTGGCGAAATATTGTTTATTTAGCAGCAAAAAGCCCTCAGTGGGCTTGTGAAAGCTATATAATAATACTTCATTGAGTCAAAACATTTTTTTCTACAGGAGCTCTGATCCCAGAGAGAGAGAGAGAATATACTGCGCAATATTCACCATGGTTTGATGCCTCATATTCCAACTTTCAAATATAGAAATATTTTAGTCTACCATTTTTCATTAAGTATCTTAGTCATTCCACGCAGAAACTTTTCTATCTGTGACATTTAAAAATTGCTGCCAAAATATATCAAACTTCGACCAAAGAGAGAGAGAGAGAGAAAGAAGGAAAGAAGGGCAGAGATGATCGTTCAAATGCAACTGAACATTACTTTTCGTCGTAAAGTAGGGCATTTAAACCCAATTTTGTGAAAGTGGGAAAATTAAGCATTACCAAGAGATTCTGTGGGACAGCGGGACAAACATAATGCAGTCAGGACTGTCCTACCGAAAGCTGGCCACTTTAAACTAGATGTCATTACAAACATGTTTTAATAGAAATAGTCTTGGGTAAAGACGAAAAATGAAGTACCCACCATAAAAAAGAAAATATAAATAGTTTGGTGTAGTTCAGTTTAATTGTTGATTTGTCACTCGACAAATCTCACATTCTTAGTTTTTTTGTAATTTAAAAATGAAGTTTTCAGATTCAAATCACATTTAGTGAAAATTTGAAATAAATAATTTGTTACATTTCTTGTCAAATACTTTTCAAAACACTTAAAAATTTACCTCCATTGAGACAGAAGATTGAAAATGGCTAAATTCTGTAATTGGTGAACATTATGAATAATTTTTCAATAAGAGCAAAAATTGAGACATTAATTTAGGCCTATATATAAATAAATAAATCATATTTAGTATTACATAGGCTAGGCATTACATTATTAATTGTACAAATGGTTATGATACAGTATTAATTTATGTTTCCTCACTTGCCAAAAGATTATGGATGACACAGTATTAGTTCCTATTTGTAGCCCGTGTTTCAATGTATCTTTTACACTAGTTCATTTCGAAGATAAAGTAGACCAAATACCCTTCTCTTTTATAACATAAACTATTGCCACCTCAAAAGATAAGTAACCTAATGTTCAGTTTGTGAATAACACAGCTCAAAGTGATGAAATAATATTACGCTCTTTTGTTTGTAAGAAATAACTTTTTATTTTATTCTTTACAACACTTTTCATTTTACACAATCTAATGGCATTTTATCCTTGAAATTACATTGGGAAGTAGAACAAGATTATATTTTGTTTCGTACTGTATAATGTAATTATTTCAAATAATTATATTTTTGTTTTAAAATACCTAATACAAAATTAAATTGTTAATTTCTTAGAAACTTTTCAATAATATTACCTACAGGTATGAAAATTAAATTTGTTTCCTCTTTTAATTACTTCCAATGAAATAGTTCTGTGGCCGGGAGGAAAAAGGTCTTAAGTCAATTCTTTTGTGGAAATGAGATGTTTATATATTCTGAAAGCGGAAACAATTCTCCACAGTCTGGTCAAACTGTTGAAGTCAAATAAGACTCCTGACTGGATTTGTAGAGCGTTACCAAAATGTCCTACGTACTTTTTGAATCGAGCACACACAGAATAAAGGACTTAAGAATATTTAATACTTTATATCGTACAAACCATCACATGTTTACTTTCCATGCTTCCCTATTAAAGAGGTCTAACTTGTATTTTAGTCATTTTATCACATACTGATGCCCTTTCCTTTTAAATCTTTAAGCACCAGGGCAAACAGTCCTATAATTGTTTAAGACCCATTTTGCATTCCTAATAATTTACGTTTCTCATTTATTTTGACATGAAAAAGGTCTTATGTTTACATAGTCTCTTCTACTCAGTTTGGGTTCTAGTCTTAAATGGGCTTAAGTGCGGCTATTTTTGGAAATAATCAAGAAAATTATTAAATAAGCAGCATTACCTATTTTAGAAGAAATATAAACAAATAATATCCAGAAAAAACCTCTTAATTAAAAAAACCTCTATAATGGACACCAATTTCAATCTTTCTACTGCTCTTCTGAAAAGTATAAAATTTTTACTTAAGACCTTCTTCCTCCCGGCCACGGTGTTATATTATAATCAATCAGTAGTTTCTAGTATAACTGAGCAAGGATTGAATTTATATTTATAAATCTCTCTATGTCGTTACTTGCACATTTTTGTTTGCCACATACCGCAAATTTAACGTATAGACATAAAAAAAGCTAATATTTTAAACATTAGATTTTTGATAACTTTTAAACCCAATAAACAACAAAAGGTTTTGTTATTTCATCGTCTTTTAACTGCGTCTACAACTATTGTGAGCGTAGTTACTTAATTCTGCATTGGGCCAAAGAGAAGGTACAGATAACATCTTTGTTTATTAGGTTCACTCAGAACTTGTCCTTTCTAGCATAGATTTGACCCGAAATAGTACCGATATCCAAAGATACAAACAATAGTGTCAAGAAAATTCTTCTCACATAATCGAATTTCACCATCCTACTGACTGGCTCTTCTTTCATGAATTTGAAGAAATCTTAAAATTCCATTTTATGGCTTGACACCAGTTTGATTACCAGTAGTCTGCTATTATTTAACCATCTGCTGTGGGATAACTGAAGAAAAAAGCCATTTGAAAAATTCGTTCGAAGTGTTCGCTGTCTTAGAGGATTTGAGGAAAAAAGAGGCAAAAGCAGAAACTGTTCAAAAAAACATTTTACATTCACTTATTATAATTCTCAGATTGCTTCAATATAGGGTTCTCAGACATCCCGTAAAATACATATCATCCCGATTTTTGCTAATGCATCCAGTTGTTCCGAGAAAAGTCTTCGGGGCAGCTTTCCGTCCCGTATTATAGAGTTCTAAACTGAGAAAAAATGGAAAAATTACAATGTCTATTCTACATTACAAATTACAAACATTGCACTTTATCACTGCATTGTAGATGGGCTATTATGAAACAATTATTGTGAGTTATTAATTTCTCAAGGCGAGTGAGGGCAACACCAAACATTTAGATGAAATCTGGGTGGATCTTTTTAAAAGTACTGAAGGAGAACTCTCAAATTTGAAGAGGGTAGTGTAGTTCATTATGTATAATAAATGTGTGTGTCGAAACATTATTTTCTTGCATGAACGCTGATGAGAAAAATAAATTGTCTGTAAAAACAGTAAAATCAATGCTTGTTGTAAAATCATTCTTCAGTGAGGATTGTGTTGCTTTTCATACATGATTCTTCAAAATAAACAATTGCTAAGTGAAATTAGTTCTTCAGAGAAATATTGCAAGACCAAGGCGGATTGATTTATAAGAATATTGTCACATAAGTAGTGTAATTTGTAGCTATTTCTGTAATAACTTAGTAAAAACAATTTGAAGGCAACTTACATAAAGAAGCTTAAACTTAATGCAAATGTACTCCCTAACAATTTGTTTACTAAACTTTACTACACACAAGCTTTGAAAGATTGGCATTTTGATGGGTGTGCATACTAAACTTACTCAGTGAAAACTGACAAGTGTCCCGTATTTTTTTCCAATATATGTGGGAACCCTACTTCAATACCAAGTTTAATTTGTGAGCATAATAATGTACGAAGAGAGCTGAAGGTATTTTTATCTCTCACAATTTCCTGCAAACTATTATGTTATTCAGCCATTTAAACACAAACGTTGTACATCTGAGCTACAAGTTTATTTTTACAATTAAATATGTATTACATTCATTAAAGGACATCTATTACAACTGGAAATGTTGTGTTAGAACACCAAATGGTCCAACAGATTGGTTCGAACGAAAGATTTGGGTATTACAAGGTAGTGTCTCATCACTTATTCTTTTTAATATTGTTATGAGCGAGATACAGAATAAAGTAATTAGGAGAAAATTGTATATAGCAGATAAAAAAACACTCAATTATGCTGATGATATAATGGTTTGGGGAGAAAATGAGCAAGAATTAGAAATGAGACTGATAAATTGGAATACTGTAATAAATGAATACTGTATGGATTAAAAATAAACGAAGAAAAAACTGTAGCAAGAATACTTATTTAATTATGGCTTTTAGAGAACCCGGAGGTTCATTTCCGTCCTCACACAAGCCCATCAACTGTCCCTATCCTGAGCAAGATTAATCTAATCTCTACTGTCATATCCCACCTTCCTCAAATCCATTTTAATGTTATCCTCCCATCTACGTCTCGATATAAACATTAAAGTTTAGAATTAAATTAAATAGAAAATGTTTAGAGGAAGTAGAAAATTTCAAGTATTTGGGAAGTGAAGTGAATAATGATGGTAAGATACAACATGAAATTACTAGAAGAATGCAGTATAGTGGTAGATGTACTAACAAGTCAAATGCGTACTATGGAACAGAGACATATTTGAAAAATGCAAGAAAATCATGTATAATTCATATTTTAAACCAGTTTTCACATACGTAGCGGAAACTTGGACTATAATAAAGAAGATCACAGCAGAATTTAGGTGACAGAGGTGAAATTCCTTATTTTCATTGTTAGATACACTCTTTCAACACTTGTATAATCACTGATTAACTTTATAACTTCTTTATTGTGTTAATATTAGAAAAATTACCTGGCTGACTAGTTTAAATGTGGCATTCGTCATTGTCTGAAGATAGTGCAGGACCTCACTAGGCTTCGGACAATAATGAATACCACGTTGAAACTAGTCTAATATTAACACAGTAAAGAAGTTATAAAGTTAATCAGTTAAATTCCTTAGCAATATAGTACAGAAAACACGAAGATATAGAGTTAAAAATGAATATATAAGAAATATTTTGGAAATTGCAAAATTGCAGAATATATTGAAAAACAGAATTAGATGGTTTGGACATGTTATGAAGATGAATGAAGAGAGATTACCAAAGAAGGCACTGAAACTGAAAGTAAAAGGGGAAAAAACCTGTAGGAGGATCTAGAACAAGTTTAGAAGATCAAGTTAAGAGGGACACTGAAAAAGAGGGAAACTGGCGAGAAGTAATGGAAGAGAAGAGCTGGGAGGACCGTGACAAATGGAGGATGCTGTCTCCTACTCGACCCCGCAACCAGGGACACGAGTCTAAATGAAAAAATAAGAAATACGTACATTCATGCAGCCGAACAGTTATTTTTCCAAATTAGAACCAGTTCTATCATCACTAACATTATCTCCCACAGATTTTACCATCCAAAACATATCGCAAAATAGTCGAAAGTTGAGATTTATTAGAGTCAACCATCTCATCCATAATAGCTGCAATAAATAGTGTCTTCTCCAGTTCTTTTACAATTTCTGCTTGCATAACTTTAGTGAATGTAATGGAATCCATGAAATCATTTTGATGATCACTTCAAACACATTGGAAAACTGTTGCTGTTTCTAAATGATTGGATAAACATTTATCCATTTGTGCCAGTAAATGTAACAATTCTACGTAGTGCACTCGATTTTCATTACCTATCCTAAATTTCATTGTATGCCCTATATGAAATCTCTAGTTAAATTACGAAACAAATTGCACCAGTTAAACAGCTTACAGTGTGTTGAATTTTTTTCACTTTTCCAAATGTTTTTGCACGCTTAATTTCAAAGCATTACCCAAGAAAATATCTATTTCTGTATTGCCAAATTTAATTAGTCGTTTCAGATGTAATGTGATTCTTTGAATTTTCATGTCAGTTTTTCAGAGTCATGAAATTGTTCGTGTCACCCACTCCATTCTTGGTGCACAACCCATCGGAAGAAAACAGAATACATGGCCAACATTACAGTTTTTGTAACCGCATAACCATTTAAAAGAAGAGTATCAAAATTCCTGGAAAAGGTGAACTTAATTTTCGTTTTCGTGATCATATTAGAAAGTTGTGATATGAGCCATGTCTGCTTTATTATATCACACTTCCTGTCACATTTAAGTTCACCAAATGGCTGCTTCTACAAACTTTTCAGCACACAGTCCGAGGAATTAGATATCTATTTCCTCCATATTAGCCATCAGTTCAATGCATCAAAATTCATATGCACACCAATGAAGTAGTTCAAAGTTTAGGATCTCCAAAGTTAACAAATATTAAGACATTTCACATAAAAATGAACTAAATGAAATAATTACTATATAAGGGAGACTGTTGTACCTTGAACCATTTTTCACATTTTCTTTTTTCTTTTTAATTTTGGAAAATTAAATTTTTTAATGAAAACATGCTTGAAATAATATTATTGAAGCTTCCTTTACAACTTCCTACAGGTATTTTCCTGTTTTATAGATCTATTAAGGATGAAACAAATAAAATGAAGGAATATGTAAAGAGTTTCATGGTACAACGGGTTCGTGTACCTTGGATCATACCCTCTTGTACATTGGAACAATGGAACAAAGGGGATGTAGGTGGAAATATAGCTATAAAACTCATAATAATTTAAAAAATATATTTGCCATTATTTGCTGGCTTTTTTTTATTGAGATTTTAATTCCTGAAGAAGCCATAACTGCTTCATGAGCTTTCTTCAAGGCATCCGAATCAATAGGGCTCCTCTTAACTCCAGACTTACTTCGTGGCATGATGTTAAATAAAAGAAAAACAGAAACCATTAGATCCTAATGTTGTTCTTGCTGACCTTCAGAATTTAATTGATCTTTGTTCTAACATTGGATTGGAAATCAACTCCAACTTCTGCTCCGAAAGGAATGAGGCTGTAGTATCTGCTTTTCAAGCAGTTGCACCAGGTATTAAGATCATTTCCAAGTCTCATCTCACCATCCTTGGTTCCTCTGTTTTCTTGGAAGGAATCGAAACTATTGCTGAACAGAAATTATTGGCTTTGAAAACGCTATTTGATCATCTATTGCCTCTTAATCCTCATATATCATATTTCCTCCTTAAAAACTGTTTAGTAATTTCTAAACTAACCTATTTCATGAGGACAGCTCCATTGTGGCTATTTCCATTATTCCTCCAACAATCAGACGATATGACGCGAAAATGTTCAGAAACTATTCTCAATACTACACTTGAGGACAGAAGTTGGACACAAGCTTGCCTTCCTATCAGACTTGGAGGTCTCGGTATTAGAAAAATTGGTGACATCTGTACACCGTCATTCTTGGCTTCTGCATATGCAGTTTTCGATATCATCAAATCTGTTTTTCCTTCATTCAGTGATGAGGTCGAAATCTATTTCCCGGAGGCTTTGGATAGGTGGAATGATATATCTAGGAATTCTACTCCGCCAGCTCATCCAGACGTCCAGAATTGTTGGGATGATATAATTATTAGGCACATCCTAGATTCTCTTGTAACATCCTGTACATCAGAAACAGACCAAGGTCGACTTTTGGCCAGTAGCGGCTCGTGCCTGAAAAAGTAGGTGAAGCACAAAATTGTTGCAAGGTTTTCAAAGCCCATGTAGGCTAGTTGCATTGATACTGTATTTATTTCTGCCAGCTATCAATGTACTTCACCGGTACATGTAAATTAAGATATGCTTATTGCTTACCTATCTTTTGTACACTAAGTTGATTCTCCATTCCTTCAGGCCTGCAAACCTGCCAATAACATTCTCATGGAGGGGCTGTGATTCCATCATCTTGTCCAACATATCTTTTTGGAGCGAAATATTCCCTAACGCTGACAGTGTCTTCAGTGACATTGAGTTTCTCCGTTTTGTTTTTATTCGTTTTAAACATGAGAAGCTCCTCTCGACCGATACGCTAGTAGATGATAGTATTAAAATGAGGGAATATAACTTATACACTTCTCCAAATACATCTTTGTGTCACGAAGAAGTCTAGCACTTTCTTAACTGGTATATTCCTGTATTGATTCACTGTTCTGCTATAAAAGCTCAAGTTCAGTTTTTAGAACCTGCGTCTTTTTTAATATGCTGAAATAGCTAGCTTATAGTGAAAAAAGCGGATCATGTGGGAAGTTTCTACTATAAGTGTCAAATTTGGAAGTATCAGCAAGCTGACGAAACGAGGTTTTTCTAAATCCCCAAATCTTTTATCGATCTGCATGATGATGTTGTCAATGATCTCAAAGAACAATATCTTGTAATTACGATCATGTTTTACATCACTTTTTCCACTGTAGCAGCAGTCTGTACTTTCTCCCTGAGAATTCACTTCTACTTTTTGCTACGTTCAAAATTCTAGCATAGTGCGGTAGCTGAAATTTCCACATTAAGCGAAGAAGTGCTTTCTTCATGGCCCTGAAATGATAATTCCTGTTTGCTTAAATACAAAGCAGCGTCTATGACTGACCGCATAACATGTCTGTTTAAACTAACATTTTCAATATATTGCACTAACAATAGCCTAAAATTTTCTTTCAAAATATTCCCAATAGTGTTCATATTCTTTTGTAAATGTTTGAACTGCTGCACGCACTTTAAATGTTCCGCCGAATTTTCATGTTTTTGTAGAGCATTATTTTAGAAAATCACTGAATCCAGTTTCATTACACACATGTTTTTTTAACTCCAAGTAGTAGGCATGACTAACAAAATAGTATTTCAGTGTAGTGGCTCCCACACAACCACTCACTGATGCTTGTAGTACCATGAAGGTGTAAAATTAAGTTCGTATGATTTACCAGCTTGTGAGTTTAACTTTTTACAGTTTATGTCTAAAATTGGTTGAGTACTGTCTAAAAACAATAGATATCTCTTATACTGCTCACACCAGCGATTAAACGAGGTTTGAATTAATGTACACACTGTGTCACTGAAGGGATTCATTTTCACATTGCAACATAACAATACAAAAACTTATATAGTAGGTCCTAACACACTTATTAGAAATTCATTACAAACTGAAACACACTCAATGTCTTCAGCTAATAAAGTAATAAGTAAAATAAATTATATTAAAAAAATTAGGGGTATCACAACTGAATAGCTCGACATATGGCCTACCGACACAAAAGACGACGAAAAACAGACTGAAGCAATGAGGAATGGCAAAAATTCATTCACAACTTCCACTAACAAGGCTGTGTTCGGAATATCAAACTTTCTTTCCATTGCTTTCATAGTATTAATTTTTAACGGAATTTTCCTATGTGGAACAGTAAAATTGTGGCCAGAAGAATAAAAATGAAAGGAATGAAGGTATCAGCACAAAAATTAAAATCATAAAACATGATAGGACCTATATAGGAAGAAGACTTGACAAAGCAGAATTTTTAGGAAAGGATTTTCTTTAGGACGGGCCATGTTGCTGGAGAGCCAAGTAGTCGGTAATCTCCACGTCATCCATTATAGAAAGGGCATCGGCTGGGCTGAAGACCAAATACGTGTTCATCACAGCAATACCCGTTTCTTGAAGAATTGGAAGTGCGGGGGGAAATGTTTCAGTCGTTGTCATAGCAACCACCCTAACATAGAAGAAAAAAATAGTATTTTAAATTTGAGAATCATTGCCTCGTTGCTACCGCTCAAGGAACTGAGACATGAAAGTTACACAACAGCGGGAATAATTAAAGAGACTGGTGATACTGTACTTGAGAGTTATTGATTTACAGCGCTATAGTTTTTAAAATTGCATAATTTAATATATGCAATATAAATCAAATGGCTCGCAAAATAACAAGTGAAATGTTCTTCACCTTCTTCATTTGAATAGCCATTACTGCTTTTGGCTCTACAAGAAAAAGAAGCGGGTTCCTGGCTACAAGCTCTACCTTCCCCAAATATTGGAATGCTGATGGACAACAAGTCTTTTAAGACTGCACTCGCTCTACGTCTTGGATGCAAAATCTGCCTACCACATAAATGTGTATATGGGGAAGTTGTCGATATTTTCGGTCATCATGCTCTGAGCTGTGTCAAGAGTAAGGGACTGTTTTTAGGCATTCAACAATTAACAACATAATTACGAGAGCATTAACATCTTCTGGTATCCCTGCTATTTTAGAACCAACTGGGATTAGTCGCACGGATGGAAAGACCCCTGATGGATTAACCTTGGTCCCGTGGAGCAGAGGAAAATCGCTAATGTGGGATACGATATGCGTGGATACCTTAGCTCCATCCCACTTGCCATCAACTTCTAAAATCGCAAGCTCTGCAGCAGAATCTGCCATACGCAGAAACATCATAAATACATACATCTAGTAGACAATTACATCTTCATCATCTTTGCTGTGGAAACAATAGGCTCCTGGTGTAAAGAAGCAAAATACCTAGTTTCCGAAATTGGTAGAAGTTTGGTGACTGTTACTGGAGACCCTCACTGCACCAATTACCTACGGCAACGAATAGGAATAGCCATCCAACGTGGAAATGCAGCCAGTATTTTGGGAACCTTTCCAGATGCCAATTCTCTCGATGAGATTTTCTTTATTTGAATGTCTGAAAGAAAGACAAGGGTGAAGTACGAAGCCTCATAGGATGAAGATAAAACTCCACTCATGGCAAGAATCTTTCCAGACTCCAAAAATTATTTTTAATGTTTTAACATCTGTTAACATTCAAATTCAAAGGTTCTAAGTAGTGAAGGAAGTTGTGTTACTATAAGAATTAACCAGCTATGAGTTGAAATACTTATATTTCGTAGTCTTAAAATGTTTATTCACTCTCCTATAAAGCTAAATTACATATATATGCGTATGTGTGAATCTAGTTCATTGTTGAATTGTTGTGAAGCTGTTTTGTTTCTTGCTTTGTACACTAATTTTATCACTAAATTGGCAAATAAAAATAGCATTATGTACCTTGTAATATGTTCCTTGATACAATATGTTTTGTGATCGAGGGTGCACGTTTAAACAAATATGGCTGCCTAAACTAGAGATGAGAATAAATCATGGAAATTAACATATGTATTTGCTCACCAAATGATGGCACACACAAATACAATTTGGTTTCGTGTTAAAAAACATAACAACAATGAACGAAATATTTACTTTTGGTACAAAAAAATTGTTTGGACCACAGAACTCACACTTTATAATAAATCAAACCAGAACTATGACCAGAGCTAGCTAGTGGCTTTCTCTACAATCTACTTCAGTTTGAGTCGGCTAGGTAGCAGCAAATCAGAAACAAAAAAATTATTCAAGGTACAACAGTCTCCCCTACTATGTTTACAAAATTTTACTTTCAGCAATGTAGTCCGAGGCAAATAAAAACTTAAGATGAGCATTCAGCTAGCATAATCGCAGATGACATACATTTACAGGGATTCACTAAACATGTGTCTGTCATTGACTCCTCACTTCTTGCTGGCTGACCGAACTAAATAAAGAATATTAACAGTGCATACAATAGTAGATCAACAAGAAACCGTAGTAATTATAAAATGATTGTTCATAGGTGAAACTTTGTTGCTGTAAGAAATTGAGACAAGATAGGATGGATTTTGTGCCAGTTTAAATTTCTTTCTCTATATTTGTGTTAATATAATTGAAGGTCTCCCTCAAAAAAGGCTGTAACATCAAATTAATGAAATATGTGACTTTGATGGAAAAAGTAACTTTGAAGAATTTTTTGTAACAATAAATGAATGCATCCAATAGCTGAATAAACTTGTATCCTTGATTAATCAAATGGTTCTGCCAGTAAACATAGACATAACGTAATATGCCCCTGAAATTATTTTCCTTCAACCTCCCACGTGTATTATAGATTTGTTGGTTACATCCTTATTCAAAGGAGGTCTTCAATTGTTATGTGTTTTTTACAACTTCCTCTACATTTTGGTCTCTAGCATAAAGAATTTTGACGTTATGTCTGGAACTTCATGTATCTGAACAGAAGCTAATTTAATGATATGAAGTCTAGATCCATATTTTTAAATACGGGCACAGTAAGTTAATCATATAATGCTGAAACTGTGTTTTCAGCTATTTTTAATTATACTTTTAGTGGAACTATGAAGATACTCAGGGTGCGAATTAATGGGGGGGGGGATTTCTCCCCCTGTTGGAAAGTTATCCCCCTTCCATAAATTCATATTAACTTCCCTGCCAGGGATAACTTCTATCCTCCCTCACAAAACATAATTGTTTTAATACGAGCATATGCACTTTGTATAAAGTAAGCAAAGAAAATAATATTGATGTACTATTATCATCATCAGCAAGCTGACAACAATCAATAACTTAGGAATTACATATCTTTTCTTAAGGCTGCTCATGGATATAATTATTTTTATGATCAAGATGCAAGACAAGCAACTCAGTGTGACCAAGCATTGAGCCGTATCGAATGAGGATAATAATAATTTTATGCATGGTATTCTCTATCTAGGATTCTATCCCCCCCCCCCATTAGAAATCTTTATTCGCACTCTGAAGATACTGGCTATAATGTAGTCTATTATTAATGAAAATTTAAATGTATTTGAGCTATACTAATAGCCTATAATAAAAATACGAATATAAAACAAAGTGTCAGGCAGGGTTTGGAATTGAACGGGTTACATCAGCTTCTTGTTTATGCGGATGACGTGAATATGTTAGGAGAAAATCCTCAAACGATTAGGTAAAACACGGAATTTTTACTTGAAGCAAGTAAAGCGATCGGTTTGGAAGTAAATCCCGAAAAGACAAAGTACATGATTATGTCTCGTGACCAGAATATTGTACGAAATGGAAATATAAAAATTGGAGATTTATCCTTTGAAGGGGTGGAAAAATTCAAATATCTTGGAGCAACAGTAACAAATATAAATGACACTCGGGAGGAAATTACACGCAGAATAAATATGGGAAATGCGTGTTATTATTCGGTTGAGAAGCTTTTATCACCTAGTCTGCTGTCAAAAAATCTGAAAGTTACAATTTATAAAACAGTTATATTACCGGTTGTTCTGTATGGTTGTGAAACTTGGACTCTCACTCTGAGAGAGGAACATAGGTTAAGGGTGTTTGAGAATAAGGTGCTTAGGAAAATATTTGGGGCTAAGCGGGATGAAGTTACAGGAGAATGGAGAAAGTTACACAACGCAGAACTGCACGCATTGTATTCTTCACCTGACATAATTAGGAACATTAAATCCAGACATTTGAGATGGGCAGGGCATGTAGCACGTATGGGCGAATCCAGAAGTGCATATAGAGTATTAGTTGGGAGACCGGAGGGAAAAAGACCTTTGGGGAGGCCGAGACGTAGATGGGAAGATAATATTAAAATGGATTTGAGGGAGGTGGGATATGATGATAGAGACTGGATTAATCTTGCACAGGATAGGGACCAATGGCGGGCTTATGTGAGGGCGGCAATGCACCTTCGGGTTCCTTAAAAGCCATTTGTAAGTAAGTAAGTATGTATATAAAACAAAGTGTGACAGTAAATTTTGCTTTTGTTATGAAAAAGTAAATATCACTTCAACATTGCTTATAAAAATACACATAGGCCTACAGTACTTAGTACTTACCATGTTATGACGTATATATCTTAAATTTCCTATTAATGTTAATTGAAAGACAATTTTCAACCCTAAAAATGTTATCAAATTAATTCATATTCACACAATCATACTAGTAAAATCTAAAGGAAAAGAATTCTTGTTGTGCAGCAGGAAAGAACACGAACATTGCATACTTTCTGCCTCTCAAAGTGTAGACCTCGTACTACAAGAAGTTGCTAAATGTAGCTTATGCTCAGTGGTCTCATTCTAATTTTTTAGCAATCAGTTCTCTCTGCTAATGACTGAAATTTCATAATTTTAATATGAAATATATTAAATAAGGTATCTAATAATAAGTGGCTGTTATTGCAGAGTTATGTGTAGAATAATTTAGAAAATTTCAAATGCTGATTCGCGTCACGAAAAAGGGGAGTACAGAATATTCACAATACAAACACACTCTGAATATCTGACCAATCTGGCCACATTGACAAATTGTCTGAAACATCTGAAGATGCATCAGCACACGCACTTATATCCTCTACTGTTACATCAAGTTTATTTCACTTTTTACTTTCTGAGATGCATCTTGTGTCATATACGAGGGACACAAAAAAATGTATACTGGTACACACTTTCTTACTTACTTACTTACATATGGCTTTTAAGGAACCCGGAGGTTCATTGCCGCCCTCACATAAGCCCGCCATCGGTCCCCATCCTGTGCAAGATTAAGCCAGTCTCTATCATCATACCCCACCTCCCTCAAATCCATTTTAATATTATCCTCCCATCTACGTCTCGGCCTCCCTAAAGGTCTTTTTCCCTCCGGTCTCCCAACTAACACTCTATATGCATTTCTGGATTCGCCCATACGTGCTACATGCCCTGCCCATCTCAAACGTCTGGATTTCAAGTTCCTAATTATGTCAGGTGAAGAATACAATGCGTGCAGTTCTGTGTTGTGTAACTTTCTCCATTCTCCTGTAACTTCATCCCGCTTAGCCCCAAATATTTTCCTAAGCACCTTATTCTCAAACACCCTTAACTATGTTCCTCTCTTAGAGTGAGAGTCCAAGTTTCACAGCCATGTAGAAGAACCGGTAATATAACTGTTTTATAAATTCTAACTTTCAGATTTTTGGACAGCAGACTGGATGATAAGAGCTTCTCAACCGAATAATAACACGCATTTCCCATATTTATTCTGCGTTTAATTTCCTCCCGAGTGTCATTTACATTTGTTACTGTTGCTCCAAGATATTTGAATTTTTCCACCTCTTCGAAGGATAAATCTCCAATATTTATATTTCCATTTCGTACAATATTCCCGTCACGAGACATAATCACACATTCATGTACTCAAGAAGTCAATTTACTGGGACTTAATGTCCGGTATGAACTGCCATCCAGGGATGTAATTGGATTACGATATTCTTTTTTGAAGAATAGTTACTGGCCTTGTGTACCTCGACTTGCTTAATACATCCGTTTTACTTGCCATTTGTGCACTGTATGGGAATGAGCGATTTTATTTTCAACAAGATGGCGCACCACCACACTATCACTTATCACCAAGGCCATACTAGGTTAATGGAAAGGAAGAAGAGATGCCATTGAGCACCCTCCACACTCACTCGATTTAACTCCACTCAAATTTCATTTATGAGGAACCCTAAAGGATGTGATTTATTGCAGAAAACCAGCTATATTAGTGAAGCTACATGAAGAAATTGAAGTGTCATATGCAATCATCACAATGAACACATTGATTAATGTTGCACATGGAATAATTCATCGAACCCAGATGTGTCCGGATGCTAATGGGAAGCACTTCAAGCACTTGTTGTGATAGTAGTTGTTAATCATTCTCACAACCATTCTTTGATGTATCAATTTAGTAATAAAGCTTTTATTAAGATATTTTGCACCTTGAAGTATGTAGGCCTATACAATTTTTGGGCATCTCTGTATTTTACTTTTCTTGATGTAGACCTACTACCACCATCACCACTACTGAAAAAACTTGATCGAATGCTTTGACGCTTCATTGCACTACTAGGTCTACACTCATTGCATTGCTAAAAATATTAGATAACAGATTCAAACATAAGTGCAGCTCAAATGATACCAGGTGCTATTGGCCAATTGACCAATAATCCATACAATTTGCCAATATACATAATGGAAAAATAATTCATTTTATTTTTAACAAGAGCCAGAACAGGTCACATTGTCACACAATTGTACCTACACTGATTTCACATTTCTGACAATCCTACTTGTCTGTGGTTTAATAATCATGATGAAGATCTGGAACACATTCTTCTATACTGTCCATCCATAAACCACAAAAGAAGTAAATGAAAATCATCAGTACCAGTTGCAGAAGACACAGCTCTGCAGTATATATTGACTACACCCCACCTCTGGCTACTAGCAACAGGCAACTGCGTCAGCTAACCTCAAATACAGTTGTGGAAGCAGCAGAATGGTTCAGAGCAAATAAGTTAATTTTAAACGAGGAGAAGACTCAAAAATTAATTTTGACATTGAAAAAAGAAGAAAGGTCTGAAAAAAAGGTAGTAAAATTACTTGGTATCCATCTTGATACAAAACTAACCTGGGATTGCCACATTGAATATATCTCTCGGAGACTATCCATAGTCCTGTACCTCTTAAGAGTAATTAGACACAAAGTACCCTGCAGTACCTAAGAAGTGTTTATTTTTCTTTTTTTATAGCATATTAAAGTATGGAATCCTGGTGTGGGGAAACAGCAATAAACTTATTGAAGTCCTACTCATTCAGAAGAAAGCAATAAGAATTATCACAGAAGTACCAAGCAAATCACATTGTAAACCACTGTTCATACAGGAGTCCATCTTAACAGTTGTTAATGAATATATTCTGGAACTCCTTCTTTACATCAAGAAAAATCTTTATGGCTTCACTAGTAGGATGGATAAACATGAGTACCTATAATACTCGTAATAAAGAAAAATGGACATACCATTTTGCAGACTATCCAAAGTTAAAAGTAGTCCTAACATGTTGGGCTCTAGGATGTTCAACATGTTACCACAAGAAGCATAGGAAGTGTCACTAGACATATTCAAAGTCAAAGTGAAAACATGGCTTCTTAGAAACCCATTCTATTCTGTGCAAGAATATTTTGAGTTAGAAGTCAAGCTGTAGATATTTTTTAGGTTTCTTTCTCTGAGTTTTATTATTATTTTGTAATATATTAGGAAATTCTCATAAATTAAGTTAATTCTTGTTTTATTGTATATAAACAGAGCGTATGAAATAATATTTGTGATCAGTGTGTTACATTTTTCATCTAGATATTAACCTGTTTTTGATAATCTTGACTCTCAATTGTAAACTCTAAGGAGTATTTGTGATCATTTTGTTTTATCTATTTTTCATTTTAGTACGATAATTTCATACTTGTAATTTGACAATGTCATTAGCTTTGCTATGATGACGGCTAATAAATACTATACTAATGAACACCGATCAAAATACCCCTCTTTTCTCGTGAAAACAACAACTGAATAGACTACAGTGGACTATAGTGGACTTTATGTTGTCAGCAAACAGATGGATATATTAAGAAGATTGATTGATTGAAACGGAATAAAAAATACAGGAGAAGTGTTAAAAGAGAAAAACGAAGTTTTTTATTCATGTACTTAATAGTATATTTTCTAGTTAAAGTCTATTTATTTTTAAGTGTGTTTTTGAATACTACGTTTCATTGTTGTGTCTGCGGTATTGCCATTGGAAGGGGAAGAGGTAAACGACTGCCGAAGTAATTGCAGATGGGTTTCGAGATTACAGACATATATTCCTGTCGTGATTGCCTGGAGACTTTGATGGGAAATAACAATATACCAGTAATAATAAATAAGATCACTTCGAGATGTATTGAAATTTATTTTTGCATTATGTTTACTATGATATTAAAAAAACTGGAGAATTTCGTGTTGAATTTTATTAAAGTTCCCATTTTTTAACCTAAAAGATTCAGCAACTGGTTCTACGAACTGCTACAAATTTAACAAGTGGTTCAGGTGAACCACTTTGAACAGGCTGAATGACACCACAATGTAGGCTACACTGGTGTGGTGATAGTAAAAGAGAATAAAATGTTGACGCATTTTACACTGAATTCACTATGATCAACAACACAGTTCCTGTTTCACAAACATCTGCATCCAGATGAATGAAAGTAACACGTGTTTTTGCAGTTAATAGACTTTGTTGTGCTGTGGTGTAAATGTGTAATTGTGATGCATTATATTCAATAAACTATAGCTAGTGTAACACGGATCATACTGATTTCATTATAGTTTTAGTAAGTTTATATTTTTATAACAGTATGTAACGAAATTTCCTTTCATGCCATGTAAGGTCACATACTTGATGGCTTTGATGATGTGAAATCTATAGATATTATGTACTGTACCTGTAATAAATATAAATAGTTTTCTTCATTTAAAAATTACTGGCTGTAATTCAATGTAGCTAACTATTTTCATTTCTAATTTGAACAAAGTTAAAAGAAAAATTAAAGACAGAAGCATTTGCGTTAATTGAATAGGTACATTGGGTAGCTTGAAAAATTGCTAGACATAATACCTCCCCCCACTCCCCCCCCCCCAAAATTTAAAAATCCCAATACATTACTCTTCAAAAGTTCTAATTCTGAAACCTCTGAAAACTGGACTATCACAGTTTATGTTTGAGATAGGGTATATGGTCTTCATTCTGATATCCTTGTAGGTCATTTGCTTAAATTTACTTATATTAATATTATTATTAAATTATTTTTCACCTCTGTTATTGTATATTTTGTTGTAAAACATATATTATAAATCTCAAGTTCAAAACAAATTCTTTATACAAACAAATATTATTTCATCTATAGCTGCCTGGAAAGAAGATCCACTTCTTTATGTCTGATGTCTGCTACACTAAACTTTGCATATAGTGTAGTGATGTCAGTATGAATACCTATAAATTATGGTTTCTGTACACAACTTATTAACGTATACATCTCTATATATGCTTTTACTGTTAACAAGATTGTTAATTCTATGTAGTACTCATTATGACTTTCTTTGGTTAGTGATATCTACAGCTAAAATAACTAGTTATCCACATATTTCTGTTCAGTCTCACATTTTCATTACTGGGGAACTTCCTCTTCGTCAACAATTGGCCTTTTATCATCAGTTGAAATATCTTTCGATGGCTTCGACGATGACGTGGGTTTTTCTTGTGATGGAGACAGAATTGGTACAGGTCCTGTACTATGCATTGATCCCCATTTACCTTTTCCAGCTTCTGATGATGTCATTAGGATGGAATATGAACTCATAGGATCACTTTCTTTACTGTGATGAATTCCATATAAGAAGTAAACCAGTAAACCTATAATAAAAATACAGAATTAATTTGTTACCTTTTGTCTATAAAATATCTTTTGCTTCAAAGATTGTACACAAAACAAAGAGAAAACTCTTTGTGCAGTATTAAAATGTAACATAAAGCCCAGTTCCCACGGTGCTTGTTCCGTTGCATGTTTCCTTGCTGGCCAGCAAGCTTGGTTCTCTGATGGGTATGGCGATGGCTCCCATGTTTGCTCCTATGCTGGTTGTTTTTCTCACGCAGGTGGCGCTTTTCATAGTTCAAATTGGAAAATCATCTGTTGTTTCATCTGTTGCCAAACTCATGGTCAAAAAGAAACTAAACCGGGAGTGGACAACTAAAGTCCTACATTAACAATAGTAAACGTCGTAATAAGGTAATTAAGCCATAAGTGCAAAACAGCTAAAGTCCGATATTTGATTGCTGTTTCTTAGAAACCAAAGAATATAGGAAAAAAACAGATTTAATTGAACTACAACGAACATGGCGACACGGTTTCAGCAGTGATACTTTATCATCTTCTTTGGTTCCAGCATGCAAACCAACACGAAAAATAGCAAGCAACCTAACCTCGGAAACCAACAAGCTATAGTCCCGTCGCTCTAATTTCCAGCAGCCAATCACGTTGCAGGTCGGCTACATTTAAAAGTGTGTGTCTTGTGATTCGCTGGTGAAGACGTCATTCATTTCTTAAGGCTCGATAAATACTTAATATAATCGCCCGCCATTTTGGCTCTTTCAGGCGTTTGCAGAAAGCACACGAAGACGTTATTTGTCGCTCAATTATTTGCTGAATTACAGTGCGTTTGATTTATTATCATAGGAGCTACGACATAATATTGTTTAACGATGTGGCAAATAGATTCCTCGTGCGGTAGTTCGGCAACGAAAGAACAAAAATGGCGAACGATACTACCTACCTAGACTTTATAGAGCCTTCACTTCCTAAGACATACGCAAAGAGGAGGAATCACGCCGGGAATAACAGCGTCACGACTATAGCTACCAAAGCAACCACCAGAGCACTTTACTTCCAGCAAGCGAGCACTCAGGATAGCCATCAGCGCAGCCAGCTTGGAATCCATCATAGAAACAAGCACCATGGAAACCAGGCTTAAGAGTCAATGCAGAGACACATAAGTAGGCTGCGTGACTCCGAGCCTTATCTTCTAGGTTAAATATGACTGGAGTGTTCTGTGGCGAGTATATTGAATTCCAAGGTATGGAATGGAATGGAATGGAATTTAAGGAGGGGGGGCACTATGGTTCAGTACTGCGACCTGTTAACGTCTATTGTGCTAACTCTCTAGTGGCACATTTCCAAACCCACACCGGCTGACTACACTAAGGTTCTCTGTATACCCAGGTTTCGAGTAGGCAACCCCACTCATCCCTAGGCCAGCACTCTCTATGCATCACCAGCCGGCATTTGGGGAATGCTACAGAATGAGATTGAAATGGAGAAATGGTGACGGAATGATGTAAATGCCTAATATGGGGAAAAACAGGAGAACCCCGAGAAAAACCCCAACAGCGACCTTGTCCGCCATAAGTGTCACTGTTGTCACTGTGGATTTTTCAATGAAAAATTCCAGACCTGACCAGGATTCGAACCAGGCTGCTTGCGTGACAGGCTGAAGGTCTAACCACTCAGCTACCACAGAGGTAATTCCGAGGTAAACAAGACACGAACCACCACATAATGTTGAGTATAAGAAATGCCTCGATACAATAAACCGTACATTTCGCACTTATGTATAGGCCATTTGATATCTCGTGTACCTACCTGTGTGTCAGGGAAAGAAGGAAGTGGACTGAGAAACTTCCTTCCTTGCTACACTTCTGCTTGTAGCAAGCTAGCTCGCTTACCCCCACCACAAGGTTCTAACTGTAAGCTATGGCGCACATAAGTATTTGGTTTTACGAGATAACGAATAACCTATACCTAGTTCATACGATCTTCGACTACTTAGTAATGTCAATATTATTTTCTTCATAATAAGAAATTACAATGTAGGCCTACAACTATGTACATATGTAGATTGTCAAAAGAAAAACTTGTGCTTTTATCATTAGACAAATTTTATAATGTGAGAAGCTTCTTTCGACATCACATGAGGTGAATGGAGAGTAAGTGAAAAGTCCCACATTGTCATTTGCGATTTTGTTCTCTTCCTTCATCAAATTGCACGACACTGCATAGCAACTATATTTTTATAACACTGCCAAACACAAAAGGATACCACATGGCATAAAATTAACATTTAATTGTGAACTCCTTACTATGGAAATAATTTTTATATATTATTGTTGAGTTTAGTTACTTTCTAGAATAAATAAGTTAACCTTTCTGCCAATATTACCGGTACTTACTTCATGTTAAGCAACAAAATCCAGCCAATTTATTAAAAAAGTATACAGAATGAACCGTAAGTAATGTCATTAATTTCAGTGGGTTATTCTTTGAGATATTTAGAACAAAAAATGTTAATACAATTTTGCTCATTTTTGCGTTCTTTTCTAGATAAAAATTGCTTTCTATGAAATATTTCATAGTGTATTTTGGGAAAGCCATTGATTTCATTCCCAATATGCTCAGTCAATTTAAGAGAGCAGTGTATTATAATAGTGGATGGTTGAAAGAATTTTAGTTTTGTCCTTTAGATGTGCAGAAATTTTCATCTAAACAAATGTAACATTGAAAAATTCCTTTGCAAAATGAAAAGTTACATTTGTTCGGATCAAATTTCTGCATGTTTAAGGACAAAACTGAAATTCTTTCAATAGTTTATTATCATATGCTCTCTTATATTGATTGAGCATATTGGAATTAATTCAGTGACTTTTCCCAAAACATGCTATGAAATGTTTCATATATAACAATTTTTATCTCGAAAAGGAAGCAAAAACTAGAAAAATTGTATTAAACTTTTTCGTTTGAAATATCTCAAGGAATAGTCTCCTGAAATTAATGACATTATTTACAGCTCGCTCTGTATATTTGGGGCTAGCAGATTTTCATGGTCCATGCTATAGCACACTGCTTTGTTACATTGTTGTGAATTTTTCATAGACAACAATTATCTTAATGCACTACCGGTAGAATATAAGCGATATTACCTGTTATTCAATATCCAATTTAAGTAAAGTTTGAGAAATTCTTACCTAATGCCATCCAGACTATAAACCGAACCCATGTGAGGGCCTGTAGGTGAATCATCAACTCAACATTGCAGAAGATACTTAGTGCCGGAATTAATGGAACGAGTGGAACTTTAAATCGTAGACCTACTGTGTTTTGTTGATGTGCCACTATTATCAACAAACCTGAAATATAAAAAAATAGAGTCATTAAATAATAAACTTGATTTTTATTTTTATATATGAGGCAATGGCATAACAAAATGTATATTGACCGGCTTGCAGGAATCACTCGATCTTCCTTAGGAAAACTTCAGAAATATATTAGCAAATCTTTATGAACACTCACAAGACCCAAGATCTGCCTACATTGGAGTTTTTACATTATCTAATATTCATTTGACATATCTGTGTTTATGGATGTTTCTGGGACTAACTTAGTGCTCTTCACGATGGCATATAGTCACTGTCATAGGAACACGTTGCTGGTACCTTCCTCAGGAAGGCATATTCATATGCCAAATTACCATGGCAAGGAATTTGGAGCACTATAAAGTAACGGTGAAACATTGTTTAGTGAACTTGAGCCATGCTGCTACACTGATAAAGCAGGAGTCAATGAAAATTACACGCAACTTGTTGCAAAATTATAAAAACACTGATTAAAGCATCCTGCATGCGTAGAGAACACTGAACCTGTACAGTACTTGCTTCGTCAAAGTATAAACAACTAAACAGTGCAGTTGTGTTAAAATGTGTCAGTCAGAAATTCGCGCACATTTCCTGCAGAGATATGTCGGAAAATAATACAAGTACAGTGTATACAAAATTAGGATGGTGTGTCTATTATTGAAAACAATCAGTGGCGTAGCATGAAATTTTGAGTAGGGGAAGCTAACTCAAGTTGTCTTTCATGCAATATGAGAAAACGTATTACAAAAAATACAGTCTTAAATAAATAGTAGTCAATTTCAAGTCAGCAGTCTAAGATTGGTTGGAACATCGTAAGTAACACCAATAAGGCATGAGCTGAAATGAGACGTAATAAAATATGATTTCACGGTTTACACATATCTCTTAACAAATAGACACGTATACGTATAACATTAGCTCACTTCCTGTCATACTTAGAGAAATCATAATATTAGTATCATTACGTAAATATGCGTCTGTCTTTTGGTTGTGTCCTTCATTGACAGCAAGGGAGTCGGTCATTTGTTTTTTAAATCACACTTTTGTTCGTAAGTCAGTCTTGATAATACAATTGTCCTAAAAAATTCAAGTAAATTCGTGTCAGGAACTGTTATTTCGCTCATTATTTATTATATCAGCCACAATGCACACTAACACTTCAACTGAACACAGCTGACGAAAAGGGATAACTCGGAATTTAAATGTTAAAGCTAGCTTCTTGGAAGCCTTGCGACTAGGGTACCGGTAGTTTAGTTAGAAAGGGATGGAAAATCTGCGGGGTGGAAGAAACCGGTCTGCTTGGAAGCTGGTGTGTGCAGGCTTCTTGTTTACTGCTGCATCACAAATCATCCTGGCTGCCGCATCACAACATTTAAAGCGTAAATATAAATTCTATTAAAATTGATAAATAATTTTCTCCATAAACTGCAGGTTTATTATAAAATCATTATTAACTGGGGAAGCTAAGCTTTTTAGCTTACATTGACGCTACGCCACTGAAAACAATAGACTATTCTGCAAACTTTGTAAATGTTATGTGTCAGGTTCTGAAAGTTTCAACGTAAAGTGTCACGTAAGTAGCACTGTTAAACACATATATGCTTATGATAAGTTTTATTCTGGGAAATTATAGAAAGGATCCAGTGAATCAAATGATGATGTGTATTTCTTTCATGAAGAACTGTGTAGTTCATTTATTTCTGCCAACATCCCACTCTTTGAATTAAAAAGTGAAAAACTCTGGGAATTCTTAGAAAAATACACCAGGAGAACTATTCCTGATGAATCGACGTTGCAGCAGGTAGCTAGCTATACTTACTTACTTACTTACTTTCTTACTTACGTACTAATGGCTTTTAAGGAACCCGGAGGTTCATTGCCACCCTCACATAAGTCCTGAACAAGATTAATCCAGTCCCTAGCATCGTATCCTACTTCCCTCAAATCCATTTTTACATTATCCTCCCATATACGTCTCGGTCTCCCCAAAGGTCTTTTTCCCTTTGGACTCTCAACTAACTAGGTAGCTAGCTATACATGAGAAAAATTGATGGCAAATTTGTATAAACAATGATAGCTGAATGGGACAATGAAAAACTTTGGGTTTGTATCAATGAAACATTCCATTTCATAGGTCGTCACATGACCAATGTAATTGTTGGGCCAACGAAAAGAGATATGTCTAGCAGAATGTATCTTCTGGCATGTGAGAATTTAGTTAAAGAAACTTTCTCTTCAGTCAGTGAGCATTTTGACACTTTATTTAGCCTTCTATGTAAAATACAAGATTTTTTTGCTGATCATTACATGCTAAAGTGGCTAAATTGTTGAAGAATACGTATAAAAATTATTCACGTGACTCTTTTTTGCCCGTGCTTGCCATAGAGTAAGGTACGAATTGACTGAGAGGATGCCAGGGATTGTCACCCTCTAGAGCAGTCATGTCGATTGATGTCCATAGGAGCAAGCGCGCGCTTTAGAGCTCAGGAGAGCCTGAGCGCTTTACACTGGAAAAGAGACAGACAAAAGAGGTAGTATATGCCACTTGGTGGAGCTATATTCAGGGATGGCCAGCACTGATTCAATGGATAAAGGGAAGAGAACTTATTAAAACTGTATCCATGTTAATTTTTAGATTTGTCTGAGAAGTATAAGTGCATTATAAGAATGTAAGTTTTAATTTTAATGCACATTTTTCACAGGTTTGATTTTTGATTCAAAATAAATATTTTCTCAACTTTTTTTTATATAAGAGTGAAATTTTCATATATAGGCCTATTTATTTAGTAGCCTTATAGAATGTTTTCGTAAATCTAATATATCGTAAATACATATTACTGAAGATAGTGTATTGAAAATTTTTTTAATATTCGCATGGAAATTGTTTGTAAGGAAATGAACTAACAAAGCAACTACTGTTACATCATAAGCAGACATCGGATTCTAGGGCAAATGCCTATTTTGTTTCTTTAGGAGAAAAGTAAAAATAATTATTAATATTTGTGTTTCATGGAAATTGAAAGGTATTCAAAGAGTTTTATAGTGCCCTAAAATGCCCTAAAACGGTTATTAGAGCCTAATTTGTTAATATTCGCCTAAAAATGCCTAACTCACTGTAAAGTTTCGCATTTTACTCTTACTTTTTATAATTTATACATGCATTCACTGCGAAATTTAAGGCATTTAAAAAGTGGAAAGTTTGCTTCACACCGGCCATGAAACCATTGATAAAGGAAATAAAATGTTTTGAATCTCACGACACTCGCAATAGATTTCACCGAATTTAACATGTTAGGAGGCATAAATGCCGACAAAGAACCAACCTTAGTTTTGAAGCAGGCAACAATCACAACATGTGCTGCTACCGATTCAGAGATATACTATACTATAAAAATGACTGTTTTCGGTCTGAAACCGATTAGCTGTACTGCCCTTCAGAGTGTCATAAAATCACAATTTTTGGAGAAAGAGTGTTTTTGAAATATTTATGAAAAGTCGTAAAACTGCGAACTAGTAGGGTAAACCGTTACAAAATATTTAAAAGAATGGCCCTCCTAGTGTTAACACTACCAGGAAATGCAACAATAAGTGGAACTTTGTATTTTTGCCCAATTGAATCTCAATAACAACGGTTCATTTGAATGCTCGTTAACAGTTGCTCTTTCCCTCACCTTATTTGTGTTGAGAAGTTTTGAGCGGTAGGACGTTTTCCTGTGAAGTTTAACGCGATAATGCCGAAAAATATAAGTGCAAAATCTACATTGATCCGGCAATGGCTAACAGAATATTCAGAATTCACTTATGATGGAAAAATAATATTCTGCAAGATTTGTAGCAAACAGGTATGTAACAATAGTTGAAATATATAAATTCTATTAATTTTAATGAGTAGGCGTATAATATTTATACATTGACTGAGCTATCCTGAGGTAAGTTATAATTCTTTTTAAGACCACTACACTTTAACCTTTTAAATTCCGATAGTTAAAGTATTTGCAGGTCATTAAAATTTTGATTGTTCGAACCCACTAACTTTGTGATAGAAATACGGCAATATAACAATTAGGATTTTATTTTAATTCAGTTTACTTTACATTTTTAGATTTCGCAAGAAAAGAAGTGCCACCTAAAGCAGCATGTGCATGGAGCGGCTCATAAGGCTAAAGCTCAGCAGAAAAGTCAACTGCAACAAACTTTACTAACACAGCCTACTTCATCCAATCTCAGCAGCAATTTCTATGCTGATTTAACCAGAGCGTTTGTTGCTGCTAACATTCCCTGGAATGCAATTGAAAATCCGGTTTTAAGACAGTTTTTACAAAAATACTGCAAACAAAATATCCCATCTGAGTCGACCCTAAGAAAAAATTACTTAGACAGAATATGCAATGAAACTTTAGCTTCCATTCGGGAGGATATAGGTGATTCTTACATATGGGTCTCTGTGGATGAAACCTCAGATCCTATGAATAGGTATATAGCAAATATGGTAGTAGGAAAACTTAGTCCTGATGGACCTTCGATTCCACACCTCGTATATGTTAAGGAACTTTCGAAAGTGAATAGCCAAGCCATTGCTTATTTTGTAAATAAAGGCCTACAGTCTTTATACTCAGGTAATATAGACGATTCTAAAGTTCTGTTGTTTTGTACTGATGCTGCCTCATACATGGTTGCTGCAGCTCCACTTCTTAAAACATTTTATCCTAACCTCACGCATGTAACCTGTCTAGCACATGACCTTCACAGGGTTTCTGAAACAATTCGGAATGAATTTCCTCTTGTCAATTCGTTTATTTCTAACACAAAAAAAAGTTTTTGTAAAGCCCCATCCAGGATTTCAATATTCAGAGAGAACTTTCCAGATATCTCACTCCCACCTCAGCCGGTTGTTACACGATGGGGAACCTGGATTCAGTCAGTGGTGTATTATTCTAAGTATTTTAAAGAAGTGGTCACAGTTATTGATAAATTACCTGAAACTGATAGTGCAGCGTGTGTGAAAGCAGCGAAAGATTATCTGAATGACTCACGAGTGAAAAACGATATTGCCTACATAACATCAAACTTTTCTTTCATACCTGCAAGCATTGAACAATTAGAACGTGAAAAACAATCTCTTTGTAGCCAAATAGCAATAGTAAAGGAAGCTCAAGTGAACATACATTCTGCTTTGGGCGAAACTGGGAAAAAAGTAAAAAATAAGTGGGACAACGTATTAAATAAGAATGTAGGATTTTCATTGTTGGAAAAAGTATAAAGAGTGATATCGGGGGAAAGTGTAAATGTTCCAGTAAGTATTGATGTTTCTATTGTAACTAATTTAAAATTTGCGCCTCTCACATCAGTTTCGGTTGAAAGAAGTTTTTCTGCTTTCAAAATGATTCTCAGTGACAAAAGGCAAAGGTTAACTGTGGAGAATTTAGAAAAAATTCTGGTGGTGTACTGTGCAGATAATTATAATAAAGTCTGAGCATGGAACTGAATTTCAATAACTTAAAATGAGTAATCTTGATATCAATAAACATTATTTCATTAGTTTCAATATATTAAATTTGTGCAGCTCTGTTTATAAATATAATATAGTATTCTTTTTTAATGTTTAAACATATTTTTTTGTGCGTATTTTAGTGTATAACTAAAAATTTCAGTGAAAGAAATAAGTATGATACCTTGATGTGCCCAAAATGCCTATTTTCATTAAAATAGAGCCTAATTTTACAAATTTTGAGCTTATTTTAGGCGCCTAAAACTGCAATTTTTAGTGCCTAAAAATCCGATGTCTAATCATAAGCAAAAGATATGTGCCGATGTGTTGTAAAAATGTCAGCTTTATAGCTTCAGCACATTTCGAGAAAATAATTTAATATTCTGATGTTTGGAAGTTGCTAACAATATCACCTTAAAAGCATAATGTGATAAGAGTTTTGTTATGGAATATTGTTACACTTTAAACATATACAGCTCCTAGGTAACTTTGCTTTGTACTGTAATATTGTTTTGATTAGTTTATTGATTACTTTTATAAGGCTAAAGGTACCATCACTATCAATTCCAACTTATCATGTCATACTCAATCTCTTCTTTTGGGATATCACTTTCTTTATGATTGATGTATTTCATACATTTAGTACAATATAGTTACCGGTATACTACTATGGAATTTATGTGAATATTTCTTCTTAACTCTTTATTATGTTATTAACGTTTAAAACACAAATGCGATATTAAGAAACTGGTATTAGTACTTTTGTTTTACAGACAATATAGATAATATCGAACAGAAAGAAGCCATATAAAAATGACATAAAATTTCACGTTCCGTTTGAAGTTTGTGCAGCACTGTTTTCTTAATCCAACAGGCTGCTTATTCATATACACAACCCTTCCACTTTCCATACTTAGTGCTTGATGCCCGCGCACGACGTCAAGGTCAGAAAAATGTGCTTGCTTTGACATCGCTGCTCTAGAGAATTGCGTGTCCCATGCTGAATTCATATTAATCCTTGCCAAGGACAATAATATCAAGCTCCTTCTTATGTCAAATTTATAGCTGCAGTATTTTATGTTACTAATGCTGTATACTCATTTAACAACAACGATTTTCATTTTTTTTCTCTTTTAATGTACTCGTATTTAAGTTGACCTCAGTGACAATAGCTAAGAGTCCACTAATGCTGCTAATTATTATGAACAATATTTTTTATCGACAATGAGTTGGAAAATCTCCTGTTTAACAGTTATAATTTAAATTTTCTTTATAAAGGCGGCCAGAGACCTTGTTCTTTTCGCACAGTTTTATCAGTTGGACAAAACTGCATAATTAATACTGATTTATATTTTTTTCTTTTTTTAATTTTTAATATTGTCTCCCCTCCCACCCTGGAGAAAACATTCAATCTGCACCCTGCCAAAGAGTATTGGTAGCATTTTCCGAACACTAACGAATTAATTCCAAATATTGTTACGGCTTCACACTGGGTGTCGGAATTCGAAAAAGAATGTCCTGGTGTACCTCTCTCTCCTTATACAGTTCTCATTCAATAGGGTTCGTGGATAAATGTTTGCAATTACTATTCTCAGAACTTCAGTTGTGTAAAGAAATAGGTTCAGTTCAGAGTTGCCAGATTTTAGATCAACCAAGGAGGGACATCCTTTTTCCATCATGTACCGGTACAGTACATGTTCTGTCTTAAAGGAAGGGGTGATATGAATATGGGTAGAGTTGACAATTGATGATTGGAGAGGGGGAAACCCGAGTATAAAACAATATTTATTTGGCTGTAATTTTACATCGCGTTTCTCTGGCGTTTTTCAGGACTTGTGGCAATAATATGTTACGCCAAATTATTAACTTAATGACTTAATAGTAGTTCTATCTCATAGATTTCCCCAGCTGTTTATTATTAATTGTAAATCACAAATTCCAAAAGATTGCATCTCATGTGACAAAATATTGAAATTTCAATGTTTATTAACTGATTACAATGACAAAATTTATTAATACCTAAATTCATATTTATTTTGTGATTTAGCAAGTTACTGCTCCAAACCCATCATCTAACGTACAGTATACATTTCAGAATTTATATACATAATATTACTGGACTTCAACATTTTCAACAAGCTTTCTGCCATTTTCTGTGCCATGCATTTCTGATGAACGTCTCTTTCGAAATGTTTAGAAATATAGCCTCATGAGCTAGTGGTCAGAGCTTCTGACTACAGTTCATGAGGACACAGGTTGGATTCCCGGTTAGAACACAGGAATTTTTCCTTAATGGGAATGTTTCTGTGTTCGTCCATGGTCTGGAAATTAGGTTAGGCTTAGGTTTAAGACCTCTCCCTACCTTCATAATCATCCTATTATAATATCATCGGGGCAGTGTAACTCCGCCTTCCAGGCACTCCAACCTCAGAAGTGGGTTACAAATAAATAATTGCCAGGAGAGACCAGAAATGTCAAAATGACAACTGTGGCATTGGAAAAAGAAAAAAGTTTAAAAATATCGTATGCAGGGGCGTACACAATTTGGGGTTTACCGGGTTTGAAGCCTTGAACTTAAAAAAATGACATTTATATTTGAGTATTTTTATCCATAATCGTTGAAATGTATATTATACTATGTTGGTCAAAATATTTCTTTAACTATGTAATACATTCATTTAGTTCTCAAATAATTTTGTAATAAGTTGCATGTAATTTTCCACAACTGAACTGTACTTCTGCTTAATCAATACAATAGTTTTGTATAACCTTATAGTGCTCCAAATCCTTTACTATGCAAATTGTAATATATAATAGTCATAGAGTATCTCTTATTACATTTAATATGTAATTCGAGAAGATATTCTTATTAAATTTAATTTATCATGGATTTAAACTAATCGTTAAAATTTCTTTCAGTGGCAATTTTAGATATAAAGAAATTCAGCATCCACAATTTAAATTCCTTTCATGAAGATCAAAGACATATAAGGCCTATATTAAAAATCACTGCATGCATATTCAAGTACATACAGAACATGTAGTGATGAAAATTTTCCGGAAAGTTTTAAAGCTGAAAATTTTTCCCTTTAGGAATTTCTTTAGCTTATTGATTTTACTAAGTTTCATGATTATGACATATGAAATAATTGCTGCTCAAATAGCCACCATTTACACAACGCCTTTTTTTTCTTTGCATAACACAATAACTGTAGCTACATGCACAAATTAAACGGATAAGATTAAAAATAAATTTTATATAGAAATTAACTATACACGAAACAGTCATAGACCACTTTCAATACAATGTAGAATTTCACACTTGCTATTGGTATAAGTGACTGACTGAACTGCGAATGCATTGTATAAAGTGGATAGTCCACACACATAACGAAGTCAGGAATCACGAACCATATCTCATATTAATGTTTCCCTCAGCCAACAATAACTAATTAAAATGGCAGGCATGCATCAGCCCCATCTAGAGCTACCAACATTGTGACAATTAATTAGATCCGTAAAGTTCTCAATATATGACATTCTTCAGTGTTTGTTTCTTGATATGAATATTATAGTAAACAACCTTGGCAATGTCGCTGTTTTGGAGTCGGAATTAACAGTCATCAAAGATTTGACGACTTACATTTGATAAACTGGTGGCTAGTGAGGATACTGAATGAGTATTACATTATGTGTATGCTCTTAAGGTCAGGGAGCAAAGAATGTCACGATTTCGTCAGGTGGAAAACTTCCAGTAAATTTTCAGAAAATGTTCCTTCTCATGACATTACGTAAACTGATATACACATGTACGGACCTCGCACCACGAAAAATACTCAGAAATGTGTATGCAGGTAGGAGCAAAGTTCTACATCATAGTTAGACGTGCTGCTCTGAACCATCAACTTAATATTAATGATGACGGAAAATTGTAATCAAATCACTGTGATGTACATTACACAGACTACATTTAAACAAAAACAAAACACATCATTAAATATATATGTGTGTGTGTGTGTGTGTACAGTATTTTAAAAACCACGTGCTAATTTTATTCATCAATAGGCAAATGTTCCTGAAATAGACATTTTGTTAACTATACTGCAATATGCATGCGTCACTATTTTTTCTCCACCTGCCTACAAACTTTTATAAGACATGCACGTTCGCTCACTCACTCACTCACTCGATGAACTAATGAGAAGACACCTTAGAAGCTTTGTGAGATATAAGGGAGACTGGGGAGGTTTGACCATAGGGGAGGTTTGACCCATCTCTATAATTTGAAATCCCGCCATTTTTATCTCTGCTATTTGTCATGGTTCTCTTTGCTTTTAATGTCAGAGGTAATATTTATGCTCATCAAGGCAGTGAAACCAAGAACAGCTGAGATTCTACTTCCTGTTTGATTTGTTGCTTGCTGATGTTGGTTTGATGCTCTTGTTTATAAGAATCCAAGTAAGTAATTGCAATCTTAATGGTAATAGTGATAGTTACATTTGATTCTACATCCTTTTAGGTTCAATTTCATATATTTATTGTGTAGTTTTCTTTATTATTAAGTATATAAATATTTTAGTATATACAAAAAGTCCCATGAGGGAGGTTTGACCCAAAATTGCAGGGAGGTGTGACCCATGTTATGGTGTGTGATTTCATAACATTTTTTTTATTTCTTAATAGGATGCCTTTCAAGTGGAAACCTACTGAAAATCCAAGGAAGAAAGTAGATCCAGGAGTAATGAAAGCTGCTGTAAAGTGTGTCCTCGATGATAATGTGAGCATTCGAGCAGCTGCAGTTGAATATGAAGTTGATAGGAAGACTTTAGGGAGGTATGTTTCTAAAGTAAAGGAAGGAAATGAAACAGCTTTCAAGGCAGACCACAACAGCTCTCAGATTTTTAGTTCAGAAGAGGAAAATGATTTAGAAAAGTACCTTCTAACAGCAGCTAGGTTGAATTATGGTCTTACTCCTAAAGAGTTGCGAAGATTTGCTTATGAATATGCAGTCGCTAGAGGTAAACCAATCGGTGATAATTGGAAGAAAAACAATCAAGCCAGTTATGATTGGGAGAGAGGATTCATGCATCGTCACCCAAGACTGTCACTGCGGAATCCCCAGGGAAAAAGTCTAGGGAGAGGGACAGCCTTTAACCCAACAAGTGTAGGCGAGTTCTTCCAGAATCTTCGTTCTGTGTATCACACCAATAAATTTGGCCCAGAATCAATTTACAATCTGGATGAAACTGGGGTAACAAATGTACAGAAACCTGGCAAGGTAATTGCACCAAAAGGGGAAAAACAGGTCTCAAAAATGACATCCGCTGAGAGGGGGACACTTGTTACACTTTGCTGTGCAGTAAGTGCAACAGGAAATGCTGTTCCACCATTCTTTGTCTATCCAAGACAGAGATTAAATGATAAAATGATTGATGGTGCTCCTGTGGGTTCTTGTGCTGGTGTTAGTCCAAGTGGGTGGATGGCTGGAGAGACCTTTGTTCATTACTGGGAACACTTTATCAAACACACAAAGTGCTCTAAAGAACGTCCTGTGCTTGTCATCTTAGACAACCATGAATCTCACGTAACACCACAGACACTTCAGATCGCTAAGGACAATGGTATCACACTAATAACATTGCCACCCCACACAAGCCATAAAACTCAACCACTTGATAGAACTGTATTTGGGCCCTTCAAAACTGTTTACAATCAAGCTATTGATGACTTCATGACCACTCATCCAGGAGAGACTGCAACTATCTACCAGATCCCAAAATTTGTTGGAAATGCATTTCCTGTTTCTTTCACTCCTGCCAATATAATCAGTGGCTTTAAATGCACTGGGATCTGGCCATTTGATTCCACTATTTTCAATTCTACTGATTTTATGAGCTCATATGTAACTTATCGACCAAGTCCTGCCAGTGAAGATGCAGCAGCCATAAGCAAAGAACCCCATCCAACACTGATTACCCAGCCAAGTTGTAGTGGAATTTCACCAGAACAAGTAAGACCTTTCCCGAAAGCTGGTCCAAAGAAAAGTAAAAATGGCCGCAAAAGGGTTGTTAGTCGTGTGTTGACAGACACACCTGTCAAAGCAGCTATTGAGAAAGAGTACGAAGAACGCGTCAATAGGAAGAGAAATCAGGCTACCCTTCCTTCCAAAACTATTAGGAAAATATTTCCTAATGACTGTGAGGACTCTGTATCAATTGAAAAGGAGAGGAAAAAGAGAAGACAATCTCACTTTACTCCTACGGCTGATGAGGACGAGGCTTCTGAAAATATAACTGATGATGACGACTGCGAGGAGGTGAATAATGAAGATTGGGGAGTGATGTCTGCTAAAAGTGGTGATTTCGTCTTGGTTAAGTTCTGCACCAAGTCGACAGCATGCCATTATGTTGGAAAAGTTATACAGATCAGAGAATATGAGTGTAAAGTGAAATTCATGCGGCGCTACCGATTCGGGTCAGACTGCTTTGTGTATCCTGATGTTGAAGACACTAGTTATGTGCCATTTGAAGATATGAAAATTCTTCCAAAACCAGTTTTTCAAGATGGAACTGAAAGAATGTCTTCAAAACTTAGGTTCTCAGTGAGATTTATTAATTTAAATGTGCGTTAAGTGAAAACAGTGCTATTTCTCAGTGGAACTTTTACTATTTTCTATATTTTTATAATATTTGTGTTTGGTACTTTTGTTAGAAATAGTGTTCTTTGTATTCATGTTCCTAATTTATTTAAATATTGCAGACTTGTACTGTTTTGTAGGCTTGGGTCAAACCTCCCAACATGTGGGCCAAACCTCCCTTATGCGGGGAGGTTTGACCCAGAAAGTAGTATAATTAAAAAACATATATGAAATTTAATACATTAAGAATAGGCTGTTCTGTAATTTACCATATATGTCTGAGATCTTAGTCTATCTAATGGTATGTTTTCATCACCTCTAAGGAAATTTATTTTTGGAAATAAAAATAAAATAAAAATAATGGGTCAAACCTCCCCAGGCTCCTTATAGCATTAATTGATCTGAACACACTATAATTGAGGACCGTTTTTTGCAAAACTTGCTAACTGAAAAAAACTAAATTTTACAGGAGAGACAAAACACTATAGTAAGCAAGTTTTCCTGTAACTCTCACTTATAGCAGAAAGCAAGTTTTGAAAAAACGTTCACACTTTGACACACTACAATGAAGAGAAAAACCCAATTTTGCTAAGACGCCTTGAACATCATGTACAGACTTGCTTTATGTTAACGAATCCATCAATATCTCAATTTTGCAAATTTTGCAGTTAGCAAATTAAGCAAAAACGATCCTCAATTGATCAAATTACAAATACTTTTAATAGCCTAAACTAATCTAAGAAATACAACAGTTTGGAAACTAAAATCTACAGCATAGGAGTAAGAATATATAGCTTATAATATTACATATTGTAATGGGACATGCTGAGGAATAAAGTATTAAAAAAAACACACACACACAAAACATGCATACTTTGCTTCTTTTCAGAAATTAGTCTGAAAATAATTATTTTACATACATCCTGCTAGGCAGACAATGAAGAAAGCTGCTAACAGCACTGTCCACCAAACGCCAGATTTCAGTTCATGTGAAGAAAATTGCAGCTGTATACAAAGGGCGGTGCTGAAGCATGTGAACACAAACACTGCACCTGAGACGGCACCTCCAGGCTCACAGTTGCCAATCAGTGGACTGAGCCAATGGAAACTTGGCTTTAGTCTCCCTGCTGTTGCTAGCTCCACAATCTGTAAAAAATGAAATATTCAATATATTAATTGTAAATTAATTAGGCCTGTATATGTATTGTATGGTTACATATTCCTATTATATACCGAGTCTTTCACTCGAAAAGTTTATGGACTATGATGATTCTCAGACACATTATGCATACATGCCAACAGAAAGCTTTCCTGGTGCCATACAGCTATTTAATGACAAATGTGACCACCAAAAAGTGTCACTTGGCCTTTGCGATCTCCAGACTTAATTCCTCTGGATATTTTTATGGGGATTTGTCAAAGATCGTATGTATGGAGCCAAAGCACTTACTGTGACTAAATTGGTGAATAGGGTCGTCCACATACTATAGATGGTCACTCCTAATATGCTATTGAGAGTGTACGAGAAGGTGTTCCATCACTTGCATCTGTGTACTTTTCTGGATGGCAGGTATATTCAAAACTGTGAGCCATAATTTGTGTACAGTCACTGTAATTTGTACGTAATCTGTTTTTTTTGTGACTACGATAAGGTTTGAATCCTGTAATGATTTTTCATGGAAAAATGGTGCCTTCTGGCAGGCACACCCATGACCAAATCCACTGTAGTACTGCACCAGGAAAGGTTCTTTCTAGCATAGAAGTATAACATATCCAAAAATCACCTAAATCTGTCAATTTTCCAAATGATCAGATACTCATGAAACACCTGGTATAACTTAGAGATATTTTTATGTGGTGTAACATGTTTTTAATTTTTAAAACTGTAGGCTTGAGTTACATTGAAATGGAAGGAATTTTACAAATTAACTTTCTGAATAATATCAAGGAAAAAATTGTTCTGGGGCCAGGTATCAATCTCGGGATCCTTCATTTAGTGCACGAATGCTCTACCGATTGAGCTACCCCAGGAACTATACACGACACCGTCAAAATTCTTCCCTTTACATCCACACAACTCAATTTTTCCCTTGAAATTATTCAAGCCTGCTTCACAGGGAGCTTCTGCCTGAAAGCCAGATTTGCATAATTAACTTTCATTTAGGTAAACAACCTTCTTGCCACTACCTCGAACACCAGAGACATAAATACCACCATATTACTTTCATCATAATACACCGTCTTTCATAAGTCAGTGAAACATTTTAAGAAAGTCACCACAAATAAAGTATGCAATGGATGATGGTAATTCTTACGCCAATTGAGAGAGAAACTCTCTATTTGCCTTATTTTTCTGCTAGGAGATAATAATAGCAAATATGGCGTTCACTAAACATGAGCAGTCAATTTGTGTGTAACAATTTCTACTCAACAGACTGGTCTATTATGACTGTACAGTGATGATTTTCAGCAGAATTTCAGAAGGCAGCATCTGTTTTCAATGGTATCAAGAAATGGTATGACAAATTTCAGGTTTATATGAACATGTTGGAAAACTGGCTGATGCCACAGCTGAATGAAGATAATGGTAATGATTACATCTTTCAACAAGGCAGTTGTCTGGCTCACTACCTCAAACAATTAAAATTTGCCATAAAGGATAGGATGCACAGAAAAAGATGACGCGTTAATGCCGTGTCCACCCCTGTCCCCGGATTTAACCCCGTGACTTTTTCTTGTTGGAGTTTGTGAAGGATACTGTCTTCGTGCTTCTACTCCCCACTAATCTTCAACTGTATCACCACTGATGTGGCTTTGGTCGATTGTGATATGCTGACACGCACATGTGATTATTATGGATTATCAGTTATCACCATAGGTAGAAAGTTCGTACCAAAAACAGTAGATTTCATTTGAATACAGCGAGGAGTACCTCAGGGGCGTATTTTGCGGGCTACCGGGGCTACCGGCGGTAGCCCAAGGAAATTACAAAAGAAAAAGTTTATAATATAACATAATGTAATAATTTTGTATTATTAGTTTTACCATAGTAATTAAAATTAAAGTAATTGTTAGATATATTTTGTGTAATAATAGGGTCAGCGGTAGCCCAAACCCTTTAACCAGTATACGCCACTGGAGTACCTATGTTTTGCTCTGCTCCACTCGCTACAGAACATACGCAGTTCACATAAACAATGCATAGTGGCATTCTGTGGAGCTGTGTACAGTCGTGAATAGTTTGAAGAATATTGTTAATTTATATTAATATTTCTGCAGTACTCGGGAAAAGTGACATAAGTCAGTTTCCACAAACCTTTTTTGATAATTTATTGACAACTTACACTGGTTTATGTCGATTTGATTTTTTTCTGTATGAATTATTGTAATGGGAGGAATACTTATGTATTTTTTTCCAGGCGAGCAGATGTTTCGTAAATTGTCAATAAATTATCAAAAAATGTTTGTGGAAACTGACTTGTGTCATTTTTCCCGAGCACTGCAGAATTTAGGTTCTGAACAAAGTGAATTATTCTGTTATTATTGTATTATTTACGTAATGTTAATATTATACAATATTCGAAAAAAGTAAACTAATCTTTTATTAAATAATTGTGCAAACAGGAGTGTGTAACACGTTTATTTTTTCCCAGATTATTCTTCATTAAATGTTGACGTCTCGTGCTGCTATGCATTTGGTTGCGTTACAGTCCAAGTTCAACATCGGAATTATGACACGAACTTCCTATCTGTCATTACAATAGAAATGAAAAATTTTCTTGAAAATAATTACGGGTTTAATATTATGTGCCACGTATACGAGATACACTGTTAGATTTACAAAGTAGTTGTTCACCTGATGATAGTGAGAAGTACTGTATCATATTTCAGATTTGCTCCAGTAACATCTTGTAATGTAGAACGAATATTTTCAGAGTACAAATAGTTTTTTTTTCTGCACTTAAAAGGAGTATTTCTTTTGATAAAATGGAAATGTTCATTGTTATTTGTTATAATGAGGCTAGAATCATAATTGTATACTTTGTATGTTATTTTTATACGTATGTGTAAATTATTTTAGTTTGGGAGTTACTTATTACAAATTATTGTTTTTTAATAATATTATTCGTTTATTGCTTTCTTATTTTAAGGCCGTGGCTTGGTTACCATCCTGCTGTACATGTTTGTCGTTCTGGTTCACTGATATTGAGAGCTATTACTTTTCATTCGGTAGAGATATCGTCCAAGCTCACACAACTTAACAGTTTTGGTACCAACTTCCTAGCTCGGGTTATCACATAGGTGTCTGTCCTATCAGCAGAGGTGGAAAGATTGATAATAAGCTGTGAAATATGTTAAAAAATAATAAAAATCTTGATGAGCTTGTCTCTATTTCAGCATATCGGTTGCAGAGTTTATTTGTGGTGAATTTCTAAAATGTTTCACGGCTTATGAAAGATAGTATACAATATAACATCACCAGTAATGTTGTTACCACCACAACTGCCACCACCACCACCACCACCACCACCACCACCATCACCATCACCACCACCACCACCACCACCACAGACAATGCAGCTGTACCTCAATCTACTAATAGCTTCTCATGAAAATAACTAGGGTCCATAAACAAGATAGATACTGTAACATTTATGATGGATAAATTGGAGACGGAGAAAGAATTCTCCTCCTATTCACATAATACCTTTGTTATTTCACAATTTTCGCATTATCGTGATATAATATTATCACATTAAATGAATATTCTCTGTAGCTTAAAACGATATTAAGTAGCCTATATAACTACAAGTACATCTTCAATGTTTTTGTGTCCGCCACCACCACCACCACCACCACCACCACCACTATTGTCATTGCCATTGCCACCAGTACCACATCTTAATCCTTATAACTTGACAATGAGCGAGCAAATGAACGCGTAACAAATGACCACAAAGTAATCATAATTTTCATCATTAGCTGTGAGGATTAATTTTGTTGGACTGTTACATCTTCAAGGAAATTTATGAATTCATACATCTAGTACAGATCCAGAAAAAAAATTTCGGCCACCTGAATTTCCCAAGTTCCAGTTATAACATACTGCGCATACTCAGTAAGCATTGGTGGCCCAAATTTTTTTCTGAGTTTGTACATCATTGGTCTCTTCCCCTTGTTTTCAATCCTTCAGGTCTATCCTGATAACACTAGTCAGTTTTATCCTCTTTACATAAATGGCCATACTGTACATTAAACATGTGAAAGTCTCAGGAATCTTCTATGCCACATCAATAAATTTAAGAATGCAGTTATATTGTCAGACTTCAAAGTAGCTATTCTATCAATAGTTTCTAAACACACACCTTCATCTCAAACAGCAGAAATAACTAAAATGCTCTCTCAATTAATATCACTCAATAAAAGAATAGTATTCCAATGGATACCATCCCATTGTGGAATCCTGGGAAACGAGAATGCGGATGCTTTAGCAAAGAAGGGCAGCACTGCTACTTACAGACCTGTTACTAAATCTACGTATTACTCTGTGAAAAGATTTTTATTAAATCTACATACTTAGACTTCAACAAACAAAATTTGATAACACAGTGGGAAAAAATGGAACTCTCTGCATCATAATCCACAGTTAATTCCCGATTTACCACGAAAATCGTCTGTAGCTGCATTTAGATTGGCAACAGGCCATGATTGTTCGGCCAAACACCTGCATAGAATTGGAATATATCAGTCCCCTAATTGCCCATTGTGCAACTCAAACCAAGAAATGGATTCGGAACACCTCAAAATCTGTGCTTCAGTGGCTGACCATGATATCTTTGAAAAATATTGGAGTGCAAGAGGTCAAATGACTTTATTGTCAAACGCCTGGCATTAGAAAACAACAACAACATTCCTAATTTTTCTCTGGTAACATTATTTCTGATATGGTCAGTCGAAACAAATCATTAATTCTTAACTACACTAATTAGATCAGTATTATTTCATACATTAACCTCTGAAAATAGGAATATTCAGCATTTAATTGATTATTGCATTGCATTTTTGTTGAGAACACTTACATCTGATTGTGGTGAGGCCAGCTCTGCCCCAGACTGTGAACTGTCATCGGTAGCCATAGTCCCAACTCCGAGCACTGCAGCTTCCTCTGGTGTGGGAGGCCGATACCGCAGAATTATAACAGAAGCACTTACAATTGTGTAGGCCAAAAGAGTTCCAATGGACATGAATTCTACTAATTTCTCGAGATCAAACACCAGGGCAATGACTGCACTGGAAATTCCTGACACAGCTAAGTTAGTTAGAGGCACCTGAATGAAAGAAGAAGAAAAACATATTTTCATAAGACAATTCTGAAATCACCGTAATAAAATGTTATAGATCAGTCAGTAACTTTCGAACACAGTGGCACTTCGTAGGTATAATAGTTGCAACTTTTGGTCTATAAATTTTACATATTGAAAACAGCTCCACAGAAAGAAATAAGTAAGGAAATAATGAGAAAGTGAGTTCCTTTTTACAATGAAATTGGGAACAGAACTTAACTAAGTAGTCGCAGAAAGAAAAAAATGGTCCAACTCTTGAAGCTCTTTACAGAGCACGATTCACGCCATAGGTAATTTAACAGTAGTTTTAAACCCAGTATTATTTGAGTTACAGGAAGGTATTTTGAAAATAATGCAAAAAACACGAACTTAATCAGAAAATAAGATCAAATTGTTAAACAAACACATTATAGTACGACAATCCCAATTATGACAATTCATCGCAAGCATTTCAATAGCTCTGTGCTAATGTGCTTGCTTGTATACTGCAAAGTTCAGGGCTCGGAAACTGTTGAGGAAAGAGTTTTTTTTTAATTAATTATGCTGGTTAATTTTGTTTCTCATCATTCTATGTTACTGCATGATTTACAAATATCCATGTACCGGTACTGTTAAGAAGAGATCAATTTTTATCGCATCTTTTCAAATACCTTTTGGGCTACAAATTAATTTCAGTATCAGTAACTCCAAAGCAATCTCGTGTGTATGTACCACTGCTTCGGAGCACTGAGCATACAGAATGCGTTGAATTTGGAACTTAGAAAATTCACCCAAGCCTTTTTTCTTTCTTGAACTGTACAGGCAGGCATTTACCAATAGACAGATTGGGGTGACAAAATTTAAGGGACAACATTTTTTACCCAAAGGGTCTGCGAAACATTCTCGAATTTCGTTATGAGTTACAAAAAAAAAACACTTTAAAAAAGTCGATACTTAAAATGTTTATCTTGTAATTCTTTCTGACAAAATATCATGATTCGACATTCATACAAGCTCAAAGTGTATAAAAGAATACTTTTACTACAAGAGTGATTACCAGTTCATCTGTGAAACCGCGCACTGTGTCGTCATTCTTAAAGCAACAATGGACATGTAGCATTCATAAAGACAGTCAGTGATATATTTGTATGAAATCATGCTTAAAAATAGCGACAATAATGGCATTTAATATTCTAAGAAAACAAATTTTAACCCGACTGCCTATCCTCACAGTCTAGATAGATCTTTATCAGACTAGATCAGATATACATTCCTTCAACACTAGAAATAAAGATAAATTAGATTACACAAGGTGCAGATTGAGTGTGAGCTCAAATACCTGCTTTTTTAATGGCATAAATACATTTAATAAGTTACCATTGGAAGCGAAAAAGTTACCAATAAATAGGTTTAAGTCCTGCATACATAGATGGTTGCTGAACAGACCTTTTTATTCAGTGAATGAATTCATGGAGTGTGATGTAAATATTGTATTTTAGAAATGTAACCCTTTCTTTATATTCTAATTTGTCTCTTTGTATTTTAATTATACCTTTTGTCCTTATGTAAATGTGTTAACCTACAGCATACTCTGTTTATCTCTCAGTGTTTGTTTATTTGACTATGTATGTTTATTTGCTTATAATTATTTGTTTACTTGTCTATATTTATTTGTGCTAAGTTTGTTTATGCATGTGTGAGTGTATGTGTGCGTGTGTGTGTGTATTATCGAACCTGACGATGTCATATCCAGGCCTTGTACACTGGTTTCTGACAAATAAATATTATTATTATTATTATTATTATTATTATTAGTATATACAGTCACGAAGCTTGAGTTGTGAGGGTGCTAGGAACAATAGACTGTGCCAGTACTATTTCGCATTGTCTGTAATGAGGCGATATTAGCGATCCTAGTGGTTAGCAACTACTGTATCTATGGATGCATATTTACTACGTATTGAGCTTCGTGACTGTATATACAGTACTAAATTGTGCTATCACCTACATCATTTATACAATCACATTGTTACCCTTATTGAAACCAATTCAGTGAATTTTATATTTTTATTAATTTAACATCATGTACAAGTTACATTAAGTACAGTATGTCAAGAGGAGAAGTAATATGTAGACCTACTAGTAATGTAAGTAATGAAATGAAGTTGCAGTAATATTAATTCAATATTATTTTTTTAAGACAAAAGAGTATATTTTTGAGCATACATTTGTTCATTAAAGACAGTCTTATCACACGCAATTGATTAAAATTAGAATTGAAGGTCCACAGAAAGAACATGCTAGTCATTTTCTTAAATTTTTCAGAGGAGCATTTCTTAACTTCAATACGTTAATACGAGTTATGAATTTTCATATCTTTTAGTTTAATGTCTCATTTTACATGACAGGCTTTTTGCCATTATGATTTACTATAAAGGTAATTAGTTCACTTTGTGAGCTAGCAGAAGGGACCAAAAAACAAACAAAACGTAACTTTGCATGTGCTCTTTCCATAGATCCTTCACTTGTGAACAGTATGCGAAATTTTAACCCGCAACACAGTAGTAATATTTCCAGAATTTACCTGTGTCTTTTGATTTACAGATCCAAGGAAGCTGAAGAGGAGTCCATCACTAGCCATGGCGTACATGCATCTGGGCAGTGAGAAGAGGGAGCCGAAAAGAGTTGTAGTCATTCCACACAATGCTCCAATTGATACCACATATTTAGCCCAGTTCAGGCCAATGCTGGAGAATGCTTCAGGTAAGGCAGCATTTGGATTGATGGTTGAAAATGGAACCATTAAGGTCAGAGCTGCGCTCACTAGTATATAGCCCAAAGTAACCACCGACATGGACACAATAGTGGCTACTGGAATAGACACTGTTGGATTTCGAGCCTCCTCCCCAGAAGTAGCTGTAACATTTTTCATTGTTTGTTGATTTAGTAACCATATATTTTTTATGCTAAATTATTATTAACCTATTTTTGATTACGTTGACTCTCAATTATTGTAAACTCTAAGGAGTATTTGGGATCATTTTGTTTTATCTTTAGTGGTGTAATAGAATATTTTTCACACTCGTAATTTGACAATGTCATTAGCTTTTGCTATAACGACAGCTAATAAATACTATACTATACCATTAGGGCCCGGATTTATAAGCTAATAATGACAGCAATTACGAGAGTCATTTCATAAGTCGTGGCAACTATCTTATATCTTCTGAATAACCGAAAATGTGGTTAGTTCAGTATATAATTTGAAAACCTGTTGTACACTGTACGGGATGCCACCGCCAGATTGCTTCTGTGTGCATTAGTGACTAGTTGACAGCACACGCAAAAGTTAGTATGCTAGAGGCTATGCTCCAAGATGAATGTAAGTAAAGTTGAATAGCAGTCATACATGGAAATTGCAGTTCTTCGCAGCAGAAATGCTCGTCATGTCATTCTGAGCTACAAGAAGCATTGGGTGATAGTGTGTTACCTCCTGTCAGAAACCTTTTGCAGCTATGGGTGAGAGATCTCAGTCCATGCGACTTTGATCTCATTCTGCAATTGAAGAAGCTGCTGCATGGGAAGCGATTTGCAAACAGGGAGGACATCTTAACAGCGTTTCAAAGAGAGGTGGTACACATAGACGAATCACACACAGCCGATGGTATTCAATGCCTGCATCATCATTGGCAAAGATGTGTGGAAGCCTTGGGGATTATTTTGAAGTGTGTTAGCTGTGAGTAATGTACTTTATTTCCTTTTGTGCATAATAAAACAATGATTTCTTTTACACCTCTTTCAATATACCTTAACCATTGTCTCCTGTACCTGGACCCAGTTTGGTACTAGCATTGCGAAGCACATTCCAGTGACCTTCAATCGCATATAGTGGATTTTTATTCCTGCAATTTCATTGGCTGATATAATGTAGTTGCTATGATTTATGAAATAATCCTCGAATATTTGGGTACCGGTATGTGGTGTAGGCTACATTACGGTTGAGAAAGCATAGGCCTACATAGGTTACAGCATTACGAAGTTTAAAACTTCCAGTCTTTATCTAATAATACCTAAAGGAGGCAAGTAATGTACACACTTATTGAACCATGCACTGAACGTATTAAGCTTACACATGAAAGTTACCATTATCAAGAGATGCTGTCTTCAATTTGTTTTATCTTGCTGATTAAATTTCTAACTTCTTTACCGTGTTAATATTTAGGATTTATCTTTTTTAAAGGCTTGTGTGATTGGACATAATTTGCATTGTTTCCCACATCACGCATAATATTCAGAAATATCTAATATCAGACGCATATGGGAACGTGGTTAAATATAGACGAAATAGCAATAGTGCTACTTCGTAGTACATATAAATCAGGGCTCTTAATTATTACAGTAGATATAGCAAATGTTACAATATTTGTACACATATGCAATGTAAACTCCGAACCTTCTAGAGTTCTCGAATTCTTCATCTAACTACTAACTTCCTTCTTTTCTGTTTAACCACCCATTCGTCTACACATATATGTAGGTACCGGTATCTATATAAATACTGGTACATATCATACACTGATTTACCCAAGCGTTCATCTATTTGCACACGCATATGTACTTCCGACAACACACACTCTCTCTTTCTCTCGAAAACACACACTCACACCCCCCTTCAACCGGTACCGGTATCTACATATTAGGGGCGTATGCAAGGGGAGGTTACCGGGTTTGAACCCCCACCCTTTACACTTATTGAAAAAAATAACATATTTAGATTTGAGTATTTTTTTATTCATAATCGTTTTCCTTTCCCTAATTTTTCTCTGTCAGGGTAACAAAATCTACATCGACATAAGGCGTAGTCCTCTTTTCTTCAATATAATCCCTGTGCTTGGTGCTGCGACACATTCGAATTATAACAATGTTATCTTCATTATAGAGAGATCTAACGCCTAGTACCAACCTTGTAATAAAATAAAGCTGACACAATATGAAATATAACTTGTGAAACATACATATTGAAAAGGTTGTTATGACAGTTATGCAGTGTAAATGTTAAATATTGTGCATTTGTCGATTTTAAACTCATTTTAAGATCGGTATTCATCCGTTCGTTAGTTTGAGCTCTGACTTTATTGTAAAAAGTTCGTTTAACTTTTTGTGCATTTGACAGTTCATATTTTTAATATAAACTTCACATTATTGTTCCGGGTTCTTTGATATGCTTAAGCAACCGCAAAGCTCAGTTTTACAATTTTTTAGCAAAAAGTCTCGTCGTGATTCTCGCGAGGTTAGTGAAAATTTCACATTGGCAAATGTTTCTTCGCAGTCGCAGTGTGATGTTGTCACGAATATTCTTCCTAGAACTAGTTTCGCATCTCCCTGTGAAAAGTCAGCTGATGATATTGATGATGATGATGATGATACACAGAATTTAAAATATCGATAATGTAAATTATAACAATTTTAATAATGACCTCCCCTTGACAAAATTCTGTGTACGCCACTACTACATATGTACACTTACACACACACACAGACAATACGAACTCATCCTCTACATGATTTTCAGACCAAAGTATACTTCTGTCGTCTGAAGCAGGTTAGTATGATTAAAATTTAAAATTATAATTTCTTCTATATTAAAATATTCTCTGTTTTCGTATTTATTAAAAGATAAATAAATCTAATATACCTAAATCATAAAATGTAAGAAGCAGAAATGTTAAAATATGTTTACATTGGTATAAGTTTTATAGTAACCATATTAATTATTTATTATTATCAACTTCATTGATTATTGAACTTCATTCCTGTCCCTAGAAACTCAAATGCTTATGGTCTTTCCTTCTCATTTTAGTGTTCTGAAGATGCTTTTTCCACTCAAGATTTAATTTTCATATTACAGTCGTACAGTGGATTTTTAATTTTTAATTCTATACTAAGTAGGTCAGAAGTGCCCTCAAGATGGAGGACAATAGGGACGACCGCTCCTACTGAGATGTCAGACATTTTTCTGTTTAATATATTATGTAATTCTTTAAAAACTTGTTGTGTTCATGACTATGCATATTGGTTTTGTTACTGTATATATCTGGGGAGATAACATTAGTGGAGAATGTTACTCTTAACAAAAATTAATCATATTAACATAATTTATGTAATTATATATCTGTGAAGTTTCTTATTAGAATCTTGTCTGTTTTCTGAAAATGTAAGTATATTTTCTAAATGTGCGGAAGTTAAAGCTTGTTCAATACTGTTTATTTCAGTTTCACTCCTCAGTAAATTTTTTACCTATCTTCCTACAGATTTGGACATATTATGTCTAGCCAGATGTTTCATGTTATACTCGTACCCAGGGCTTGAGGTGGGGTGCGATGCTGCGGGATGGCATCCCGGTTCCTTTTTAAATGGCTTAAAACCATTCCGTTACTTCTTAGCACTTCTTAGTATGTAATGCACGTGTGACTCTATTTTAACGCATGCTATTTAAACTACTGTAATATGTTTGTAGGTCTAGATGAAACACAGACTGTACATCACACAGTATAGCTTATTTTCATAACTTATGTCTATGAATTAAAAGGAAGAAACCATCCTGGCTCTTTTTTCATTCAACCTCAAGCATTCCTCATACCTCTAACAGTTTTATGCACGATACCGTTAATTATTTGTTCAGATAATTGATTAATTGGCGATCTTACTCGTGTTAATTATGTAAGCATGTGCGACTTACAGCTGTTTCGGTGCTGCTTGACACCATCCTCAGAGCCTTCTGTGCGGCGTCATCTCAACATCGCTGCCTGTTGTGTGGGTGTGTTCGTGTGATGAAGAGTTTAGTCAAATAGTGTGTGTGTTCTGAAATTGATCTGTGTGTTGAGAATTTGATTGGGGTGTGTTTTAGTGTGTAAGTTATGTATATTTCATATTGTTCTAGTGTGTTGAGTTTTTGGTTTTTGGGTTGTATGTGTAGGATTTCCATGTCTGTATTTATGTTATTGTATGTGTGGTTAGCATTAGTTATGTGTTCGGCATGTAGATGTATTGTGTCCTCTGGTTATTGCTTTAATGTGTTCTTTGTATCGAGTTTGGAATGATCTGCCTGTCTCTCCAATGTAGAAACTGTCGTAACTATTGCATATGAGTTTGTATACGCCTGTATGGTTGTATTTATTTGTTTGTGTTATTCGTGTGTTGAGATGTCTTTGTAGTGTGTTTTCTGTTCTGTATGCTATGTTGTATTTCTGTTTTCTGAATGAGGATGCGATCTTATGTGTGTCTTTGTTTTCGTATGTTAGTGTGATGTAGTTCTTGTGTTTGTGTTGTATTTTGTGTGTTTTTGTGTTTGTTGAGTTTTTGTTTTTTCTTCCTTATGATGTTGTCTATTAGGTTTGGGTTGTAACCATTTTCTTGTGTTATGCATTTGATTGTGTTACTTCTTCATTGTAGTGTTGTTGGCTCATGGGTACCGTAAAGTGGGGTGACTTTGAACGCCGAGGTGACTTTGAACAGTAATTTAGCGCCTTTCTAAATTAAATGCTGTACCCAATTGCGAAAAAACTGAACTAATTTATTGACAAATTAAACAGTTTTTTCGCAATTGGGTACAGCATTTAATTTAGAAAGGTGCTAAGTTACTGTTCAAAGTCACCTCAGCATTCAAAGTCACCCCACTTTAAGGTATGTTGAGTAATCTGTTCAGATTGTAATTCACCTTACGTTTTTCCTATTAAAATTTACGCATCCATGTAAAGAAATGTTTTATTAGAGAAACTGTTTCCATTTTTTTGTTAATGATTTTTATTCATTAACTGTCTTATCAAAATATAAATTTAATAATACAGAGTAAATTGGACAGCCTTACCTCATTGTCTTATTAACGTACATAGATACAGTAATTATTTTGTTTGAAAAGTGTATGCCCTTTTCCTATTCACATTGTGTTTGCTATGCCATCTTCATGCACGATCTCCCAGAGTTTGAATCTTAGACACTAAGCTATAGTGATCCACTTTGTACTATAAATCAGTGAATAACAAATCAAGTGTTTTCGTAAAAGATCAGTATTTTCCTTGGACCAAAATACAACACAAATGGAGTACGGTAAAAATTAGTATTTTACCGTGGACCAAATTTGTGGTAAAACTGTTTAAATACACATTATCGTGGGTCATTATAACTGTTACAAATCTTATTTGAATATATATATATATATATATATATAGAGGGTAATTCACGAGAAGTTACTGCACTTAATGAAGCGTATTTCCAAAGACATTTTGAACAAAAAATGTCATATAAGTATGGGTCCTATTCTCAGTATTTTCAATGTTACATTAATTTGAAGTTGTTTGTAAAATACCATTATTTTTCAGTTTCAAGGGTAAAAGAATATTACAGATAAAGAATGAACTATTCGGGAGTATAATTTCTTTAATTATCTAGTATTCTGAAGCTAAAAATGTGTTGTGAATTCCATAGTTGCTTCGTACAGATTTTTTTTTTTTTTTTTTTTCGGTTTTTAACTACAAAATTAATACATTTTTCTTAGACACTTAATTGTTACAAATCACACCACTCTGGTAAATTCTTTAAGACTGTAAATTAGGATGCAGAATTAAACTGTAAAGAATCAAGTTCCTAAAGTCGTATGATTTGTAACATTTGTTGTGATATGTGCGTAAGAATTTATTTTTATTGGGTTATTTTACGGAGCTTTATCAACATCTAGGTTATTTAGTGTCTGAATGAAATGAAGATGATAATGCCGGTGAAATGAGCCCGGGGTCCAGCACCAAAAGTTACCCAGCATTTGCTCGTATTGGGTTGAGGGAAAAAACCTCAACCAGGTAACTTGCCCCGACTGGGAATCGAACCCAGGCCACCTGGTTTCGCGGCCAGATGCGCTGTTACTCCACAGGTGTGGACTTTGCGTAAGAATGATGTAATTTTTAGTTAAAAATTGAAAAACAAAATCTGTACAAAGCAATTAACAACACATGTTTAGCTTCAGAATACTAGCCAATTAAAGAAATGATATTTCTGAATAGTTCTTTCGCTATTTGCAATATTCATTTACCAGTACCCTTAAAACTAAAGAAAAAAGGTACCAGTATTTTACTAACAATGTCAAATTAGTGTAACTGAAAATACTGAGATTAGGACGCATGTTTATATGACATCTTTTGCTCAGAATGTCTTCGGAAATAAGCTCCGTAAGTGACTGTAAATCCTCGTGAATCACTCTGTATAGTCTACTGTAATTTAACTGTCTTAACTATGAACACTTTAACAAGAACAGCTAATGCAACATACCTATGCTGTCAAATCCAACAAAGGCATAAAAACAAGTTGCTGCTCCTGCTATTACTCCAGAGAAACCAAAGGGAAGGAAGCCCTTCCCTGCCGTCCAGTTTTCAATATGGGCATAATAAAAACCACCACAAATAACGAGAATCATCACACTTAAGTTGATAATAGTGAAGAGACTGTTGAATATGGCTGATCCTTTCACTCCCACACCAAGAAGACAAGAATAGACAAGGCAAACTGCAAATGCAAGGAAGTCAGGGTAGCGGCCCAACAATTGCTCATGCATTTCACCGACAGTTGAAATAGTGGCGTTGCTGATTGCAAACCCCACGAGTGAATCCACATATCCACTCCATGCACGAGCCACTGATGCTGCCCCTGAAATGTACACAAGGAAAAATTGCATTAGGCTACATATATTAAATATCACATGCATCGCATCGAATGAAAGAATGTATGAGTTGATCCAAAAAAAAGTGTAATCGAAACAGTTTGATAATATTTTTTATGCTCGACCATGCCGAAATGTAGTAATTATACACCTGGTAGCAGCCCTTTAATGGACCTCATTAAAGTACACCTATTCATTAAAGTTCAGGTGTTCCACCAATCAGAAAATACCATTGTAGCAATATGAAAGCGCAAGTATTGATTATTCTCGGATATGCAATTGAAAGACAACAATAAATCAATGAATCACCTATATTTGAAATAAAGTCAGTTCTCTTACTATAATAATTAGCGTTAATTGTAAATAATATTCAAATAAATTCCATTTGTCATCTCGTTTTTCAATGTCTAATTCAGTTTCAAGGTTATATCAAGATTAATGTTTATTTTACTCTCTAGATTATATCAAGGTCAGTGTCGACATTTGTTTCTCGGAAAAAATCAATACTTTCGCGTCTGCGCACATCTCACAATTTACGAGGTATTGCACAAGGTCAGTTCCGCTCCTCAGTCAGATAAGAATAACATGAATACTTATGAATAATTTCAAGTTAGAAATATGGTCGAGCATAAAAAGTCGCATGAAACTTGACTATAATGGTAATTAAGACGCTCGTATGAAAATTATGAAACTCGCGCTCGTTTCATAAACATACTCGCATCTTAATTACTACCATTATAGACTCGTTGCGTAATGTACTATTACACAACAAAATATCTATAGTACAACAGTGTGTTCTATATGCCTTCCGCTAATGTTTATGGCATCACTGATTTATAATAACTGCTTTTGTGTTAATATTATAAAAATACCCGGCTGACTAGTTTCGAGGTAGTGTCCCTCATTGTCCGAAGCCAAGTGAGATCTAGCACTATCTTCTGGTTTCCTGTTGTGGTGGGGTGTGTGCATGATTGTGTCGAAAAAAGTGTGTGTTTTGAAATTCAGTTCAGTGTTCAGGATGTGCTGTGAGCAGTGGTGATTCCTCCATGAAAGATATGAGGATGATCCTACAGTTTAATTTCGTGCTTCTGAGGATAGAAAACATTTTAATTACAGATTTTGATTTTCATTGCGTCCTGACATAATAATTTCCTTCACGCTTTCACTTTCTGTGGTGAGTTGTTGCCACTGCACAGCTCAGAAATAATTTCCGAGGAACCATCCAAATATCTTACAGCAAACTGTTTTTTCTAGCTGTGAAGTTAGGGGACAGGGGAGAGTGCGGAGGTAGGGGCATGGCTTGAGTTTAACTGCGTTTGAGGATATAACCACTTATCCTAATACTACGACCCTTCTTTCTGGGTGATGGTGACTCTGTCAGAGACTACAATAAGAATTTTCAAGTACCCTTCTAAGCCTTCTTAAATGCATTGGTCTATTTTAAAAGAATAGAATAAACGAAATAATAAATAATTTAAAATTATATAATATAAAAAAATAAAATGAATAAAAAACAAAATTACATAAAGATAAATAAAATAAGCTATAATAAATACAAGAATTAATAGGACTTTTAGATGACAGGACAGCCGAAAGAATATCTGAAGTTGTATTTGATTATTTAGAATGATTTAAATATAGAAGAAATTAATTGCGCAAATGTACAACGGAGTATTGGTAAATATCGGGCAGTACTACAATGGCTTAGGAGCCATCTTCGCAACTAAAAGGGGAGGAGAATCGAACTTCATTACAAATAAATTGCCAGTTCCAGAATGGTGAGTCAAAGACTAACATAGGCCTACTTGTATTATTAATACTATTATTATTACTAATATTATATTATTATTAATATTAGTATCTGTCTCGGTCCTCAGTCGTCAATCTCATATCCTATATACATAAAATATCATCAGTCGCCATTGGCTGTGAGTGTGTGAGTTTTGTATGTTTGTAAATTTCATATTGTTCTAAAGTGTCCATCCTAATGACCATAGCATCACAATGCTCCCTTGTTATGTTTTGTAGAACTGTTTTGCTGTTATCACGAAGATCGTCGTGTGGAATGGGTATGAAACACTGTTTTTTCAGTATCTCTCACAAAACGCATAACACAAAGACAAGTCAGGACTTCGTGCAGAACATGAAAAGTCTAAGTGTAGATCCCCATTCTCGTGACCAGTGTAGACAGTTTCTCGATCTTGTTGAAACACTTGCCCATAACAGGATCGGTTAGCTCACAAAATGTTTTCAAATCCCCCTGAAAACATTCAATAACTTGATCTCTGTGCATTTGTTTAGTGGCGATAGTACTGTTTCCATTTTCATTTACATTGAAATGTGAACCAATGATGCCGTGACAAGACACAGTGACCCACACTGTTACTTTCTCCCGATGTAATGTGCATACTCATCTGTTTTTTTCCCAACCGAGGAAACAACAGTTCTCCTTATTGACATGTCCACTGATTATCATATGGCATTCGTCAGACCACCATCAATTTCGGAGATAAATTTAGGTTTTTTTTTCTTTTGGACTATTCTGTTTATACCTATAAATCAAATAATGAGTACAACTGACAGACGATGTCTATAATAATAAATTTTACCATGAAAAGCACAAAAAATTTAATATTGAAAAGTATTTGGTATTTATACATTAAAAAAATTATTGATAAAATAAACAAAAACTAACTATTAGAAAGTATGTACCCAACCAAATTATTTCTTCCTATAATTTATAGGTATAGTCATAATGAAATTTTCATAAAAATTGCATATGGAATATCTAATTGGGTTTCAAGGAGTTAGATAAACTTGTGATCTTTCTTCTCTTTTGCTTATGGTATACATGAATCTCATTCTTGAAATACAGACAGAGAGTCATCATGCTGCAATACAAGTCAATAGAAATGTATGTCTAGATATATTAAGCTTCACTGACAATCGCATTATTATTGCCAAATCGGAGATATGTAGTGAGATATTTATAATTTGCAACAAATTACTTCAGAGTTTAATATGAAAATATCTACTAACAAAATGAAAGTGATGGATCTTTAGTAGAAGAACAAAGTCCATTTAAAATTATCATAGAAAATACATTAATTGAATGTGTAAAGTCATTCAGTTGAACTATAATGTGTCATATTACTCGTATTAATGATAGCGATATTTCAATCAGAATTTCAAAACTCATCAAAGTTACGGGTATAGTAATTGGTACTGTAGGCCCTATTTAAACCTCTCAAATACAGAAATACACAAGGTTTCGTGCCTGTGAAATACTTGAACGACCAATAGGCTACTGGCATACGGTAATGAGGGATGGACTCTAAGGAAGTTGAATGATTGAAGACTGATGGTGGCCAAGATGAGATCCATGAGGTGGACTGTAGAATGTTCATTATTGAACATCTAAGAAATAAAAACATTCTGAAAGAATTAAAAATTGAGCCCATTGTGTAATACATAAATGGAAGGAATGTGATGAGAGAATGGATCCCCGGATTCTCTTAAAAAATAACATGCTACAGATCTACATTTCAAGAGAACTTAGAAATTTGGGATCCAGAAATTGTTGATGACTACTTTAAATATCGAATTTTACACGAAGGAAAATTTACAAGTTATAATATTGAAATTTCAAATAGTTACAGCAAGGATTCATTTTATTTCCGACCATCTTCTTACTGATAATGAGAAATATGCTGGGTGTCAGAAAGAGAGGGATACCTACGAAACATTGAAACATGAAAGATAGTTTAGAAGATCTTGATTTTGCTGATGATATATATTTTCTTGGCCACCCTACCCCATTATCTCCTGGCTTAGTTGACTTATAAGTAATGCCATATTTGTGTCACACAATCAGTCTTCGAACAGTTAGCTAAACAATAACAACATATATTTTCTGTCACTATGAAAAAGAAATTACAAATTTTAACAGATGAAGCGAATTGATTGCTGTATTAAACATTATATAAATAAAACAAAAGAAACATGAATAAATGCACAAATACAAGAAACATTTTTATTCCTATCCATTTTTGAAAATTTAAATTTAAAAGCATACCAACTAAGTAATGACAGTTATGAAAGATAATCCACTTGCATGTTATTTTTCGTCCTTTCACTGTTTCCTACTTATGAGTCATAATATAAATCACTGTAACATGGACCATCTTAGACAAAAAAAATGACTGGCTGGCACATGTCAAATTCTGTTCGGAACACTCCGGTTGATTTCGTGAGAGCTTAGGTTTACACGTGAACGAGTTTCTTATACAAGACTCCGCTCTTTTCTTACCTTGTCTTGTTTGTTTGTTTGTTGCTTTTCTATCAGTTTATAGATCAAGTGTTATAAAAAATCTATAACAGTGATATATTTAAGGAGTAAATTAGATGCAAAATAAACATCCATTCCCTATTTTGCAATTCATTTTTAATTTTCAGAGAAATCTATATTGTATCTTAAAAGTATTTATTTCAGTCACTGACTTCACACATATGTTTAAGGTGCTACACCTTTACATTACGTATTTAAAGACGTATGAACGTTTTCGTTGGTCTACGCCAACATCATCAGATACGAAGTACATTTCAGCAATATCAGTGCTCTCTACATAATATCTACAAATACAAAACATATTTAGTGGCATGCAAAATGAGACATATTAAAAACCAACATTGCAATGATATACATTAACATTCTATATGACTGCCTTGATTGTCACTTACTTAAAATACACGTATAGATTACAAAAAATATTGATTTACATACATATATATATATATATATATATATATATATATATATATATATATATATATATATAAATGCAAGTCTTCACATATGAGATAATAAAATGACATGATTTAAAAGTGATAAAAATAATAAAATATAAAACTAAGATAAAAAGTATTATGAATGTGAAGAGTTGCAAAATTACATTAATTACATTTATTATATTCTTATTTGTTTCACAATAATATATATATTTCCACCATTCAGAAACGTATGTATCATGGTTTGTGTCACGTAATTATTTGAATGTTTTTCAAGTTTATATGGTTTTATTATAAATGCCAATGTATTATACGTTGGGTTGTTTGATGTTGATTAATGATGTATATTTGATTTTGTCGCTAATGCTGTTCCTCCAATATGGCAATGTATTGTCGGTATCCAATACTGTAATTGTAATGAACGTGTGGTATGGCGCAAGTCAAGTATCAGAATTAATCAGTGTAGACGTGCCTTCTTAGATGTTGTTTTTTGTAATCTATACGTGTATTTTAAGTAAGTGACAATCAAGGCAGTCATATAGAATGTCAATGTGTATCACAGCAATGTTGGTTTTTAATATGCATGCCACTAAATATGTTTTGTATTTGTAGATATTATGTAGAGAGCACTGATATTGCTGAAATGTACTTCGTATCTGATGATGTTGGCGTAGACCAACGAAAACGTTCATACGTCTTTAAATACGTAATGTAAAGGTGTAGCACCTTAAACATATGCTGTGAAGTCAGTGACTGAAATAAATACTTTTAAGATCCTTTCCCTAGTTGCGTGAACCAGTTGCTGCCCGAAGTGGGCTTACAGAAATTCACACTACAATAATTTTTTATATCTAAAGCTGTACATTGTCTTCATCCATTATATTTAAATACCGGTATGCAGTGTATTTGTTGTCTGAATTCAGATGCTTCATCACTTTATCTACGAACTCTTGAAGGTCCATGTGTACATCTTTCCTTCCTGTCGATCGTATTCATTCTGCTTAAACTTTTTCCTTAAAATCTTTGACCCTGGGGAGTCATGTAGGAATAAAATATAAATAGAATCTCAGAGTAAATTTATATCTTCAATCACTGTCTGTCTTTATTGAAGTGGATAGTGACTTCAGAGACATTTGTGTGTATGTTTCGATGCATCAGATGAGAATTTATCTTAAGTTAAACGTGTTTCGTTTAATTTTTCCGACATTTGAAACCATTTTGAGACCATGAGAGAAAAACTTAAACATCGTTCTGTGCAGGCTGCAGTGCAAGCTTTCGGGTCCCTCCTCTGTACAAGGTTAAAAAAAAGTCGTAAAGAGGGGAAGTTTTTTTTTCTTATCAACAAGACATATTGGTAGTCAGTAGAAAAACTCTAACAAAGTCGCTGTAGTTCTGTGATTATGGAGGAATGTGCATTTCTTAAGAGGAAAAGCAAACTGAATTCAGAGAGAGAATTTTCGAGGATGGAAGTCATGTAGGAATAAAGTATAAATAGAACTTCACAATAAATTTATTTCTTCAATCACTGTTTGTCTTCATTGAAATGGATAAAGGACTATTCTGTGTGTATGTTTCGATGCATCAGATGAGAATTTAGCTTAACTCCTTCAGACCTGAATGTATATTAAAAAAAAATTGAAAAAAAAAAAAACTGGTCACATAATCATTCTGGGGATCCAAAATTCCCAAATCAAGTCTTCACAGAAAATCAAAATTTGGGGACAATTTTGACCCCTGGGTCCCCAAAATTTTAAATTTTATTTTTAATTCAGGTATAGAAATGTTTCAAAAATAATATTCTCCATTTCTATCACATTGAATTTTTCAAAATATTTAAAACTATCGAAGACTTCCAAAAAAGAAAAAAAGAAGAAAAAAAAAGAAACAATGTACACTATAATGTACATCAGGCCTGAAAGGGTGAAGTTAAACGTGTTTCGTTTAATGAAGGAATTTTTCCAGCATTTGAGACCATGAGAGAAAACTTGAACATCATTCTCACCTACAGTAAATCTATTGTCTTATGATAATTTACGAATATGTTGGTTCTTACCTATCATATGTTCTAGTATAATATTCCAACCAATTACAAACGCCCAGAACTCCCCAACACTGATATAAGTATAGACATATGCAGAGCCAGCTTTTGGAATACGGGTTCCAAATTCAGCATAGCAGAGGGCAGCAAGTAGGGATGTCATTCCAGCCAGAAGAAAAGACAGAACAATTCCAGGACCTGCAATCTCTTTTGCCACAGTTCCCGTAAGGACATAGATTCCAGCACCGACCATATGACCCACTCCTAGAATAAAAAAAAACAACACAATAAAACATACACCATTTAAAAGACTCAACATAATAATAAAATAAAACCGTCACTTTTAGAAAGATTTCACTTCTATTTCAAATAAAATTAAATTAGTTTTGTGTTAAAATTAACCTCTCGATTATAAATACAATATAGGCCTCCCAGCTTAACGTAAGTACCAGTAATTAAACTTTTGTTAGTTAAAAAAAAAATGAAAAATCAGCTACATATATTTTGAAACATACCGGTAACTGTAACAGACTAAAACATCTATGTAATTAACGAACTATCATGTTAGGATGTAACATACTTATGAGATCACTTTCCTATCACCTATAATAATAATAATAATAATAATAATAATAATAATAATAATAATAATAATAATAATAATAATAATAAAACAGTAATAATATTAACAACAATAAAGATGGCAACGACGACGATAATAATAATGATAATAATAAGTTAATTAACAAATAGTATTTTAATAATAATTAATAAATTCAACCTATAATTTATATTGTGAAAATTATATTTCAGTATGTACTGGAAACAATCAAACTAAGTGGAAATCAATTACTCAAGATGTTCGTCAAGGTTGTAGCCTATCTCCATTACTATTTACTATATATATATGAATCATATGATTAGAAACTGGACAAGAACAAAACATGGTAATTTGAACATCAATATAAATTTAAAGTTAAATATATTACTGTTTGCAGATGATGTAATATTATTAGCAGATTCTGAAAATGGCCTCCAACGTTCTGTTTTCCAATTACAACTCATTTCTGAGGAATATGGGATGGAAATTTCAGTTAATAAAACTAAAGTAATGGGATTCATCGGAAAAAATAATATCCGCAGCAAAATTAACATTTATAATAAACCTGTAGAACAGGTCTCATGTTTTACATATTTGGGTTATCATTTGAGCTATGAAGAAGAAAAAGATATTTCTACAAAACGGAATCACTTTAACTATGCAATGAATACCATTAATAATATTTTTAAACCTTCTCTTGTTCAAAAGCATAGGCCTACAAGAATTAAAGCCTATAAAACATTGGCGAGACCTGTTCTCATGTATGGAAGAGAAGCTTGGACCATACGTACATCTGATGAACACTGAATCACTGCCAATGAAATGAAGTTTTTGAGAACTGGCTATACTAGATTAGATAAAAAAATAGGATGTTTTGAAAGAATTAAATATTGACCCAATTTTAGAGAAAATTCAAAATTATATACAGAAATGGAAATCTCATATATCCATGATGCCTAGAATAAGGGTACCACGCCAAGCACTAAATTACCACCCTTTAGGAACAAGATCTTTGGGCTGTTCACTGAAACGATGGAGTGAGACCGTAACAGGCCACCAGGCTTAATACGTGATAGGAAGAAGAAGAAGAAGAAGAAGAAGAAGAAGAAGAAGAACAAGAAGAAGAAGAAGTATTTTTGTGTGCAGCTAACCTGTGCAGTTTGCTTATTTTATCAAAAGCATTACGTTCCCTAAATACACATTGGACGAAAGAGGCAGTAGAAACAGGTACTATACGACAGCAATTCTTGAGTGCTGGGCGACATCAGTGAATGTTATAATTAAGAACAGATGTTCGTATACGGCAAACTACAAACACTGACCACATACCTCATTTAATACAACTGATGTGTTATAACTAGATTGTAGAGCTCACTGTTAGTGCACTCGCATTAGACAGTACTCAATTCTAATCTATCAGTCATTTTTGCTCAAGATATACAGTACTACTGCAAGTAATATGTGTATATACTATGAAATTTAATTTTTAAAAGTCAGAAGAAAACGTTAACCAAGGAGACATTCTCCAGAAAGTGATTGTATCCAAAGTCTTAAGCGTTCAATTATAGAGACTGGCAGAATGAACTCCCCGATTAGAAACATAAATAACAAGAACAACATAGATCCTATTCAAAATTTTGTTTTATCATCTTACAGAGGAATATTTGCCATTTTGACATCACTTTGTTTGAAAATAATATTACCCTCATGAGCTATACACTCCTCAAACAGTGACTGTGCGTCCTTCTTCCTCAAAAAGTCATAGCTCTGTTATTCCAAGTTGTGCAACAGGACACCCAAACAGTAACACGCTCCCTGTGGAAAGGTCGAGGGTTTTCTGGGGACCAGTATGGAATGTTTTGTTTGTTGACGCAGTTCGACAAATGAAAATGAGAAAATGAGCTTAGTCATTACTGAGCACAACAGCATTGCCTGGAACATTTTCCAAAATGGTCTGCAAGCATCTTGGTGGTTAAGCCAGCCACATTGCCGAAGTTCCTGAACCACCATAACTTTGCAGGTATGGAACTTGAGATCTAGGTATAAGATTCGTCTGACACTCCGATCAGATATTCCCAATACCAGAGAGTGTTTAATGGCTGAACGTCGTGGAGATGTGGTAACAGTATGCCTCACTATTGCAATATTCTCGGGAGCCCAAACATTGCGACATCTACCGAACGACTTCTGTTTGAAAGTTGAACCTTTTGTCTGTCATTTCTCACCTATATCAGTAGGGTTTTTTAATCAGAAATTCTTTCGTATCGACCTAGTGTTGCAATTACAGTCGTCATTTTTTAAAATAGCTCAACAACAAACGCACGATGTTCACCTGATGGTAACTGAAATGGCATGGCTTGTGCTGCTCAAAGATATATGCCACTCAAGCACGACTATCAAGAAATCTGTATGGCGGCCAATTCAAACCGGGGAGATCATTCTGCCGGATCCTGTATTTTATTTAACGCATGGTATGCTTAAATCTTTCGCTTGTCAACATTATGTTTTGCTATTTGAATTCTATTCAAAACAAGTTGAATATATATTTCAGTAAAAATAATTTTCTAGGAAGGACACTTTCCAAGAGGAAGGAACAGGCCATCAGGCCTAAACCTTGATGATGATGATGATGATTATTTTCTACTTCAATGTAGTCTATAACTTTCTGTTACATTACAGTCCTTCACTTTTACTTTTGTGTGAGTGCAGTCAAAAGCTACTATCAAAAACCGTCGCCTAAATTTGTGAAAAATCTACAATCTGTATAATTAGCACATCATTAGCTCAATAGCTTTCCACATTGGAGAACCAGGTTCAGGTCCTCTTGAAACCCAGCACTGATGGATGCTTATGGCATCATCATCATCATCATCATCATCATCATCATCATCATCATCATCATCATCGACATGCAAGTATTAGGGCTCACTGGCCTGTTACAGTCTCATTATGATATTTGGGACAGAGATTCGGTCTTCTCTGCTAGCATTTCACAATTTCTTGATTAATAATAATAATAATAATAATAATAATAATAACATTAATACTTATTTTCTGGTGTTCCATAATCTACTTCTGTGTTTCTTCATGAGCAGCAATATCAAATCTGCAATTTTCGCGTATTATCCGTAGAGGAGGGAGGTTGGTTCAATTATAAAAAATCAAACTAGCTACCGTACTAATAGAAATAATAATTCCATAATTTTCATATCCCCATAACTGAAGTTATCAGGTATCATGAAGATCATTTTCCTTTGAGAGAGTGGTTTAAAGCATGGATATCAATGAGTCTTTGTTACCAGTGATCATTTTCAAAAAAATAGTTGTAAATCTGCAATATCTGCATTAGTCTTTGCTACATTTGTGGTTGTTATCTACTGTAAATAAAAGTACATTTTTTTTACTTACAAGTAAAATTGTGTGTGTTCGTTTGTTCGCACCTATATATATCAACAAGTACATGTAAATTACGTACCATATCTTATAAGAAAAGTTAGAAGTGGAAACTGGAAATGTACTGTGAAGTGAGGAAAATTGGGCAATAAAACAAAAAAATAACTAAACCATGTAAACCAGCTCTATTTGTAACTTGAAATAATAAAAAATAACACTTAAGAAATGGAGAAAGGTTAATGAAGTTTAAAAGTTAATTCAGTGAATGTGATATCATAGTTTAAATTTTCCTTGTTTTATGGCCAAGTTTACTCCAGCAGTCAAGTTTATCCTAGTTTACCATATGGAAAATAATTAATTTCAGAGGAAACAGGGAGAGAGTGCGGCACACGATATATTATCCCATACAGTTTTCTCTAAAAATTCTTGCCACCGCTGAAGCAAAAACTGAAATGATGCCGTTACATATACCAGTAATCAGTGCAAAATTGGTAAAATTTAAGGTACTGGAGCCATGAAATTTGCCCGGGTAGAGATGAGTCCAGGAAGTGTCTCTCTTCCAAGATAGTTAGTGATTAGAAGTTGTGCACCACCATCTCCCCTAGTATATAGTCCCGAGGTATAAATTTTACAAGAAAATTTCTGACCCCGCCGGGAATCGAACCCAGGCTGGCTAGTCTGGAGACAGACACGCTACCACAGAGCTAACTCGGCGGACTGTACTACAGAAAGTATTGATGTGTATATAGGTCCTTCGGACGTCCATAATGATACAGATGAAGATAGTGCGGATGAAGATATAGGAGGAACATTCAGCAACTTGAATTCACATCAGCTTTGTGCTGATGGAGAATTAGTGTTTCAGTCTCAACATGAGATTTTGAGAATTTCTGATACCAGTCAACTTCCAATAGCATGCAATGTGCATTCAGATTAAGCTGTAATGACTACTGAGACATAGAATATAAGCGGAATTAGTCAACGTAGTAAGAAGAAGATGTTCGCGATGAGGGGATAATTCCTTATTTTGGACGTCATAGCCTAAAGCAGTGCATTAGGGGAAACCCAATACGATTTGGCTATAAAGTCTGGTGTATCAATTTAAAACTTTGTTATTTGGTTGATTTTGAAATTTACCAGGGTGCTAAAGGTCAACATACCAATTACAAAGCAGAGTATGGCCTTGGAGGTGGAGTATTACTGCAGTTTGTGGACACCCTATCTAAAGACAATGAAAAGAAACATACTTCCCCATCACATTCTTGCTGAGAATTATTTTACATCTTTGAAACAGTGAACGCATTTACAGAAATGGGAGTGGGACTAATAGGTACCATAAGGGGAAATAGAATTGACTACTGAGACATATACGCTTAGTCATGTCACTGACATGAAGAAAAAATACAGAAGCTCATATGACGTATGTACAGATTTGAGTACGCCCTTGGTAATTTGTTGATGGAATGACAACTCCGTTGTTACCATGGTGTCTAATTGTGAAGGCATAGAACACTTGCAAATGCATCTCGCTATTCAGCTTCTCAAAACAAGATAGTGCAGATTTCACAACTTTTTAGGTAAAAACTTACAATTCAAATATGGGTGGCACAGATATAAAGGATGAAAACGTATCCAGCTATAGAACCAGCGTCCATTCAAAGAAATGGTGGTGGCCTACTTTCATCTGGATTCTGAATGTATCACTGCAGCATGCTTGGCACCTTCACAGAAGATCCACTAGAGCCACTGGCTCTCATACACCACTAGACCTATTGGAATTCCGAAGGAACATATCTATTGAAATACTGCAGAGATTCGGCCATCCAAGAAGTAAAACTGGTCCTGTGAAGACACCTATGACCAGCAGGGTTTTCTTAGGTTCTCGATTCGACAATGTGAGTCACTACATTTCATCTCAGAATAGGAGGACAAGGTGCGCTACGTGCAACCTACGACAATGAAGAAATGCGCAAAATGTGAAGTTGTCCGCCATGAAAAATGCTTTCTTGCTTTTCATGTAAAATGAACTGTTTTAAAAGAGTGACTGACCACCTCTGTGGTGTAGGGGTCAGCATGCTAGTCTCTTACGCAGAGGGTCCGGATTCGATTCCCGGTTGGGTTGAATTTTCTGGTTGAGGTTTTTCAGGGTTTTCCCTCAACCATAAGGCAAATGCCAGGAAATTCGGGGCCACAACATCCCTGAATATCACCGGCCTCATTCATCACCGAAATCATATTCATAACAAATCAGTAATACATATACAGTCGCCATCTAGTTCACAACAATAGAACCAGTCTCAACAATAGTACACAGGCCTTTGGATTTCACAGTGAAGATTAACTCGCGATATGACCAAAGATGTTAAAGCGAGTATAAATAACAGTGAGGAAAAAAAAAGAGTGACTGGATTCTAAATATTTTCATGAATTTTGTGCTAGAGTGTAGTCTCTCTTTTGGCACTATTTGTACATCCTTTACTGAATTTGAATATGATGTTAGAGTTAATTCTTAAAATAACCTTGATTGACAATTATTTGTGATTTAATTTATAAAATTATAGATACAAGTCATAAATGTTACATTATATGTCATTTCAAAATGTTCTATGACCTGCTGTAATTTAAAGCAATATTGATATCGTATGTGCTTAGTGTTGCGTTTTCGCACCAGGCCTATACAGAGTAATAAAGGGCACAAATAAAATTTCATTCATAGAAGGTTACTCCTTGGATATATATGTACAGAGGGTGCCAAAAAAATATATACACTCTTTCAATGACTACAACGTTAAGAATTATTATGATACAGAAAAGTTTCAAAGTTTAAAATAATGTGAACCAATATAGAAATCAGTCATTTATTGAAAGTGTTCAAAGTGTTGGCCATTGTGGTCCAGGCACAGCTAATAATGCTGACCGATGGAATCCAAAACATTCCTAATCATTTCGATTGGTATTTGGGCACATTCTCTTTCAATGGCTGCTCTCAACTCATCGATTGTAGCTGGTTTTGTGCTATAAACATTGTGCTTGACATCTCCCTACAGAAAAAAATCCATCGGGAGTCAAATCCGGTAAGCGAGGGGAGTACTCGGTACTACCTCTTCATTCTATCCATCTCTTCTTCAGGTGGCCGTTAAGATAGGCCCTCACATCGCGTGGTAGTGGGGAGGTCCTTCATCCTGCTGGAAGTACCATTCTTCATTCCTAAACATCTCTTCAATGCATGGCATGGTGGATTCCTTTAGCAAGTTGAGGTAAATTGCACCAGTCACGGTGCTATAAAAAAAGAAAGGTCCAATTAAACCAAATGCTGACAAACCACACCACACTGTAACTCCTGGTAAGTTCACATGGTGTTCCACTGTCACATGAGGATTGTTAGATGCCCAGTAGGTGCAATTGTGACGATTAATTGAGCCATTTAACTTAAACGTGGCCTCATCACTACACAATCTTGTAAGGAAATTGATTGTCCTACGCACATTTTGCTTGGTACCACTCACAAAATTCAATTCTCCGGTCATGATCATCTTCATTGAGAGCGTGGACTAATCTAGGAATAAAACTTTTCCATTGAGCATGCTTCAAAATGCGATGGACACTCGATTTTGAAAGTCCTGTCTCATGAGCTGCTTGCCGAACAGATTTTCTAGGAGATTGCTGAAACCTTTTGATGACTTCTCTTTCTCTTGTGGGGCTGGTGGATGTTCGTGTCTTCCGGAATTGTTCTTATGGACATTCTAAACAGTTCCTTCATCTTCAAACTTATCTCGCAAATGAGCAATTGTGAGTCGCATTGGTGCATCTCGTTGAAACTCCATTCTACCGTCTTTGCACTTCACTTATGTTCTCAGTCTTCCAGTAGCACTTTAGAATGAATTTTCTTTCCTCAAAGTTTAGTCTTACTTCAGCCATTATTTTAAGCGGTGACACTTGAAAAAATATTAAAAAGTGAGTTAGTTATGAGCTATTAAAGAGTGTATACATTTTTTGGCACCCTGTGTGTGTGTGTGTATATATATATATATATATATATATATATATATATATATATATATATATAAACTATAATTAGTAAAATTATGAAAATATTCAACAAAAAAAGTTATGGGCATAAATGGGTTGTTTAGTGTCTAGGGTGGAGTGTCATTCCTTTGTCAACCATGAGTTTACATATCGTGTAGATTGGATTTATTTACTGGAGGTCCCACACGTCTTATAAGGGTAAATCATGCTCGTTTTATACGTAAAGAGATGCGTTATCGGGGTGACTAACATGTCCATTGTGGAAAACTCTCTCTCTCTCTCACATTCGGCACTTGAGATTGCAACACTGTCTACAACTGATATTAGTTTTTTCATCATTGGTGAGATGTTCCGGAGCTGAGCCCCAGCTGAAATTAAGCCCTGCCAGTAATTAGGCTAATTATGACACTAAATGAGAAAAAGCAGTGGCTTTAAAGTAATTTGGTACAGTGTAAGTATACATTCTTGGAAATTTAAAAATCCATACTACTATATTTTCCCTATTGTTGTAAGATATCCTTTTAGTAAGACATTTATTATTTAATTTGGAAATCTTATCGGACAATATTTTTAACTCTCGGTTCTAACCTGGATTTTTGTACTATTATTTTGCGTCATTCTTATCCAAAGAGAGAAAGTTACTTTGTTTCAAGTTTCCTTCACTGACTTACTAGGTTGTGTTCATATTCTTTGTGACTCTGAGAAGTACGTATTGATTTTGTAACCTGTATTATCAGGGCAGATATGCAACCTAAAAATAAAGGCATTGGTTTACAGAGAATGTTACAAAACAACTTCAGTTGGTTGATACTGCAAATGACATTAATTGGCACCCTACTGCAGCCATTTAAACATAACTTTTAAAGATACAATCTAAGAGGAAATTGAATATATTTCCGCTGTTTCTACTTCAAAATGAGAGAAGATGTAACTTCTCATAGTTAGTAACTTGTTATTGTGAAATATTTCCTTTTCCTCAAACAAGCAAACAAACAAAACTTGTGGGTTTTAATTACTGTGTATTAATAATTTTAAATATGTAAAGTGAATTATCTCTGTCTAGTAATACTGCTTTTGTTCAGTAATCGAATCTGTGCTCCATTGCTGGGTTTGATTTATTCATTGGGTCTATTTGCTCCACTGCCCTCCCACTCTACAATTTTCCACATGTTTATTATATTGTCAGATATTGACTACCATATGAAACTGAGACCTACTATATTCATTAATAACAACAGATTCCTGGCGTCTGTTAAAAGTTCGGTAATATTCTGACATGGTTGTATGCAGCCTACTTTTTCAGCATTATACTGGTTCTTTATTTTGAGAATAACAAACAGAAAAGTTATAGAATGAATCTGTATCTCACCAACTCCTAAAAATGAAACAAATCAAACGGTCTAACCATGAAGATGAAGATGGTTGTGATGGTGGTGGTATAGTAACTATTTGTTAGAGTATAAAGTACTCCACTGTCGAAATAATCTAAGAATACCATCAAAATGACGAAGATAGGACGCCGAAAAAGACCAACTTAATCCTATGCTGCGTTCCCACAGGGCGTGAAACGCGTCAATTTAACTATCGTGGTTGCTCCAAGCTGGTTCTTTCTTGCTGGAAAGCGTGGTCTGTTCACACGGAAGGAACGAAGTAGTCAGTCGAGACGTGGTCATGGACGGGTTAGTTGCTGAAGGATGTGTGCTTAAGTGTTCAGTTTCAGCGAATGAAATCGTTCATTTCTTGCAGCAAAAAAAAAAAAAGAGAAGGAGATGATGGGTTAGCATAGACAGTGGACACTACAACGCAAAGCTTTAGAACAGCGGTGGCGAAAATGTAATCGTGCGCCGAGCCACTGTGTAACCTGCAACGTGCATAGCACCTATAGAGCAGTGACGTCGCCAGGATCAGAGCAGAGGGGGTGCAGATAGGGTGCGAGCTGTAAAATTGGGGTGCCAAGGTGTAAAAATGTGATACATAAAAAATCCAAAATGTCCTCTCATGCACTTTTGCGCATACTATACATTTGTTTATTAACATTAATATGTAACACCACCACCACCACCACCACCACCACCACCACCACCACTTACCTGGGAATGTGTGTTGAGTTTCCTAATGTAAAGCTATATGTCGATTACAATGGGCAGCGCCAAATTTGTCAATTAGATCCTCAATATCCAGCGCCTTTACGATATGCTCTACAGCGAGATCACTGAGACTTTCAAGGCCTGTTCTGTTCCCAAGTAAGTTTTAATGCGACGTAAACACGAAAATGCACGTTCACATCCCGCACTAGATAATGGTGTTACAATAGAAATTATGGAAAGTTTGTGAATTTCATGAAATGCCAATTTATACTTCTGAAGAATATTGACAAATTTTAAAATGTTTTCAGTAGTGACATCAAGTTCATTCTCATAATGTTCAATGGTTTTAGGGATTAGTTTCACTTCGGGTTCCACACCTTGTTCATCACATCCATAATGATGCATTAAGGGACGTAGTTTTTTGACATCCAAGAAATTCTTAGATCCGGGTTGCAAACACTTAATGCCTTTAATTATTGAGCTATGTTCAGAAAATCTGCATTCCAATTCATTAAAAATTTTATCAAGAATTGGTAGAAAGTCATCCGCATAGTAATCATCTTCTGACTCAAGTTTCTCCTTATGGTAATGCTGTATGTAACAGATTTTTCCAAGTGCTCAGGAAGATGGCGTGACCTTCCACGCCTGCTGTCTTGAATTCCATTTTCTTCTTTCAGTAAACAACCTTCTAGGCATATTTTTCTAAAATCCACCCTATAGTTTCGTAGAATCTTAAGGAGATCAATAGTGCTTTCAATCAAAGTGTACTCACTACCAATGTCACAATCTTTACTCCGTACAACATCAGACACAATTTTTATATCTTTCAACAATGTGGTAAATAAGCACAAATGAACTAAAAATTCCAGGTATATTGAATTAAATAACCCATAAGCCTCTTGTGATCTATTTCCTCTTCCTCTATCTTCCACTAGTCTGTGAAGCGTGACAATAATGACAGGCAATGTTTTCTTCGTAGCTTCGCAGGCTGCTGCTTGGCAAATCCACCTCGTCTTACTCAGAGCTTTCAGTTCTATAACAGATTTTCTCATTTCATGCTGAACATTAATAAAAAGGGAATGCATGGCTAATCCTGACATAAAAACATACAACTTCAAAGTGAAAACATACAAAGTGAAGTGGCGTCCAACAAGTTAGGCTAGCTGGTCTAAAATCTAAAAAGTGTTCATGAACTTTGTCATTTAAATAAAAACGAACGACGACAGATAACTTTCAGTTTTACTTACATCTTTAGTTTCGTCTACCATAATAGCAAAATAAATAGCGCTGTTTATTTGTTTATTACAACTTCAAGAGTAACATTAGCAACGACATTTAAGATTTCATCCTGAATTAATGGATGAGTATATTTAGCATTTTTTGGCCTTTCTTTTAGTTTGTCTTGTACAATGGGATTGTTTTTAGATATTAGCTATAGTAACTATAAGAAATTTCCGCGCTTTTCATTGTCTTGGGTTTCATTGTTGCCTCTCTGAGTGATAGTCTACCTTGTATAGTAGTAAACCTGAGAATTTCTATTATTTGTCCAACATACGATTTTCTCGCACCTTAATTGCGTGTGCTTCGCTTATCAAGATCCCAACTGATGTCTGTTGATCTCTTATTTTCATACGTCGGTATTCTTCCTATGCAGCACAACTTTGTTACGCGATTAAACATTTTCATGTTTTTTTTATATCTCTGCGTCGGCGGACAGTGCTTTTTTTTTCCAGCTTTTTTCCTCCCTTTGTTGTTAGGGACGACAACTACCACTCTCAGTCGAAAAAACGGCACGTGAAACAAAATGCAGCATCTTGAGAAATACTATTCAGATTGGAAACTTCTTTTCTCCTCCGGCTCCTTCCCAAATGTTTTTTTTCGGGTATTCACTTAACACGAACTGTTGAGGACCATCGGACACTGATTCAGCTATATCGAGAGAGAAGCCCTTTTCACTCTCATTAAGCGCGAGTACATCATACTCTATCGCTTTCACTTCACTTTCAGATTCTATTGTAACATCTTCATCTTCACTTACTTTTGTTTGTTTCTGCGTAATTTTTTAAAAGAAGTCCGAAATATTACGTTTTTGCCCGGTAGATACGAGGCGCATCCAGAAAGTAAGTTTCCCTATTTAAAAAAAACACATACTTCAGGAAAAAATTTATTGGCAATGTTTCAGCTATTTTTTAACATAGCCACCATCAGAATTGAGACACTTGTCGTATCGTGGGATCAACTTTTGTATTCCTCTGTCATAGAACTCTGCCGCCTGTGAATGGAACCAGCGTGCGACAGACGTCTTCACCTCTTATAGACCTGACAGAGCTGCCGATGAATTTCAATTGGCGCAATGCTTTGTGCAATAAAGAACTTTATCACCGACCGAACTTCGCAGGCGGTGGGGGGAGAAGGAATAAGAGCTTCCATTTCGGACCACTGCTGCCACGCTACTGGCACCAGGCGGGACCTGTCCGGCTGGCATATGATTGATACGTCATAGATCTGTTACGCATGCGCAATTGACACGGCTAATTACGTTTACTTTCAAGGGGAAAAAATCGGGAAACTTACTTTCTGGATGCGCCTCGTATTATATAACAGACTGTAGAATTTGCCTTTCTACAACCAAATCACTTAATCTCTTATAATTATGAACAAAATATTATTTAAATTAGTAACTCGTAAGAACACACTATGTTTGAAGTCAACTGTATACTGCACTATCGCACTGATGAAACATTTCCTCATAATTGCATTATTGTCGTGATACAAGCTCAGTTCGTAACACAGCTAATATGATGTCATATGAAAATTCAGATTCATTCAATCTTCCTGAAACTTCACAAATAGTCGTGTTGTTCTACGAAGATTATAGTCATGTTAAATATATTGAAAAATAATCAATATAACCTATAGGCTTACCAATAATGAGTCTGACATCGAAGAATGTTCATTGTCGAGTCGACTGCATTGCACCGATACATATTAATACTAACGACGTTCAAGCTGATGTAACGCTATTTAGTGATAGAGTAAAAGCAAGATTAACGTTGATTTGCGTTTAAATGTGAATCGTGTAAAATGTCAAATGTTATGTACAGTTTGAATGATGGCTAGGTTTTATTTCTCGCGTTTAATTAAATTTGTTTTACACTCTAAGAATATGTTTGTTTTTGTTCTTCAAAATAACTTATGCCTAGTATTTTTAAAAATGAATTGCCCAAATCAGGAAGTTTAAATGTCCTTTGGGGTGCGGAAAGGGGTGCTCCGATTTTTTATGGGGTGCTTGCGCACCCTTTCGCACCCCCATAGCGACGTCCCTGCTATGGAGGGAGGCGGATACCCGAAGGGGAAGTGATGACATAAACGGATTTTCATTTTCCTTACGTCAAGCACTTAAATATAATTTTATACAGTACAAGGCTACAAACTAATATTTAGTACGTGTAACGAAGATACAAATGAACAATAAATGGACAATATCACAACCTAAACTTAACTGTCTTCAGAATGTCTCTGCGACAAAGTTTCAAAATCAGGAATTATGTCACTTACTGCCACTCGTAGTTGATCACGAAGGTATTTGTTTGTCAGTCGTGATCGTGAAGATAATTTTTCACAAACGTAAGTTGTAGCGAACATGGCTTCAACAAAGCAAGCGAAAGAACGAAGCTTCGCATATTTATTTTTTGGCAAAGATTTGAAAAGTTCAACATTTGTCAAGTCCTTACATCTAGCTTTCATTTGACATCACATAGTAAATCAGTGAGTTGAAATTGAAGAGCTAACCGCATTATTCGTACATCTGCTGAAAAAGGGTCGACGTACAGAGATGATGATGATGATGATGATGATGATGATGATGATGATGATAGCAACAACAGTAACACTTAATCTTTTAGTGTTTCATCAGTAACATTAGCGTAATGCCGTTTTATGTTGTACAACCGTTTTCCTCATAATACTTGTGAACAAATCATACATTTAATATTCTCATCATATTGACAGCAAAAAATGCGTCCTCCCATCCGTACATGGTTTTCAGAGAGACATATGCCACTCGCAGGTCAGAGACAAATACAAATGGAGCGGAGTTTGACTCCAGTGAGTGAGAGGGTGGGGGTTGGCGGAGGTTAGAAGCAAGTGAAATGCACAGCTATCACTGCGTGCCACAATGTCTCGCGAGTCACGTTCTCGCCACGGCTGCTTTAGAAGCTTCCACATTTATTGAAGGAGAGCTTAAAAATCATCCTGAGGATTTCAGATATTCGTTGAGAATGACAGAGGTACAATTTAAAGATTTGTTAGAGCAAGTTCGACCTCTGTTAAAATGTGACACAAAAACTCTACGAGAAAAGCAATAACTGCAAAAACAAAATTAGAATGTAGAATGAAAGAGTTCATTCTCATAAACCAAGCAACTTTAGATTTGTAGATCTCATCAGTAGACTTTCCTGAGCTCTCACTCTCAGAAATTTTCTTTTAATTCCTGGCAACAGAACTTCTCAAGTTCTTAAATTTAATTATAACTTCCTTCAGTCCAAATGCTGGTATATTTACGGTAACAGATATTCGTTTAGCTGCTGCTGTGCCATATCACGATTCCTGTACTCGCCCAATGTTGAATTGTACCTACAGAACAAGTTTCATTTGGTATAGTTTCAAAAATCGTATAGTATCATTGTCACTAAATCAAAAAACAAGCTGACAAGACAACTTGCTTCACCAAAGCCAGGTGGCTCACGACTATGTTTGATCCCGTCACGACGGTATCGTGAACTGTTTGACGTTATAGGCAAGCTTACTACACCGCGTTCACACGGTTAGTGGCTTACAAAAGCGTAATTTACAGAAGCGTTTCACGCCCTGTGGGAACACGGTATGGGATTCATGATTATGACTACTCTGTACTAGTCTCCCTTAAGCCTTCGTTTTTCTGAACCGACGCACGTGGCATGCGTCGGTTCAGAAAAACCAAGGCTTTAAGGGGAGAGATTCAGGATGGGACTGCTCTCACATGTATGCCGCTTAGGTGGATTCTTTGTGCTGTCTGGAATGGAATGATGTGCATGCCTGCAGAATCCCTTTACCTTTCCACGTAGGCATCACCACAGTCCCACGAGGTACCGTGAGCCCATGAGAGAGTCCACTGTACATATAGCACTACCACCAGCAACTAATGACCACTTACTATGGGGTCCAAGTACGGTAGTAGTCCACAGCAGACTTTGCATCAGTTGCAAGCCCGAAAAGGGGCAAAGAAACGGAGATGATGATGATGAAAGAGGGGAAGTGCGGATGAAGTGGAGAGTGTTGCTGAAATGATAGAGGAAAACAGGAGTATCCCGACAAAAAACCTCTGCAACATCTGCTTTTTCTACTACAAATTCGATCACGACCTGAACAGAGATCAAACCAAGACCACCTGGATCGAAGACCAGCATACTAGCACTAGAGCCACATACGCTCCATGATTAGGAGTACTCTTGCATACTGATCACTTTGTCCAACACAAGTTTCATATGACCTCTTTGATACCAAAAATAGACTCTGTTGGTTAGAAGTGGCACTTAACTGTATAAGCTATGTCTAGTCTTTATTATTTTTTTTTAATTTATAGGTTATATTTTTACTTGAGTACCGGCACTTTAATGGAGAGTGTATGAATGTTGGCACAGCTGACAGGTTGAGTTGTAAGCATGACCACACCCATGCAGTGCAATACGTAATAATAGAAATGAAATGTCTCAGGGAATGCGTTAAATTGCAGCAGTAAAGAAAGCAATTTCCAGCAGAGTTATAATTAATACATTAATGGTACAGGTATAGCTAGGATTTTTTTGGAAAGGGAATCACCCTTTATGTTCTTCCCTGATTACTGGTGTATTTTATTTCAGTATTGTTATCAACAAATACACTTACCGGAAATTAATTTTATCAAACTATCTGTTTTCTCTTTCTCATAATAATAGAAACAATGATCTCAAAAAATTAATTTCATTGATTTTTATGAAAATAAATGGTTTTACATTTTTAACATGCCTTCTGTATAGACTACAACATTTTCCTAAAAAAGGTTTTATTTAGGTGCCTTCTTATTTACTTACATAGGGTGAGCCGTAAGTAATGTCGTTAATCTTTGAAATATTTCAAACAAAAGGTTTAATACAGTTTTTCTCGTTTTTGCTTCCTTTCCAAGATAAAAATTGTTTTATGTGAAACATTTCATAGTGTTTTTTTTGGGGGGGGAAAGCCATTGATTTAATTCTCAATATGCTCGGTCAGTTTAAGAGAGCAGTGTATTATTATTGAAAAAATTTTAAAGGTTTCTACCCTCATTAAGTGGAGTGACTTTACGAGATAGAATTAGAAGTGAGAAAATTAGGGAAAAATGACATCTCGGAGAAATGGTAACAAATAAAAACATACCAGTTCAGAGGATGCCAGTTAATCGTTTACCTAGGAAAATCTTAAATTATAGACCAAAAGGAACCCAAAACACAGGAAGACCATTTCACCGATCAACAGAAAAGATTTTGTAGTCACAGAACAGGCATTGGTTACCCAGAACTGCAAACGGAATTATTATTATTATTATTATTATTATTATTATTATTATTAATGTTAATGTTAATGTTAATATTTTAGTTTTAAATGTGCAGAAATTTGATCCGAACAAATTAAGTTTTCGTTCTGCAAAGGAATTTTTGCAAAGTTGCATTTGTTCGGATCAAATTTCTGCACATTTGAAGGACAAAACTAAAATTCTTTCAATAATTTATCATCATAATACACTGCTCTCTTAAATTGCCTAAGTATATTGTGAATTCAATTAATGACTTCCCCAAAACACGCTATGAAATATGTAAAATAATGTTACCTCGATAAGGAAGCAAAAACGAGCAAAACTGTATTAAACTTTTTTGTTTGAAATATCTCAAAGAATAAACCCCTGAAACTAATGATATTAATAATTGATTAAATGGCGATCTCACCGTGTTAATTGTGTAAGCATGTGCGGCTTACAGCTGTTTCAGTGCTTCTTTACACCATCCTTAGAGCCTACTAGATCTCAGCATCATCTCGAACTTCACTGCCTGTTGTGTGGGTGCGTTCGATTGTTGAAAAGTGTTGAAATGTTGTGTCAAATAGTGTGTGTGTTCTGAAATTGATCTGTTTGTTGAGAATTTGATCAGGATGTGTTTTGGTGTGTCTGTACATTTCATATTGTTCTAGTGTGTTGAGTTTTTGGTTTTTGGGTTGTATGTGTAGGATTTTCATGTCTGTATCTATGTTATTGTATATGTGGTTAGCATTAATTATGTGTTCGGAATATGTAGATGTATTGTGTCCTCTGGTTATTGCTTTATTGTGTTCTTTGTATCGAGTTTGGAATGATCTGCCTGTCTGTCCAATGTAGAAACTGTCGCAACTATTGTATGTGAGTTTGTATACGCCTGTGTGGTTGTATTTATTTGTTTGTGTTGTTTGTGTGTTGATATGTCTTTGTAGTGTGTTTTCTGTTCTGTATGCATACACAATTTAATATTACTGGCGATCAAGAATTCCGAACAAATAGGCTCATGCACAAGCTTAAAATAAAACGTTGGGAAACCACGTGCTAACTTGTAAGATCATGTTATATGTTATGTTCTACTCTATTATATTATTGGTGAAGACCACACCGTACACCGAGCCTGGCTCTTACGGTAGTGGCTAAAACATTTTTGTTTTATAATTTTAATTTGTACTCGCTAGCTAGTTAAATAAATAAATAAATATGTGCGGAAAATAAATGTGTTTGTTAAATGTTGGTTAAAAATGAGTAAATACATTACAATCGAAAATCATGACAGCTTTGAATTTCGTCCTGTGAATTGCTTTTATCATACAAGACTGCTGCATAAATTCATTACCAGTTGCGCGAGTTTATGAATAGAGACAAGCAGAATATTAAATTTCGTATTCTAAACATTCCGATAGCTATATGGCAGTAAGGATTTTCATATATATATATATATATATATATATATATATATATATATATATACAGGGTGATTCAGTGATTATGTTATGACGATAGAGGAGACAGTATGAACAACTTTCGTATAGGAACCTATGTCCGGAAACTTTCCGTTTGGTAGTTACAAGCCTAGATATGTTAGTCAGCGCAACCAGTTAGAATCGAAATCAAGGCTATCCTTTTGAAGTTTGATTGCAGACGACTGTTCCTGCAAAACGTTGGTGATTTCTCATAAACATGGTATAAGCTACTTGGCGTCGTAAATGATATTTTGACTGATTAAACCTCACAACTTTCCTTCCATTGCCTTTTGCTCTTGCATAAATGAAATGCATATCAGCAAGTTGCATGGAAAGTTGCAAGATTTAACCAGTCAAAATATCATTTACGATGCCAACTAGCTTATACCATGTTTATGAGAAATCACCAACGTTTGCAGGAACGGTCGTTTGCACCAAACTTCAAAAGGATGGCCTTGAGTTCGATTCTGGCTGGTTACACTGACTAATATATCTAGGTTTGTAATTATAAAACAGTACGTTCCCGAACATAGGTTCCTATATGAAAATTGTTCAGAATTGTCCCCTCTATCACCCCTAAGAGTTTGTAACATAGTCACTGAATCATTCTGTATATAGCCTACATAATATATTCATATATTGCACGATTTATTCCCCTTCCTTTAATATTTCTATAAATGACCACTGAATAGGGCTTTCCAGACGTTATGAGGAGACAATAGAAATGTTTTCCATGAAACACTTGAAAATCCCTAGTTACTCATTCCACTAACGTTCCGAAATTGTAAAGGGTAAGTTAAATCTCCAAATTTCCCTTAACCTTGTAGTGTCAATGAAATCGAAAAGCCAAAATAAAATACAGTCAACTCAGGATATAGTGAACCTCTGCGGACTTGCATATTTCGTTCACTATATCCGAAGTGTCTGTCCCCTAACCTTAAATGACAGAAATGAATGAAATTGTGAACAAGAAAATAAAATATTTCATTTTTGTGGAGTGGATTAAACTCCTGATTTATTTAAACTATGCTATCGACCCAAGTCCGCTTGCGAAAGACCACGTTCAACGTCACTTATAATATTCGCCTTATCTTCCAAACAAAACACTTTACGCTTCGACATTTTTATACAATATATTCACTGTTGGAACACTAGATCAGGTATAAATGACAAACGCTGTTATGGTATGTCTGCGTACTCAGCCTTGGAATTTCCCGGGTCACTTAATGGAAACTGGGAGAGAGTTGACGGAGTTTGAAAGCCATCGAAATCTTACCTTCATTTATGCTCTGGACATAATGTCCATCCCCCTTTAATAAAAGAAGGCAATTTCATTTTCCGTTGTTTCGATGCTATCAGTCATAATGAAAATGTTTCTGAGGACAAAAGGTAACCATTTGACAGTAGAGGATTAGAAATAACAGTAGAGTAGAGTACCTGAGAACAGAATGTCAACCCTTCGACGGTGGAGTGAGGCAAGGTCGTCACGCGTTGTCTAGATTTACAGTACAGCTCATTGCTTAGGAATCACTAATCCTACCTTTGTCCTTTGACTAAAGGAATAAGAAACTTAGAATGTTGTTCCAACACATTCGTTCAATTTTATACAGGAAGGTCTGACTTCAAATAAGAATTTGTCAGGATACAAGGTTCACTATAAACGTAAATACATATTAAAGTACTTTTTAATGTATGCGGATTTACGTTCACTATAGCCGAATGTTCACTATAACCGAGTTCACTATACCCAGAGTTGACTGTAATCCAATTAAAGTCTTTTCAGCTCTTAAATATCTTCTTATATAGACCTAGTGTAAATTAATGTTATAAACGGGTTTTTAACCATCAATTTTGGTGTCTACTTAACATAATATTATTCAGGCTTCCTTGCATGTTGTACATGGCGACTCGTGAGTTCTCTATTTTTGGTTTAAATATTCTGGAGAAGTATCCACAAATTAGCCTATACGATTATCATTTCATAAGTCATGGCAAGTATGTTATATCTTTCGAATAACCGAAAATGTGGTTAGTACAGTATATACTGTACGTTTGGAAACCTATTGTACACTGTATGGCAGTGATGTCAAAGCAAGCGCATTTTTCTGACCTTGACGTCGTGCGCGGGCAGCAAGCCCTAAGTATGGAAAGAGGAAGGGTTGTGTATATGAATAAGGAACCTGTTGGATTAAGAAAACAGTGGTGTACAAACTTCAAACGGAACGTGAAATTTTATGTCGTTATTTTTATATGGCTTCTTTCTGTTTAATATTATCTATATTGTCTGTAAAACAAAAGTACTAAAACTGATTTCTTAATATTGCACTTGTGTTTTAAATCTTAATAACATAATAGAGAGTTAAGAAGGAATATTCACTTAAATTCCATAGTAGTATAATATTATACTGTATTAAGTGGATGAAACACATCATTCATAAAGAAAGTGATATTCCAAAGAAAGAGATTGAGTATGACATGATAAGTTGGAATTTATATTGATGATATCTTTAGCCTTACAAAAGTAATAAATAAACTAATGAAAACAATATTATAGTACAAAGCAAAGTTACCTAGGTAGGCCTACTGTATCTGTTTTAAGTGTAACTAATATTACATAAAACTCTTATCGCATTATGCTTTTAAGGTGATATTTGTGAGCAACTTCCTATCATCAGAATATTAAATTTTTTCTCGAAATGTGCTGAAGCTATAGAGCTGACATTTTTACAACACATGGCCACGTATCTTTTGCTTGTGATGTAACAGTAGTTGCTTTGTTAATTCATTTCCTTACAAACAATTTCCATGCGAATATTTTCAAAATTTTCAATACACTATCTTCAGCAGTACGTATATACGGTATATTAGAGTTACGAAAATATTCTGTAAGGCTACTAAATAAATAGGCCTATACCTGAAAATTTCACTTTTCTATACGAAACGTTGAGAAAATATTTCTTTTGAATAAAAGAATCAAACTTGTGAAAAATGAACATTAAAATTAAAACTTACATTCTTATAATGCATACGAGCAAATGCTGGGTAACTTTCGGTGGTGGAACCCGGACTCATTTCACCGGCATTATCACCTTCATATCATTCAGACGCTAAAAACCTAGATTTTGATACAGCATCGTAAAATAACCCAATAAAATAAAAAAAAATTCTTATAATGCACTTATACTTCTCAGGCAAATCTAAAAATTAACATGGATACAGTTTTAATAAGTTCTCTTCCCTTTATTGAATCAGTGCTGGCCATCCCTGAATATAGCTCGACCAAGCGGCATATACCATCTCTTTCGTCTGTCTCTTTCCTTTCCGCTGTAAAGCGCTCAGGCTCTCCTAGGCTCTAAAGCGCGCGCTTGCTTCTGTGGGCATCAATAAATTGACATGCCTGCTGTATGGGATGCCACCGCTAGATTGCGTGTGTTTGCATTGGTGACTAGTTGACAGCACATACAAAAGTTAGTAGACTAGAGGCTGTGCTCCAAGATAGATGTAGACTAGGTAAACTTGAACAGCGGTCATACGTGAAAATTGCAGTTCTTTCGTTGGTAGAAATGCTTGTCAGTGTTATTCTGAGCTACGAGAAGCATTGGGTGATAGACGATAGTGCATTGGGACGTCCTCCCTACTCGCCTTATCTCAGTCCATGGTACTTTGATCTCATTCCGCAATTGAAGAAGCCGCTGCATGGGAAGCGGTTTGCAAACAGGGAGGACATCATAACAGCGTTTCGACGAGAGGTGGTATACATAGACGAATCGCAGACAGTCGATGGTATTCAACGCCTGCATCATCTTTGGCTAAGATGTGTGGAAGCTCTGGGGGGATCATTTTGAAGGATGTTATCTGTGAGTAATGCACTTTGTTTCCTTTTGTGCATAATAAAACAATGTGTGTGTGTGTTTTTTTTTCTAATCTTTATTTGGACAACATGCTCCATTACATAAGCAATACTACATGTCTGGTTTGTGCTTGCAGGATTACAATGTTCTTACAATCATATATGCGACAGAATTTATTACTTATAGGGCAATGTAATTAATGCCATTGTGACTAGAATGAATATATCATATTATCAACTTAGAAATAATTTTGAATAGTGTATATTATATGTTACATTGTTATTAAGTATTCTGATATTCTATTATGAGACTTGTATCCTACATTATTATTTATATTAACTTAATATAATCATATTTTATTTTACTCTATTTTGACAAATTTTATATGTTTGAATATAATCCCTCAACTAATGTCTTATTGGTATTTATTACTTATTCTTAATCTATTTTGTGAACTCTTTTTCTGTATAAGTTTAAATTCTAATTCTATAGTTTTTTTTTACCTTAACGTGTTCAACATTTCGTTATCTTAATGCTATACGTTTCGTCTACTTTCTAGATCTACTTCTCTTACGAATTTACAATATTCCTTCAAGTATTTTTCCATGAGATCGGTCTTGTTCGGTGGCCACCTTCCTCCTTTGAAATTTATGATCATTTTCAGTTTGTTTCGGGGCTTGTTGTATTTCGTGCACTCGAGTAAAATATGATCAACTGTTTTTTCACCGTTATTGCAGCTGCATGTTGGGTCTTGTATGATGCGGAATCTGTGGTAGTATGCGTTGATTCTTCCATGACCAGTTAGCATGGTTGTCAGTCCAGCTGAAACAGGTATGTGTAGTGCTAGTCTCTGCGAGACTTGTGGAAAATATCTTCTTGTTTCCGCACCGTTTTTTGCTAGCTGCCACTGATTTTCCCACTTCGCAAGGCTTTCTTCTCGCGAAGTCTTTGTTACTCCACTCATTGGGGATCTTGCTGTAGTGGAGTGTATCTTCTCTTGTGGCTTTCTTGGCAAGGCGATCGGCAAGCTCGTTCCTGAAGATCCCTATATGCGCCTTAACCCAGCTGAAGGTTATGATCCAACCTGTTCCTCTTAAGGAAGTCAATTCCTTTCTGATTTCTTCTATTAATGAATTGTGGTTCCTGCTGTTTTGGAGGGAGTCTAGGGTGATCTTACGGGGTGTGTGTGTGTGTGTGTGTGTGTGTGTGCGTGCGTGCGTGTTTGTGTGTGTGTGTTTTTTTAGTGCTGTTGTTTGAATTTAATCGATTAATCGATAAATTAATCGAGTTTTGATCGATTTGAAAATATGTTTCAATATACTTGTGATACACAATTATTGTTAAATTTAACTTCTGTTCGATGATAAGCATAAATATTAAATGTTGTATATCTGTATATTGTATCGTTATATTACAAAACAACTATTTCAATTATTTATTAACATATTTATTATGAGGCTTATAATTTATTGTGTAACTTTCTCCAGGAATTTTTGAGACAAACATAAATAAAAAAGTATGAAGACTCATCTAGTTAATACTGCTTCATCCATGATTTTAGTTCACACCTGTAGAGTAACGGTCAGCGCGTCAGGCCGCGAAACCAAGTGCCCCGGGTTCGAATCCCGGTCGGGGCAAGTTACCTGGTTGAGGTTTTTTCCGGGGTTTTCCCTCAACCCAATACGAGCAAATGCTGGGTAACTTTCGGTGATGGACCCCGGACTCATTTCACCGGCATTATCACCTTCATTTCATTCAGACGCTAAATAACCTAGATGTTGATACAGCGTCGTATAATAAGCCAATAAAATAAAAATAAAATCCATTATTTTAAATATGTGAGTGCATTCACATGCTCCGAATTAAGTGCAGCTCTAGTTTAGTACCGTAACAATGTTTCCTGCATCACTAAACATGAGGAAAAAAAACTTTTTTCTGTCAAGCACTTCTCAACGATCGTTTAATTTAACTCCAAATGTTTCACATAGTTTACCTCCCAAATTCTCATATGACATAATAGAGTTTACACTTTTCACAGACCACAGAAAAGTGATTTTTTTTTTCTTTATCAAACTAAACACACAACCTTCATATACAAACTCAGTACAGAAACTGCAACTGCAAAACTACAGCGAGCGGTCGGAACAGAAGACTGGCCCCTATTGTAATCGAATTACCAGATTTTAGAAAGATAAGAATATAGTTACGCTCTCACTTGCACACAGTGTAGACATGGCTATTTTATAAAGGATGAGGGAGACGAATTCCAGAAAAGTATGTATTTCATATGCTAGGAAGATGAGGTGGAGGTTTTCTTGGAAAACCATAAAACTTAATAAGGGTTTCGCATTGTGTTTCAACTTTCAGTAGAGATAGACTAGGTCACTGTCCTCTTTCTGAAGTGTTTTTGCAAAGATTTTCCCTACGCTACCTACTTTGCAGTTAGAAAATAACAGTACTATTGTGCTTTTAAATAAGCAATTTCCGAGAGAGGAATATTGTCGGAATTTTTAGTATGAGTTTGTATTAACAAAATAATAATTAATACAACTACAACTGATTAATTATAATCGACTCGTTTAGTCGATTAAATTTTTTGATCGATTAATCTTACAACAGAAATTGATCAATTAATCGATTACATTAATCGAATAAATCCCATAACACACACAGATATATAATATTTTGTCGTTGTGAGCAGAACTACTGCATCGTTCACTGCAATAAGAAAAACGAAGTAAATATTACACACAAAAATACACTATATTTTATTCATAACAAATGCCGCAGCCAGAAAATGAGTTCGAAATTAACTAAAACGACGAAAAGTACCGACTTTTGGTGAGAAAGTGACAAAGTGACAAAATACACAAGATAATAATTTTATTTTCATCAGCCTTTGATGGTCGAAACGTTGGATGTCACAAGCAAGGATGTTTGTCGGCTAGAAGCAAAGTACAGTTAACACGGGAAAACAATGTGTGGCATATCGCAAGGGAAGAAGTGAAAGAAAAAGTGAAATACGTTTTATTTTCCGCAAGTCACCTATGCACCTGTCACTACTTGGGCCTGATAACTCGACCAACAAGCTAACATTTTATTAGTTTATTGTATTTAAAGCAAGTTTAGAATTTATTACGTTGTTAATATTTGACAAAGTAGGTACACATTTTTACCCTTATTTTACGCATAACGTAGAAAAGTTATATGCATAAATCCCTAACCTTATAATATGTATCCGTGGTTATTCCACTGAGTTCATTATTGATTACCAGAGTGCCTACCAGTAAATGAGGGGTTCACAACCAGAGTGGACCAAGTCCATCTGTAATAGTTCTGAGATATTGAGTCTTAAAGTTCCTGGCTCACGCTTAGCAACCTTCAGCTTCCATAGGAAATGCTGCGCTCTGTGGAGTAACAAATGAGTTATGGACTTCGTTTGTTATGGCAATGAATAAATCTAAGTTTCCTTCATCCGAGATTGTATTAATACACAAACTGATCACTGGTGGATTTGGTCCACTCTGTTTGTGAGCCCCTCAAATATTGATTACGATAGATGAAGTCCGCCGAGTTAGCTCTATGGTGGCGCGTCTGTCTCCACACTAGCCGGCCCGAGTTCGAATCCTGGTGGCGTCAAATATTTTCGTGTAAAATTTTTACCTCGGGACTAGAGAGATGGCGGTGCACAACTTCTAATCACTAGATTGTGCACCAATATGCCTGGGTTAAATCCCAAATATCTCCGCAGTTCATATGAAGAGAAGACGTGTCACTGTTGATAGTGATTCGTCCGTCGGACGGGGACTTCAAACCTGGTGGCCCCCTTAGTGCTATTGGACAGGATAGGCTACGTGCCTCATTTTCATCATCGTCCTCATCCATTCCTTACACATACACTCACGAAATAACTCTCCACAGATACACACAGCGTGGCCTGCCGAAGTGATGTGCGTGCAACTTGAAAATTGGGTCAGAGTCCTGTCATCTATCCGCAATATACGTAACCCGAATCACGTGACTGAAGAGGGTATGCACTATAGTCGTGTCGCTGTTATTTCCGGTGTGACTCCTCCCCTTTGCTTACGTCTTAGGAAGTGAAGGCTCTATAAAGTCTAGGTAGGTAGTATCGTTCGCCATTTTTGTTCTTTCGTTGCCGAGCTACCAGATGAATGTATTTGCTTCACCGTTAAACATTATCATGCCGTAGCTCCTATGATAATAAATCAAACGCACTGTAATTGAGCAAATAATTGAGCGGCAAATAATGTCCTCGTGTGATTTCTGCGAACGCCAACGAAAGAGCCAAAATGGCGGGCGATTATATTAAGTATTTATCGAGCCTTAGGAAATTCATTACATCATCAATAGCGAATGACAAGACGCACACGTTTAAATGTAGCCGACCTGCAACGTGATTGGATGCCGGAAATAAGAGCGACTGGACTATAACTCATTGTTTTCTGAAGAAAAATAAACACAAGAATAAATAACCAGACGATTGAGTAAATTGCAGAGATCTGTTAGCAGAGTTTATTAGGCGTTGAAGTCTGGTGAGATTCAAACCAAACAACGGAAAACAAAATTCCCCAAATATGAAAAAGAATTGCGTCTATTAAAAATTATATACAGTGTTTTTCCGAGGTGGTGTTACAAACTTTCAGGGATGATGGCGAAGATCACATGTATCAATTTTAGATAAGGAACCATGGTCCGGAAATGATTGAGTCGAAAGTTATAAGCAAAAATAGTTGTGTGGAATTGTAATTGTAGTTTGGTACCACGTGCCCTCCTTCCCTTAACCTTTGGAACAGTCGAGGAAAGATGGTTTGGGCCGGATGTCTCCTACGTGGGTACTTGTCCCGATACAATGTGTGAGCTTGTGTACTGTTCCCATTGGCTCATCCATATTCGAAAATCAGGTCTGCTTATTCCGCTCTCGTGTACTCCTCCATTTCACTAGGACTGATCGACTGGACACTGCAACTTGTACACATACACTGCTGTCTACAGACGTGCATTTCAGGACCGACCATGTCCGTTACACATTACGCTATCTGCATTGCTTTAGTGTAGTTTCCTGTCCCCATCCCTCAGACGCGCACTAAATGGAATACTGTAAGTAGACAACGTAAACAACGTCAGATGAATACAGTATGTGTAAGATGTACAGATAAATACACATAAATAATGTGTATAGAGGAATAAAATTATTTCATTTCCACACAACTATTTTTGCTTGTAACTTTCGACTCTGTCATTTCCGGACCAGGGTTCCTTATCTCAAATTGATACATGAGCCCTTCGCCATCATCCCTGAAAGTTTGTAACACCATCTCGGAAACACCCTGTATAAAAGTATCATACGGGTACCAGAATTGATGTTAGTAAACAGCAGAAGTATGGAACGAATATATCACCATTACTTCCAAGAAGACTTTGTGAATCTAACTCTCAAGAACTCAAGATCTTTCCGGCAGTGATTTAAGAAAAGCTTGACTGGCCCAAATATATGCAAAACCTGCTCTTTGACGTAAGACTACATATTAAAACTTAGTATGTCTATTACTGATAAATACGAGAAAAATTCATACCGGCACCGGGAATCGAACCCAGCTTTTCGCGCTGAGCGCTCTTTAACAACTGAGCCATGTCGGGACACGATCCACAGCGCCGGCCGAACCCCTCTCGTAGTACTGTTTTACGGCCTTACTACCTGCATTTAAGACGATACACGTCATATGTATGCAGGAGCGCATATTAAATGACTTTGTGGCCGTATTCAACATCAGTTTAATGAAAACTGCTAACAGTACTACGAGAGGGGTTCGGCCGGCGCCGTGGATCGTGTCCCGGCATGGCTCAGTTGGTAAAGAGCGCTCAGCGCGCAAAGCTGAGAGGTCCTGGGTTCGATTCCCGATGCCGGTACGAATTTTTCTCGTATTTATCAGTAATAATACAACTGACTAGTTAAGACTAGTCGTGTAATATTCAATGAGGTGGGCGAGACCTCATTCATATGAATATTTGATATATACTTAGTATGTCTAATTAGATAACTACAACTTTATGCCACCCACAGGCTACTAATCGTTTCGTCTATGCATGATGCAAATTTGTTCAAGTCTCGTCAAATGATACAGAGCAGTTAGTAGCGTTAGTAGCCGTCAGACTCCGATCTGTGCCTGCGCTATGCCTCACGTTGCAACTGGAGAAAGGGAGCCAACATCGTCGTTAATAATATCGCATAATATACCTATTTTTCTGAAAACATACATTTATATTTAAAACTGATAATAATGAGTACTAACCTATGTTAACAAGAATTGTTCAGAATTATGTCTGTCAGTAGCGAGCATTCTTCTCTATTGTGTGACTTACTTACTTACTTACTTACTTACTTACTTACTTACTTACTTACTGGCTTTTAAGGAACCCGGAGGTTCATTGCCACCCTCACATAAGCCCGCCACTGGTCCCTATCCTGAGCAAGATTAATCCAGTCTCTATCATCATATCCCACTTCCCTCAAATCCATTTTAATATTATCTTCCCATCTACGTCTCGGCCTTCCCAAAGGTCTTTTTCCCTCCGGTCTCATAACTAACACTCCATATGCATTTTTGGATCGCCCATACGTGCTACATGCCCTGGCCGTCTCAAACGTCTGGATTTAATGTCCCTAATTATGTGAGGTGAAGAATACAATGTGTGCAGTTCTGTGTTGTGTAACTTTCTCCATTCTCCTGTAACTTCATTCCTCTTAGCCCCAAATATTTTCCTAAGCACCTTATTCTCACACCCTTAACCTATGTTCCTCTCTCAAAGTGAGAGTCCAAGTTTCACAACCATAAAGAACAACCGGTAATATAACTGTTTTATAAATTGTAACTTTCAGATTTCTTGACAGCAGACTGAATGATAAAAGCTTCTCAACCGAATAATAATAGGCATTTTCCATATTTATTCTGTGTTTAATTTCCTCTTGAGTATCATTTATATTTGTTACTGTTGCTCCCAGGTATTTGAATTTTTCCACCTCTTCAAAGGATAAATTTCCAATTTTTATATTTCCATTTCGTACAATATTCTCGTCACGACACATAATCATATACTTTGTCTTTTCGGGATTTACTTCCAAATCTATCTCGTTACTTGCTTCAAGTAAAATTCCCGTATTTTCCCTAATCTTTTGTGGATTTTCTCCTAACATATTCACGTCATCCGCATACACAAGCAGCTGATGCAACTCGTTCCATTCCAAACCCTCTCTGTCATCCTGGACTTTCCTAATGGCATACTCTAGATAGAGCAAGTTAAAAAGTAAAGGTGATAGTGCATCTTGCTTTAGCCCACAGTGAAATGGAAACGCATCTGACAGAAATTGACCTATACGGACTCTGCTGTACGTTTCACTGAGACACATTTTAATTAACCGAAGTAGTTTCTTGGGAATACCAAATTAAATAAGAATATCATATAACATTTATTTTGTCTTCAAAGTTCCCCACATATAAAAATTTACATAGTGAGTTCGAGGTTACAAGAAGGCCAAACCCATTGCTGAAAACTCTGTCCTTAAAAATCTCTAAAATAAGATTTAGTGATTCGTAAGCAGTGTATGCAGTAGCAGAATTCTTCTGATAACAATTTGGCTGGCAATGAATGTCTGTTAATTAAAAAAATCGTAATATTCCTGTTTGATATCTTGCAGCATTGATAGTTTCTTCTTAAAAAAATAGGCCCTATTATTCTGCTTGCACTTAAACCACATCACGCACCAATCTTTTCATTATGTAGTAGGACTTCATGCACAAGTCGGGGTTTTCTGCGCTCCAGTACTGGTTGTTTTGTGTAATGATATGACCATGCAATTTGAAACAAGCTTCATCCGAATTTATGATTAATTCAGAATCTATTCTCCTATCATCAGTACCCTTCAGCATACAGTTACAAAATTGGAATCTACTCGCGTGATCGCGTGGTAATAATTCGTGGACTATTGTACAGTAATTTTATAGGGATTTAATGTAAGCTGTTAAGTTGTAGTTCTTGCTGAGAATCTGAAACGCCTGTTTTCTGACCAAGCCGACGGAGATATTTTTGGGGTTATGTTTGAGTCCTCTTATTTCACCTAATTTTTCTTCATTGTAGACCTGCATGTGGTGAAAGTTTTTTTTTTTTTATTTTTTATTTCGTTCAGAGATCCCTATCTGGAATAGAATTGTGAGGATATTTTCTTGGCAATCGCTTTACTACAGTTGTGCACGAGTTTGTTTGAACATATATATCGTACATAAGAACTCTTTGCTTTAGTCTAGACCAGTGATTTCCAAAGTGGGGGTCGTGTAAAGAGCTGAGGGGTGTCACGAGATGATTTACAAAATAAAGACGTCTTATTAACATATATTTATTTTTCATTTATAAACATAAAAATAAGCAATGATGAAAAAAAAAATAAAAAAATATTTAAATAATTATAAGGTACAAAGTAGTTATTGTGATAAATATGCCTGTTTTTATTCTTCCAGAAAACAGCCTCTCAAATCTGGACTAAGCATTCGATACACACAGTGATATCATTTGAAGTTTAAAGCGGTTTCTCAGTTTTGTTTTGATGACAATCATAAAGGAGAAATTTGTTTTTCATAAACACGAGGTTTCAAATGTTATACAAAATTTAAGAGCTTCTTTTTGAAGCTCTAGGTATTCTCTTGACACAGAACTGATGTATGCTCTTCGAAGAAAAACGTTAGTTTCAACATTCCATCAGTAGGTACATATTTCAACGACTTATTTCTACATATATACATACTGTACATATATATACACAGGAAGGGTAAAAAATTTAGTATACGATCTTAGGCCATTTTGAGTGAAAAAGTTCATATGAACATAGGTCCGTTTTCGAGCGATGGCAGAGCTAGATGCATTTTTTTCTAAAACGTCTCACCCCAACGTGAATCAGACGTTACCATGTGCTGCTGACGTGAGAACATGAGACAAGGTCACCGATCGCAATGAATGACGTACGGTAACGTTGGAATCTGCACTGTGAGCGACGTGGATAAGTTCATTCCCTCACAGACGGGGTGATGGGGCATTACAAATGTCCAATCGCCTGCCCTTATCTGATGTAATAACACAGATCCCGCACACAACACAAATACACTATCGCTTATCAGTTCACAGCAGTTCAGTCAGCTACTTACAATACAGTAGTTATACAGGTACAGTTATCAGAAGTGTTAAGTTGTGTTTTTCAAGATGCCTTATAAATTTTCGACTGCAGAATACGCCAATATTGTGTATGTTTATGGTTTGTGCGATGGAAGTTCCTTGCGTGTTGTCGCTGAATTTGAACGACGCTTTCCGAACAGAAGATACCATATCGAAGAGTATTTACTGTATTTGGGGTTGGATGAAAGACTTGGTATAGCAAAGGAAGGTGAAAACGAGAGAGGCACTAATCGATCGTATTTTCGATGCTGCACGCCGCATAAAGAACAGCCACGTGCAACTCTCGAGCGACGAGCGCGATTCACGCCCGAGCGCAACAGTGCATTGAAGCAGAAGGAAGTACCTTTGAAAATGTGCGAAAACATCGACCCCGACATCTAGAATATTAGATATGTATGCATACATGAACATAAACTTTAAATTTGTCCTTTATCTGTCTCTAAACGCGAGTTAGTACAATGGAATCTCAGAAGTTTTTGTGAAATCAAAGAGCCATACCTCCGTAACCGTTCGAAAACGGAACTATATTCATATGAAATTTTTGACTCAGAATGACTACAGAGTTCACATCCCAAATTTTTTACCTTTCCTCGTGAGTCACCCTGTATTGAATTTCAGCCAGTTGAATGCAGTGGATTCAATATAAATCTGTGACTGACGTAATTGTTTTGAGTTTCTTCCAGAAAATACTCAAAAAGCTGTTGCTTAAAATCATACTTCGGTTGGTATCCATTAGTTTTGAGTAAAATTATAGTTGTGATTTTACAGGGATTCATATTGTAATTTAGTTGGTTATTTAACGACGCTGTATGAACTACCCGGATATTTAGCGTCAGTGGGATTGGTGATAGCGAGTTGTTATTTGGCGAAATGAGGCCGAGGATTCTCCATAGATTACTTGATATTCACCTTACGGTTGGGAAAAATGTCAGAAAAACCCAATTAGGTAATCAGCCCAATCGGGAATCGAACCCACGCCCGAGCGCAACTCCGAATCAGACGATAAGCGCCTCTATCGCCTGAGCTAAGCCGGTGGCTTTAGAAATTTACATTTTTCGAATGGAGTCAAGAACCGGTACGGGAGGGTGAGGGTCGCGAACGGAAATTTCGCTCAAAATTGGGTTGCGCCTTGAAAAAGTTAGGGAATCACTGGTCTAGACTATACTTACGTTGTGGCGTAACTAACATAGAACAATGTAACTTATGATGGAAGAGTGGAACAGAGAAAAATTCTCTCCGGCACCGGGATTTGAACCGGGGTTTTCAGCTTTACGTGCTGACGCTTAATCCACTAAGCCACACCGGATTTTCATCCCGATGTCGGATCGAATCCTCTCAGTTTAAGTTCCACCTCTTGGGTTCCCTCTAGTGGCCTACCCTCATGCACTGCGTCATAGATGTATGACAGTGGCACAATGTCCACACATGTGCAGAGGTGCACTCGTTATGAGTGACTAAGTGGCCGGGATCCGACGGAATAAGCGCCGTCTAAATCACTAAGGGTGCTAAGCATAGACATTTCACTAGCCCACGCTACGAGCGTGCTAAACTAGCCCCGGCTATTGAGTGATTACTTGTACAGGATTCATATCATATCATATCGCTAACACTGGTTTATGGATACGAAAAACGTTAGTTCGCTGATCATCCACCGGAAGCCCGGGCTAAGAATGTCTATGGATATGGCCCAAAGTGATTATTTTCCGCATATCATATATTACGATGTACCGAAGTACAATGCACTGAAATATCATATGTACTTCGGTACATCGCAATGTATGATATGCGAAAAATAATCACTTCGGGCCATATTCATAGACATTCTTAGCGCGGGCTTCCGGTGGATGATCAGCGAACTAACGTTTTTCGTATTCATAAATCAGTGTTAGCGATATGACATGATATGAATCCTGTACAAGTAATCAGTCGATAGCCGGGGCTAGTTTAGCACGCTCGCAGCGCGGGTTAACGAAATATCTATGCATAGTAGCCTTAGTGATTTAGACGGCGCTTATTCCGTCGGATCCCGGCCATTTAGTCACTCTTAACGAGTGCACCTCTGCACATGTATGAACATTGTGCCACTGTCATACATTTATGATGCAGTGCATGAGGGTAGGCCACTAGAGGGAACCCAAGACGTGGAACCTAAACTGAGAGGATTCAATCCGGCATCGGGATGGGAATCCGTTGTGGCTTAGTGGATAAAGCGTCAGCACGTAGAGCTGAAAACCCCGGTTCAAATCCCGGTGCGGAGAGAATTTTTCTCTGTTCCACTCTTCCATCATCATATGATGACGCAGAATTTCTGCACTGAAATATCATATGTACTTCGGTACATCGTAATAAATGTAACTTATGCACAATGATAACAATTTTAATGTTGTTTAAGTGTAGACGTTGGTAATAATGAATATGAAAATACTTTCACCGCGAGCGCGTGTGTGTGTTTGTGTGTGTGTGTGTGTGTGTGTGATGCTCTAGGCCTAAGTCAGTCCTGACAAGCAAAATCCAATAATTGTTCTCTAAGCAGGGTCTATTTCTGTGACATCATCAGTTCAACTGGCGGCAGGAATACGATTCTCATCCACGGCATGCCTAATGCAGTAATTAATCTCAAAGTTCTATGTAATACGGAACGTGAGATGAAGGAAGCTCGTTCTCTGATTCAGTACTTTGGATATGATTATCTACTCTGAGGAAATAATATTAATAATTCCATTATTAGTCATATTGAATTAATAATAATAATAATAATAATAATAATAATAATAATAATAATAATAATACACCACCGGCTTAGCTCTTGCTTGCCCTCCGATCCGGAATTGCGCTCGGGCTTGGGTTCGATTCCTTCTAGGACTGATTACTTGGTTTGATTTTTTCCGAGGTTTCCTCCAACCGTAAGGAAAATATCAGGTAATCTATAACGAATCCTCAGTCTCATTTCGCCTAATATAATCTCACTATCACCAATCCCATCGACGCTAAATGACCTAGTAGTTGATACAGCATCGTTCATCGTTAAACAACGAAGTAATAATAATAATAATAATAATAATAATAATAATAATAGTTAATAATAATAATAGCAATAATAATAATAATAATAATAATAATAATAATAATAATAATAATAATAATATCTTAGGAAACATAGTATCACAGAACTACAAAAAGCAGCTGTCGTAGGACACATTAACAAACAATAAAATGTGGTAGTACTTACTTACGGCTTTTAAGGAACCCGGAGGTTCATTACAGCCCTCACATAAGCCCGCCATCGGTCCCTATCCTGAGAAAGATTAATCCAGTCTCCACCATCATATCCCACCTCCCTCAAATCCATTTTTTATATTATCCTCCCATCTACGTCTCGACCTTCCGAAAGGTCTTATTCCCCTCTGACCTCCCAACTAACACACTATATGCATTTCTGGACTCGTCCATACGTGCTACATGCCCTGCCCACCTCAGAGGTCTGGATTTAATGTTCCTAATTATGTCAGGTGAAGAATAAAATGCATGCAGTTCTGCGTTATGTAATTTTCTCCATTCTCCTGTAACTTCATCCTTCTTAATCTCAAATATTTTCCATAGCACCTTATTCTCAAACACCCTTAGCCTCTGTTCCTCTCTCAAAGTGAGAGTCCAATTTTCACAGTCATACAGAAGAACAGGTAATATAACTGTTTTATAAATTCTAACTTTCAGTTTTTTTGAGAGCAGACTGAAGATAAAAGTTTCACAATCGAATAATAACAGGCATTTCCCTTATTTATTCTGCCTTTAATTTTCTCCCGAGTACCATTTATATATGTTACTGTTGCTCCAAGATATTTGAATTTTTCCACCTCTACAAAGAATAAATTTCCAGTTTTTATATTTCCATTTCGTACAATATTCTGATTACGAGACATAATCATATACTTTGTCTTTTCGTGATTTATTTCCAATCCTATCGCTTTACTTGCTTCAAGTAAAATTCCCGTGTTTTCCCTAATACTTTGTGGATTTTCTCCTAACATATTCACGCCATCAGCATAGACAGGGAGCTGATGTAACCCGTTCAGTTCCAAACCCTTCCGGTTATCCTAACCTTTCCTAATGGCATATTCTAGAGCAAAGTTAAAAAGTAAAGGTGATAGTGCATCTTCTTGCTTTAGCTTACAATGAATTGGAGAAGCATCAGACAGAAACTGGCCTATATGGACTCTGCTGTAAGTTTCACTGAGACACATTTTAATTAATCGAACTAGTTTCTAAGGAATACCAAATTCAATAAGAATATTATTAAAACTTCTCTCTTAACCGAGTCATATGATTTTTTGAAATCTATGAATAACTGATGTACAGTACCTTTATTTTGCCATTTTTTCTTCAATATATGTCGAATACAAAAAATCTTATCAATAGTCGATCTATTACGCCTAAAACCACACTGATGATCCCCAATAAATTCATCTATATATGGAGTTAGTTTTCTCAGAAGAATATTGGACAAAATTTTGTACGACGTCAACAAACGTGATATTCCTCGAAAGTTACTACAGTTAGTCTTGTCCTAATTTTTAAGGATAGTTACAATTATAGACTCCTTCCATTGTTCTGGTACAATTTCGTTTTCTACACTCTTCTATTAATAAATTGGTAGTATGTGTATTTTGTACTCGTAAGAGTGATTGCAGTAGTGCAGCTTTATGCATTAGTGGAGTTTTCAAGACCGCGAGTGTAATAAAGCTACTTTTGCGGGTATACAATATGGTTATCTCCGTGTTGTGTATTTTGCTAAAATTAAAAGAAAATAATTGTGTAATAACATTTTTAAAAATGGCAACAACAATGCTTGTTGACTTTACCTTGTTTTGATTTGGTTACTAAGGAACGCTAATGTGGAATACAATTTTTATAACGCGTTGCTATATAAAAATGAATAGCAATGTGTTTTTTATTTAATTTAATCTATTTTTTTTTTTGCTGTTATTTATACTCGCTTTAAAATCACTCGTCATATTAAGAGTTAATCTTTTGGATGAAATCCGAAGGTCTGTGTAGGCTACTGTTGTTGAGACTGATTCTATTGTGAACTAGATGGGCCTGTAATCAACGAGATAGAAAGAGAAGACTATAGAGTGGCCATGTTGTCCTGTACAGCGCTCTTTGCGGTGCCACCGCGAAACACGGCAGATCTGAGTTAAGCGCCCACCTTTGTAAAAATTCGTCTGCTTACAATGTTGTTTAACGGAGGTAAGGAGTACAAAAAAAACGAAGAAAAAACATGCCTGTTGTGTGTGCTGCATATAACTGCAATGTCAAAAGGAAAAAGACAACTGATATATCATATTTCATGTAAATTTTATGAAGTTAAGTCCATAGTTTTGTTAATTAGCAGCATTTTTTTTCATGCATAAATGTGTAACAACGCTCGGCATAAACAAAATAAATGGTTCACTGGTAATGTACTTAAACCAAATACGGATAAAACCAATACAATTCCGTTTCAGACCCAGTGAAAAACAAATAGCAATACAATATTAAAATTGTATTTCGTCACCGGCATCCTTTATTTCTGCTCCTTCTGTCCTTACTGCTTATACAAGAAGACGATGAGCTGTAGCTTATAAGAAGTAGGCCTATTTCGAAGACAAACGATTAATCAAATAAATGGTTCACTAGTAATAAAGTTAAACTAAATACGGATAAAACCGCTACAATTCCGTTTCAAACCTAGTAATAGCAATCAAATATTAAAATTGTATTTCGACACTCGCATCCAAAATAACGCAAAACTCTGGGGTAGGTCGTATTGTTGTTAGTATTTTGACTGGAAGGACATGAAAGAACATAATTGAGCACCCACGTGCAATAATGGGGTAAGTATGAATATATTTCGTAACTACTTACCCCATTATTGTACGTGGGTGCTCAATTATACACTAATAATTATCTGTTGTGCCACAGCCCTTGAAAGGCTCAGACAGACCAGCCGGCTGTTGGCCTCACGTTCACATTTCGATAATAAGTATACTTTACTGTAACAAAAAAACTGAAAGCGTGTTTTGTCATGTTTCACCCACGTTACAAGCTTGGAGGTAAAGGTTGTTTACTACATATAGGGCCTACTTTCATTCCATATCTTATGGTATAGTAAATAGTTTTGCAACGTGTAGAGACTGGGAAAACAATTTAATAAACTCATCCGAATCATACTCGTTCATTTTATAGGCAATCTTGCAGGTCGCATTTAAAAGAACCTAGGAATATTAACATTTTCTTCAGTATATTTGCTAGGACTTCTTGTCATACTACATGACAATTTTGCTTAGGTTATTCTTTTAAGCATTCCTTCTAGGAATAGCTCAAGTGTTTTAAATTTAGCGTACATAAGTTTAGATTAAGTTCCTAGCACGTATTTGGCGAAATACTAGGTTTTTCCACTTCAATTTAACTGATTTATGCAAACGAAATTAAGACAGCTGACGATTCTAATGTCAGTTATCACCACGCCCAGTTTGTTTTGGGCGCATAAGTTCATTACCGACGGTCGTTCAATTTTCTTCAAACATGGCGGCGCAATGACCACTCTATATCTTTCTCTTTCTAACTCGTTGCCTGTAATGTTGTGACGCCAGGAGAAGGCGGCTTAAGTACTTAGACGGGGCGGAGGGGAAACAGTTGCGCATGCGCACCGCGCTGTTCACTGCAATATTCCTGTTCCACAAACATCTACTGCACGTGTCTATGAATCTTTGCGACTTTGTGAAATAATAGTGGGGTTTTTACTGTAGTGTTTTATTAGTTTCAACAAGACAGTTGTTTTCAGTATACCACAAATCTTGTATTGCTTTAGTTATCCTTTGCTTTTCGTGTTAATAGTGTTGATAATAATATAGTTAATAGAATTTATGTTATTGTATTCTGTTATTTAGGTTTATAGCAGTTTTTTTGTTTATTGTAAATATGTCGACAAAGAGGAAACAAGGATTGACAATCTATAGCGAAGAAAGGAATATTATTAGAAGTGCAAAATAATTGTGTGATGAAGAGAAAGAACAACAGTGACTTTGCATTCCTCCTACGAAACCTACAGCAAAGGTAGAAAAGTACTCTAATCTATCCACAAGAACAATACAGCGTATAAGGAATGAAATGAAAGACTGCACAGAAGAAAGTGCGTTGTCGACACCTGAGGGAGAAAAAAAAATGTAAACGTCCAGACTACCGAAATGCAAATGTAGATGATGACTTCGACGGGAGATTGAAAAAAAAAGATATAATTGAGAATTTTTATTTGAAAAAGAAAGAGGGCCACCGGCGTAGCTCAGGAGGTAGCGCGTTTGCCTGTTGATCTGCAGTTGTGCTCGGGAGTGAGTTCGATTCCCGTTTGCGCTGACTACCTGGTTGGGGTTTTTCCGAGGTTTTCCCAAGCGGAAGGCGAATGTCAGTTAATCTATGGCGAATCCTTGGTTTCATTTCGCCAAATACCATCTCGCCATCATCAATTCAATCGACACTGAAGAAGCTAGTAGTTATTACAGTGTCGTTAAATAACAAGTAAAAAAATAGTACCAAGCTGCAACAAACGTCTACCCTTTTACAAGAGAAAATTGATTTGAAATGAAAGACAATATTAAGACGAATACTGAAGAAAAAGGATTTCAGGTGGAAGAAGTGTGCAGCAAAAAAGATTGAGGAAGACACTGTAAATTAGAATACGTGAAGATATCTACAGCAAATAAGAAAGCTTAGGAAAGTGGAAAAACCGATTTTGTATCTGGACGAAATGCGGATAGATAGGCCTACCAATTTAACGTTTCCCAAGTTCTGGCACGATAAAAATGTTACGGGAGTTTTGACTACCGTGAATGTGTCCAGAACACTCATTGTTGTCCATCAGGATGGGGGCGGTGGGGCTAATGGCTTTGTTGAGAGATTCGAATTAATATACACGGCTGGAACATAAAGAGACGATTATCATGGACGGATCATACTCCAGAAATTTTGAAAAATGTGATAATGATAGTCATGGCGACAGCACCGAAGATGCGGAATCTTTTATGTCTGACTCCGTTCCCGTGTAGCCAAGTAAGTGGACGAAGTTTTCAGGTCAGAGTGTAGAGTAAAGTTCCCCCGTCCCGCCTATCTACTCCCCGCGCCAACTCGTAGCGCGAAGACAGTAGATGTATTACTGATTTGTTATGAATATGATTTTGGTGATGAATGAAGCCGGTGATATTCAGGGATGTTGTGGCCCGAATTTCCGCCTATAGAAGCTATTAGATTATCTCAGGAAAAGGGTGTGCTCCTGCTTCAGTTTTCTCGTCATAACACTCTTAGGCCCAGCGTTTAGATGTTCCTATTTTCAAATCATTTCAGACAATGTATATCATGAAGCAATTTTTCGTTGGCTTCGAGATCGTTGAGAAAAGGTGACACAGTTTACAATCTGAACTGCCTACTGAAAGCACATGGCAAAGTTCACACCTGTGGAGTAACGGTTAGCGCGTCTGGCCGCGAAACCAGGTGGCTCGGGTTCGATTCCCTGTCGGGGCAAGTTACCTGGTTGAGGTTTTTTCCGGGGTTTTCCCTCAACCCAATATGAGCAAATGATGGGTAACTTTCGGTGTGGACCCCGGACTCATTTCACCGGCATTATCACCTTCATCTCATTTAGACGCTAAATAACCTAAGATGTTGATAAAGCGTCGTAAAATAACCTACTAAAAAAACACATGGCAAATGTGTAGCAATAAAAAACGGATTCACGCAATTTAAATGTAAGGGAATTTATGCTCTATTTTTTTTTCAATTTCATTTGAAGAAGCGTTACTTTCTTTCATTTCAATAAACTTGTAATTTGCATGTATTACATTACATTAAAAGCTTTCCTTCATCCTATTCCCTGCAGATAAAGATGTGCGATTTAAGAAACCGCAGGTTCTATTTAGGAAACTGTTGCCTAATTAGCACCATTGACAAGTGTTTCGAAAATGTCATTCTAATTAAAAAATATTAAATCAAATTCAAGGATTCTTTTTTTACATGAAAGGTAAATGTTCTGGGAATGTATCTCTGTAAAGGAATGTAGAAAATAAAAAATGTATTGTTCCATAAAAATTATAAATGCTAAAGTGGTGCGATATAAGCAACCTTACCCTAACACCGACTTTAACAAATACTTTAGCAAAATAATACTCCTTGAATGTATAATAGTTACATTGACTAAAATGGCGGCGTATCAACAAACTCGATTTTTGAGATTACTTAGCTACCTATTGGTCTACAAGTAAACAATGCACAAAGCCCTTGAAAAATAAATCTACGTACTCTATATTTTCAGTCTAAAAATATAGTAAAAATTATAGGCCTACAATATTTGCAATTGTGAAAATATGATCGTGCAAAAATAGTATAATACACATGTGTTAAGTGCGTATCAGAATCTCGGGAACAGAAAAACTCGACTTCATCTAGTTTTTTCTAACATTTCCTCGATTCCGTTATAATGCACCTACCATCCTTGAAACGCAGTATGCTCTTAAATCTCTCATCCGAACAATTCAAGCATATTGTATGTAAGTACCACTACTATTTCCGACATTCTTATATTGTTTGGTTGCCAGAAATATATAAAATATTAAGAAGAATCTGTCATTAGTTAATTTTCTTTTTATCGTTACACTTACGTGGAGTGTAAAACTTGTGAATGTGAATTAATTTTAGTGTGTACTTCAAAGTACGTTCTTCATGCCGTTACAGCATGAGAACAACAGAATGCGTCAGCGATTCATGTGCACATCATCTAAATTGCAACTCTCCTTCCTTCATTGGTCTGTCTCGACAGATTGTTATCTATGCTCAAGAACGCCCTGAAATAATCGATCATACACGGTAGTTTCATCATTCCCTACTCTTGTGAAAAATGAATACATGCGACCAGGCGATGAAGATCTGTCAGGTTTTCAACGTCACTGAAGGATGTAAGAAATAGTGTGATCAGACCGAAGGTATTTGTTGTGGTGGGTTATTGTACAATTTTATGAGGAGTAAAAAAGGGCCTAGAATATAAAAACAACGCTACTGAGGTGGGCAGAGTATGGATTTGAAAGTTACGTTAATTCGATAGAGTTTGGTTAAAGGGAGATAAGTCATAAAAAAAGTTATCAGTTAAATGAAAATTAAACATCGAATCCTTATTGAAAATAATTTTCTACACAAATGAAACACATCAAATATTAATATTCTTTTGTTTTTTTGCATACCCACTTGTAGAATTTAACTTGTGTAATCCTCTGAGGAACAAAACTCCGTTTGCACAAAAAGTTACTTAACCCCAGAAGGCTTTCAGGTGGCAGCTACTCGACTGGGCTATCTAACATCAGGCGTTACATCTGTTGTTTCCAGTATAGAACACAATAAATTATATAGATGGGGGTAGTTGGATTTGTGAAATTTTCGTATGTAACGGACCAGATTTTTTCAAGCATCCGTTTTCCCAAATAGTTCCCAAGTCCCACCGTGTTCCATGTCAAATTAATAAGTTATAGGGTTCTTTCTCTGGCATGTAGGTATCGGAACTGTAATGCTGACCATTCAGCTAAATCTAAGGCTTGTTCCACTTGGGCATCCTTGATCTGTCTTCGGAACTCATTTAGTGCTTTAGTATTAGAGTCGACGACAATTCGGAAGGCGGTAGTCTGCTAGCGTTTGCGTCGTGAGAGACAGATAGAGAGAGCAAGGCAGCGTACAACATTGCCACATCGTACTGCAATACAAATAGCGAGAATTTAAATTATCAAAATACAATATTGACCTTACCCGTTGATTACTATACGCATGGCACCTATAATTAACCTAATTATTATTAACTGTTACATAATCATGTACTACTTATATGAGCATCATCACACTTCTAGAACCAAATTTAAATTCCTGCCTTCTCACGTAATTCAGAAGTGCTTTTTCTGATTTTTGCCACCCACCTTCATATCTCCGGTGAAATGTTGTTTCCTGCAGCAAAATAATTTGTAATGGAAGACCTGAATTGGCTAACATTCCTAGTCCATTGAAGTAAATTTTCCAAGACCGCAAAGAAACTATATAGGCTTGCATTATGAGTATTGAAATAAATATTTGTATGATCCAAAAACACAGGCTTAGAGTAGGACTTGGGATATTCTTTTTTATACAGAGTGATAGCCTACATGATCATATATATCGGAATATTTTCTACGACTCTCCTGGCTCCGCTTGCAAGATCGACGTTTAGTACATTCTCTTTGCCTGCTATATCCAATTATACATGATTCCACACCCAACTACCTTGGCTCTCAGTTTACTCTCCTAGCTTCACATCATAATCGTAATACACGTTCACAGCACAATCTGTTGCTATCAATACCACGTCATCAGACATCTCTGTACTCAAGTTCTTTCTCAATAGCCATGGCCCGCTCATGGAATTCGCTGCCGCTGGATATCAGGGGTAGTCTTAGTCCTCAGTTGTTTAAAATTAGGTTGTTTAGAAATATTTTAAATGCAAAGAATTAGTTTTTTAGGTATAATTTTTATTTATTATTATTATTATTATTATTATTATTATTATTATTATTATTATTATTGTTTGTGCTGAACTGTAATTGGCATCTGGCTGTTGTACAGCACATTAAATATAAGTAAAGTAAATAAATAAATAAATTATTATTATTTTTATTTTACACAGTCATTACTTTATTTTTCCATTAACACTTACATCTAGGTAATTGTCATTGTCTCAATGTACCACGTGCTGTGCTGAGCATACTAATTCTACTATTCCTTTAGTTGTGAGATTATATTCATATGTATTAATTCTTTTTTTTAAGTTAATACTGTATACTAGAATGTATTTTACTGTTTGTGATTATGTATTCAGTCTCTTTTTTTATTATATATTTTTTATTATTGTTATTTTAAAGTTAATACTGATTGCATATATGTATTCAATCTCTTTTTTTTACTTAATTATGTTTATTATTATTTTTAAGTTAATATTTGTATACCGGTATGTATTTTTCTGTATGTGATTTGATCCTGGTTGAGTGGAAGAGAAGGCCTGATGGCCTTAACTCTGCCAGGGAAAATAAAACTATTATTATTATTATTATTATTATTATTATTATTATTATTATCATGTAAAACAACTTTTTAGGTAAAAAGTCCAATTCGGTAAATGTTGGACTTGGAATGTTTGTCAATTCAGGTATTCAATTGTAACTGTGTTAGTATATTTTCTGGGTTTGGTGAGTAAGGATCACAAAACAAATCCGACTTTAAATGGAGCAGGTCAGTATCTTTAAATCGTCTATGGAACTCTTCCCAGAGATTTTTAAAACATTGCAGTATTTTATACTGTTGAGCAGAAGTTCAATGACTGAAGGCGTTGAAATTATAAAAATTGTGCTGTGAGATCTGTGACATCCACAATGAAATCTTCATCTGAAATCTTTTAATAATATCTGTCGACACAGATTAATTGATTCTTTCCTTGCTATCTCAAATTCAAAATGTTCAGATTCTCGAGTAGACCTATATTCTTGAGAAAGTTAAGTTCCGCGAACCATGTAGAGTCAACTAGTTCTGGACTGTCTCTATTTTTCTATAATGAATTCTGATAAATAATAATCACGCAATTCAAAATACCTGGACAGAACAAAATCGTAATGGTAAGAAACATCGTCAAACTGAGAATTTATGTACGAAAATCTGGACAATTTATAGACACAACTCGTAACTGACATGTAAGGAGTCTACGCCATTAGCAGCACACACTTTTGTTTGTACTTTATCCTGTAAACATAAATACATTTTCACATACATTTACTACTATTTAATGTCAATAAAAACAAATTAATTTGAATATTTTATTATTCTGTAGATGAACTAATAATTTCAGGCGTTCGACACTGCTTGTGTTTGTAACTAAATAACTTCCACAAACCAACAAAAAGAGCATCACCTCATCTTTCACTTACATAAGAAGTCAAGAGTCTAGTCAGCCTGAAACTTACTGAACGACTTCTCGTCAATGTGTAATGTACAACTCTTGTGTTCACCAGTGACTTGTACCTGCGTGCCTTACGTGCTCTGATCAGCGCAAACGGGCTATGAGCACGTTTGCTCTCGGGCTCTCGTTGACATCATTGACCAAGTACATTAAGGATACACATCACGCTACCTTCATTGCATTACTAAAGTTAACTCACGCCATCTGCATTGCATTCGTGGAATTTTCTTTCCCAACCCCTCATAATGTGCGCCTAGATGTCGGTCGGGTTGCCTACGCTTACTACTGCTATATCGCTGAGTGTTATGGCTTTGGCTTATAATTTGCGACGGAGGCGTTTCCGGACCGGGGTTCCTTATCTCAAATTGATACATTTGCCCTTCTCCATCATCCCTGAAAGTATGTATCATCAACACGGAAACACCCTGTATATTGTCTTTTATTCGATAGTTCAGTTTCTAAAACAACTACTGTTTATAAATAAAAAAAAATATTTTATAATTTAAGTTAATAGTCTATCAAATTAATGTCGACAAGACTTTCGAGCTATGACATTTTAATGATTTTAAGTCATCACTGAAGCCAAGAGAATGTATCCATCGATTTGAGAATGCTTTTGGAAATGAACTACCATCCGAAAGGACTGTGTATGATTGGTTTGCGGAATGCAAACGTGGACGTACGTAACTTTACATCAGTGACGATTTCAGCGAGGCTCTATGTGCTGCAAGGACAGTGACAGAAATATCGACACTGTTCGTTTAATGATTAAAGAAGATAATCGAATCGCCCATGCCGAGATTCGGGCACCTTTGGGAATCATGTTTGAGAGTAATAAAAAAGGTTTTCCGCGATCTTCTTGCTGTGAAGAAGCTGTGTGCTCGATGGATTTCACATAATTTGACAGAAGCTGAGAAAGAAACACGTTTTGATTGGTGCACGGAAATGCTTAAAAAATTTAATAGAGGCCGGTAAAATTCTGTTTTTTACATAAGAGCTGATGAAACATGACTGTTGTCAGTCAGAAAATAAACGACAATCGTCACAGTGGATCTTCCCAGACGAAGATAAGCCAAAACAAAAAGTCAAACGAGGCCGAAGCACTATCAAGAAGAAGATTACCTGATACTTTAGTTCAGCGATGGGCGTTTGAGTGCATTTGCCCTCCGTGCGCACGGGGATATTCCAAGTGCGAGCGCTGCAGCGCTCTGTAGTATGCCAGCAGCTATAACAGATCTTACACAGCTTTTAAATGAGCTAAATTTAGGACTTCAGGGAAAAGAAATTCTTAATACACAATTTGCAGATAGAATTGCAACTTTTAAGGAGAAAATGCTGTTATGGATACGTCAAATGCAAAAGGGCGAAATATAATCTATCATTTCCCATCCTTATCTAAGCGCATAGAATTTTGAACAATGAAAATTTAGAAATGTACGCATGTATTCTATCCGGTCTATTAGAGGAATTTACATCAAGGTTCCACGATTTAGATTGCCTGGAAATGGATTTGCGTATTTTTGCTCCATGTTCCGATTCCAACTGATTATTGATAACGTCCCCCCTTCATTGTAGTGAGAATTGATTGACCTGCGATGTGATCGAGAGATGCGAGCGAAATATGATTAAAGGTCGAGTCTTATGCAGTTTTATGACGGATTCCCAAGAGGACGCTTTCCCAATCTGCATAAGCTGTGTGAGAAAGTTTTGTGTTTATTTGTTTCCACTTACGTGGAGGGGATAGTATTTTTTGGTGAAAAATGAGTAAATTAAAAAAAAATATGTTTAAAATACTCTGTGATATGTGTGGAATGCATAGCATAACATTTTGTGAGTATTTGTGCCCATATCGGATGTTGAGTCGCCATTTTTAAGCTTCCTGCGTTATGAATTTTTAAATCACTCGCCTACTTTTATTGTTGTTTCCGGTAAATTAAATTTAAAAAAAAAAGTTTTTCTTTAAAATACCCTTTGATATGTGTGGAATCCATTGCATAACATTTTGTGGGTATTTGTGCCCTTATCGGATGTTGAGACATCATTTTTAAACTTCCTGCGCTATGGATTTTTAAATCACACGCTCGCTTTTATCGGTTTCCAGTAACTTCATTTTTTTTGCTGCATTGCCAGACAAAAATGGATATAATTTCTGAACTATTAAAGATACATATATGAAATTTAGAACACACATTCTTAAGACTATTAGGAAACTTTTCTCTGTAACAGAATTTTGTTGATTGATTTCATTTTAAAAATGGGTCCTTTTTTTGCAAGAAAGGAAATCAGAAAATTGTTATTAAATTTTAATTGTTTATTTTACAAACATAGGGACGAATATAAAAAATTCTGTTTGACAGTTTGTAGAACATGCTTTTGCAAATACATTGCAAAAAACTGTTTGAATCTATCTTTAAAAACGGTTTAGATATATCGGTTTTAGTACAATCATACATTGGGTATATTTTTTTCAAATTTGGGCCCCCAAATATTTTTTTTTTCAAAATATTTTTATTTGGTTGAGTTGCCACAGCTATGAGCTCTCTACATACAAAAAATTAATATTTTACACCAAATAGGAAAAAAGTTTAAAAAAATACCATCCTCTCCCCTTAAAGATGAGAACAGCTGTTTTCTATTACGAAAATAAACAAATCTCAAACAAGAAATGATGGGCTTTTAACGGCAGTTCTTCGCATAGCTTGTGCTAATACAGTTTCTCCAAATCTTGAGAAATTGAGTAATATGAATTAATGTGCAACAGATATGTTTTGTTTTGTGTTTAAGGAAGTGTTTCATTACTTTGTGTTCTTATTTAGTTTGGTAGAATAACTTTTTCTTTTGAAACATACAGTATGTACCGCAACTTGAATAAACCGGTTTTCGTGCACTCTATAAGCACACTTCTCTCGTAGTACACCGTGCAAGCACAGAGTGCATAATTCTGCCCAACCCTGCTTTAGGTGCTCTAGTCCTGTCATCTTCGTTCCACTGAAGAGTCGTTGTACGGTTAAGACTGAGTGGTATATAGTCATTTATTTGCCGATTCATTCATTCATTCACTCATAGTTTTCTGCCCAAAGGCACGTCTTTCACTGTAAACCCAGCATTCTTCCTTCTTTTCTATTTTATGTATTTTATTTGTCTCCGCATATGATCCACATCTCTTAATTTCGTCTATCATCTTCTTCTGCCCCGAACTCTTCTCCCGTTCACCATTCCTTCCAGTGCATCCTTCAGCAGACAGTTTTTTCTCAGCCAGTGACCCAACCAATTCCTTTTAGCATTGTTAAAAGTGCGTATAGAACGACCTCTAAGCCGTACATCATCCTTTACCATGACAATGCATCGTTCCACACTGCGGAACCAAACAGTGGACTTTCTAGTCACTTCAGGTGTGAAATTATTGCTTCACTCGTCCTACAGTCTTGATCTGATAGTGCAGTGAGTGCAGTGCTTTAATGACTGGTTCCATCGAATGGACAAGCACATAAGATTTAAAGGGGAATGTTTTGAGAAGCAATAAAGCCGAAAGCAGAAATAATTTGTTGCTACACTTACTGTTATGCCCACCACTGTGGAGTAACGGTTAGCATGCCTGGCATTGAAACGAGCGGGCCCGGGTTCAAATCCTGGTTGAGATTTTTCCCGGGGTTTTTCCTCAAGCCATTAAGAGCAAATGATGGATAACTTCCGGACTCATTTCGCTCACATTATCACATTCATCTCATTCAGACGCTAAATAACCTTAGTAGTTGATTAATCGTGGTGAAATAACCAAAGAACACTTATGGTTTTCAACAGAACGGAAGAGTGCATTAGACTGTTGAAATGTATTAATACCATACAAATAAGCAGTAGGCCAAAATACAGGGTGTACCGCTCGAATGTACCTAATTTCAATTGTATGTGACTGGTGAACGGTTGAAGATAGAATCTTACGGTAACGTTTATATGAAAGGAAAACTCAACAAGTTTCGAATCCTGTCGGTAGATGGTGCGCAGACACGGTTTCTTTTCGTAGATTGTATCGATTGACAAAATGACGACACCGCAGATGAAAGCGCAAACTGTGTTGTGGTATGCGGAGTTTAAATCAATTGTTAAAGTTCAAAGGGAGTATCGGCGAGTGTTTAACCATGATGCTCCAACTGCTAAGAGCATTAAGAAATGGCACGATACATTTTTAGCTACAGAATCAGTGTTGAAGAAGCATGGTGGTGGTCGTAGAACATCCGACGAAATGGTTGCAAATGTTCAAGCCGCGTATGAGCGAAGCCCGCGGAAGTCATTAAGAAGAGCTTCGCGGGAACTTCAAGTACCAAAATCAACATTGCAACGAATTTTCCACAAACGTCTCAAACTGTACGCATACAAAGTGCAGTTAATGCAACGTCTGGAGCCGGATGACAAACCCAAACGAGTGGAATTAGCCAATGCGATGCTAGACCGTCTCGGCGCAGATCTTGATCAATGACGTTCGTACGACTTTACACAACGTGTTCCCTGGCCGTTGGATTGATAGGGGAGGACCGATCGCTTGGCCTCCGAGATCTCCGCTCGATTTCTTTCTCTGGGGCTACGTCAAAGATAAAGTGTATGCCACCCCAGTCAGAGACCTTCGTTATCTTCGGAAGCGCATCATAGAGGGTATTGAGAGCATTCCAGAGGACATGCTCCAACGTGCTTGGCAAGAAATTGTTCATCGCCTCGATATCGTCACAGTAACAGCTGAAGCTCACGTAGAGATATGGTGATGTGCATATCGAAACTTGTTGAGTTTTCCTTTCATATAAACGTTACTGTAGGTTTCTATCTTCAACCGTTTACCAGTCACATACAATTGAAATTAGGTACATTCGAGCGGTGCACCCTGTATATTATTAAGTCATTTGTTGTGGGTAACTTTTAAACAGCTGTATCTGCACCCTCATTGAAAATTGGACACATATTTATATGAATGTTCTTACTCAAACTAGTCCATACTACCGCCCTCTAAAATATTTACTATCCCTCCTGAATCGTCATGTATAATTTATCATTGATCGTGCAATAATAATAATAATAATAATAATAATAATAATAATAATAATAATAATAATAATAATAATAATAATAATAATAAACTAGGTATATAGTATATAATAATAATATTATTATTATTATGCAAATCTAGTCTTTCAGGTGAAGCTCCCTGTAAAGCAGATTTGAATAATTTCAAGGGAAAAATTGTTCCGGGGCCGGGTATCAATCCCGGGACCTCTGGTTGAACGTACCAGCGCTCTACCACTGAGCTACCCGGGAACTCCACCCGACACCGTCTCAACTTTTCCCTTTATATCCACACAACTCGCGTGGGCTGACGAAACGCCAGAGACCCACAACGAGTGCACACAATCTCTGTGTGACTTGGAATTGTGGTTTTCTGTTAACGTACACAGTAACGTATATATTATATTAATATATAGTATGTGGTTTTCTGTTAACGTACGCAGTAACGTATATATTATATTAATATATACGTTACTGTGTACGTTAACAGAAAACCACAATTCCAAGTCACACAGAGATTGTGTGCACTCGTTGTGGGTCTCTGGCGTTTCGTCAGCCCACGCGAGTTGTGTGGATATAAAGGGAAAAGTTGAGACGGTGTCGGGTGGAGTGCACACAATCTCTGTGTGACTTGGAATTGTGGTTTTCTGTTAACGTACACAGTAACGTATATATTATATTAATATATAGTATGTGGTTTTCTGTTAACGTACGCAGTAACGTATATATTATATTAATATATACGTTACTGTGTACGTTAACAGAAAACCACAATTCCAAGTCACACAGAGATTGTGTGCACTCGTTGTGGGTCTCTGGCGTTTCGTCAGCCCACGCGAGTTGTGTGGATATAAAGGGAAAAGTTGAGACGGTGTCGGGTGGAGTTCCCGGGTAGCTCAGTGGTAGAGCGCTGGTACGTTCAACCAGAGGTCCCGGGATCGATACCCGGCCCCGGAACAATTTTTCCCTTGAAATTATTATTATTATTATTATTATTATTATTATTATTATTATTATTATTATTATTATTATTATTGGACAATATTCTTTTGAGAAGATTAACTCCATATGTAGATGAAATTATTGGGGATCATCAGTGTGGTTTTAGACGTAATAGATCAACTATTGACCAGATATTTTGTATTCGACAGATATTGGAGAAAAAATGGGAGTATAAGGGTACAGTGCATCAGTTATTCATAGATTTCAAAAAGGCATATGACTCGGTTAAGAGAGAAGTTTTATATGATATTCTTATTGAATTTGGTATTCCCAAGAAACTACTTCGATTAATTAAAATGTGTCTCAGTGAAACGTACAGCAGAATTCGTATAGGTCAGTTTCTGTCAGATGCGTTTCCAATTCACTGTGGGCTAAAGCAAGGAGATGCACTATCACCTTTACTTTTTAACTTTGCCTTAGAGTATGCCATTAGGAAAGTCCAGGATAACAGAGGAGTTGGAATTCAACGGGTTACATCAGCTGCTTGTCTATGCGGATGACGTGAATATGTTAGGAGAAAATCCACAAACGATTAGGGAAAACACGGGAATTTTATTGGAAGCAAGTAAAGAGATAGGTTTGGAAGTAAATCCCGAAAAGACAAAGTATATGATTATGTCTCGTGACGAGAATATTGTACGAAATGGAAATATAAAAATTGGAAATTTATCTTTTGAATAAGTAGAGAATTTCAAATATCTTGGAGCAACAGTAACAAATATAAATGATACTCGGGAGGAAATTAAACGCAGAATAAATATGGGAAATGCCTATTATTATTCGGTTGAGAAGCTTTTGTCATTCAGTCTGCTGTCAAAAACTCTGAAAGTTAGAATTTATAAAACAGTTATATTACCGATTGTTCTTTATGGTTGTGAAACTTGGACTCTCACTTTGAGAGAGGAACATAGGTTAAGGGTGTTTGAGAATAAGGTGCTTAGGAAAATATTTGGGACTAAAAGGGATGAAGTTACAGGAGAATGGAGAAAGTTACACAACACAGAGCTGCACGCATTGTATTCTTCACCTGACATAATTAGGAACATTAAATCCAGACGTTTGAGATGGGCAGGGCATGTAGCACGTATGGGCGAATCCAGAAATGCATATAGAGTCTTAGTTGGCAGGCCGGAGGGAAAAAGGCCTTTAGGGAGACCGAGACGTAGATGCGAAGGTAATATTAAAATGGATTTGAGGGAGGTGGGATATGATGATAGAGAATGGATTAATCTTGCTCAGGATAGGGACCAATGGCGGACTTATATGAGGGCGGCATTGAACCTCCGGGTTCCTTAAAAGCCAGTAAGTAAGTATTATTATTATTATTATTATTATTATTATTATTATTATTATTATTATTGTTATTATTATTATTGTTGTTGTATAAGGTGTTCAAGGTTTTCTTTTTGCTGTCCGTAATTATTTAAATTCTTAATACAAGCAGTCGAATTCCCAGGTTATATGGTTAGTATGACGTAAGGTTCTCGTATAATACAATAAAGGAAAGAAAACAAAGCAAGGAACAGACTTCCAGCCCTCCCTACAATAAAAAAATAAATTGTTATATTCTGAAACTAAACAGGACTCCATGGGATGTGTGAACGTAAGCGCAACGTCTTGATTATCTTTACTTTTGATAGGAAGATGAAATAAATTTATATCTCTTTTGACATACACTGAACTTGGCCGACGTCGAGACCAGTTTAAAGAAAATAAACGATATCATTATTCCTATAAAAGAATAGAATTAAATTTAATGTAACTGGAGTCTTTGTCATCTAATGAACAAATGATATAGGCCTAGTGTAAGCTGTAGGTGTTATAGAAAGACGCCTGAATTTGAAATTTCGTATTGTTTCATCATAATGCGTGATAGTATTGAAATAACGGAACATATACGTTTATATTTAGTTATTATTTATACATCTTGTATGTTATAGTGACTATTACACTTTTACTACACCACACTACTTTTGACCAATAAAACGGTACGGAACAACGTGTTTCAACCAATCATGATTTCTTATCCTACAGTTTTTATCACCTCCCTAGCATTTGTTTTATATCGCTTCCCTAGCATTTTTTCTTTTTATCACCTCCCTAGCATATGTTTCTTTGTTTGCAACATTGTACTAACAATAATTGTTTCTTTTAGAATGATTCGTGATTATTTCATCATCTTTAATTAAAACTTTTCTATCAATTATCTTCTTTATATTATTTAGGTTATATTACAGCTTCTGCTGTATGAGATTATGGATAGTTACGTATCAGAGTCTGTTTAATATACATATGTGTATATTGATAATTAAAGTGGAATGCAACTGTTTTAATAAAAATGAAACTGAATCAATAAAACCTGTCCGTAGAGTTCAATGAAAATTGTTTAGTTGGCACAATTGGTAACAAGAGGACAGCTGAAACACACTACTGCCATCTAGCAGAATATTTGTAATGATGAGATGGTACAATAATACATTTTGAAGACAGGTTAGTATTTCAGTAAGTCTATTAATATTTTATTGTATTAGAGTCTTTACTTCTTCTAATCTGTATATACCTCCTTTTACCCGTTTAATAGTCAATTAAATCTCACTCCAGTTTTGATTTTCTTTAGATAAATCAGAACTGTAGTGAGATTACCGTTGATAATTATATACTTGAGAGAATGTACATACGCAATGTCATCCCTAATTTTAAATAGGTCTTAAAGTAAAAATAGTTACAAAATAAAATAATATGATCATCATGCTATCACCATCATCCGTAATGGGCAGATCTGTTCAGAAGGTAATGGCTAAACACACTTGTCACCTACTACACGTGTATCAAAAAAAGCATTTATCTTTTAAAATAGAGATTTCCAGTTACATACCAAGAAGAGTAATGTCGAAAGTATTAAGGCAACGGTTGAGCGGTGTTTCCATGAGGTCAGAACCCAGCTTCTTTGTGCGGTTCATCTTCGAGCTGAGGTCAGTCACCACGTGACCTAAAATCATCCTCCGGGAACTTGGCATGTTTGTGCTTTTGATTTTATCTACCTGAAATTGGTAATAACAAGTTAATTAATACACAATTCATTACTTTTTTTGTCGTTTGGTTAAAAATAATACAATTAATAATTTGTACCAAAATAAATCTCTCTTTCAGCACAGGTTCTGCTAAAAATGGTGTGATTCAACATGAAACAATGATCCTTATATTTACATTTATTTCCTGAAATGAGAAAAAATTTAATTAGTTATTTTACAACGTAACACTTTCCTTCATTGTATGCTTTAGTAAATACCGGTATTAATCTGTACGAGACGAACCTATTTTTACTGATAACTGTATAAATTCTGTGAATATTAAGAATTCTTCGTTTCAAACAATCAGTTTATTAAAATACGTCTAGGATTAAGTAGTTATTCTGTACAAGATAAGCCTATTTTTACTGGTAACTGTATAAATTCTGTGAATATTAATAGTTCTTCATTTCAAACAATCACTTCATTGGAATAAATCTAGAATTACATAGTTATTCTGTACAAGATAAGCCTATTTTTACTAGTAACTCTATTAATTCTGCGAATATAAGAATTCTTCATTTCAAACAATAAGTTTGTTAAAATAAGTCTAGGGTTAAATAGTTATTCTATACCAGATAAGCCTATTTTTACTGGTAACTGTATTATTTCTGTGAATATTAAGAATTCTTCGTTTCAGAAAATAAGTTTATTAAAACTAAATAGTTATTCTGTACCAGATAAGCCTATTTTTACTGGTAACTGTATTATTTCTGCGAATATTAAGAATTCTTCGTTTCAAAAAATAAGTTTATTAAAACAAGTATAGGGTTAAATACTTATTCTGTACCAGATAAGCCTATTTTTACTGGTAACTGTATTATTTCTGTGAATATTAAGAATTCTTCGTTTCAAAAAATAAGTTTATTAAAATAAGTATGGGGTTAAATAATTATCCTATACCAGATAAGCCTATTTTTACTGGTAACTGTATTATTTCGGTGAATATTAAGAATTCTTCGTTTCAAAAAATACGTTTATTAAAACAAGTATAGGGTTAAAAAGTTATTCTGTACAAGATAAGCCTATTTTTATTGGTAACTGTATTATTTCTGTGAATATTAAGAATTCTTCGTTTCAAACAATAAGTTTATTAAAATGCGTCTAGGATTAAGTAATTATTCTGTACGGGATAAGCCTGTTTTTACTGATAACTGTATTATTTCTGTGAATATTAAGAATTCTTCATTTCAAACAATAAGTTTATTAAAATAATTCTAGGGTTAAATAGTTATTCTGTACCAGATAAGCCTATTTTTACTGGTAATTGTATTATTTCTGTGAATATTAAGACTGCTTCGTTTCAAACAATACGTTTAGTAAAATAAGTCTAGGATTAAGTAATTATTCTGTACGAGATAAGCCTGTTTTTACTGGTAACTGTATTAATTCTGTGAATTTTGAGTTCTTCATTTCAGACAATCAGTTTATTAAAATAAATATAGAATTAAGTAATTATTCTGTACGAGATAATCCTATTTTTACTGGTAACTGTATTAATTCTGTGAATATTAAGATTTCTTCATTTCAAACAACCAGTTTATTAAAATAAATCTAGAATTGAGTAATTATTCTGTACGAGATAAACTCATTTTTACTGGTAACTGTATTAATTTTGTGAATATTAAGAGTTCTTCATTTCAAACAATCGGTTTACTTACAAATGGCTTTTAAGGAACCCGAAGGTTCATTGCCGCCCTCACATAAGCCCGCCATCGGTCCCTATCCTGTGCAAGATTAAGCCAGTCTCTATCATCATACCCCACCTCCCTCAAATCCATTTTAATATTATCCTCCCATCTACGTCTCGGCCTCCCTAAAGGTCTTTTTCCCTCCGGTCTCCCAACTAACACTCTATATGCATTTCTGGATTCGCCCATACGTGCTACATGCCCTGCCCATCTCAAACGTCTGGATTTCAAGTTCCTAATTATGTCAGGTGAAGAATACAATGCGTGCAGTTCTGTGTTGTGTAACTTTCTCCATTCTCCTGTAACTTCATCCCGCTTAGCCCCAAATATTTTCCTAAGCACCTTATTCTCAAACACCCTTAACCTATGTTCCTCTCTCAGAGTGAGAGTCCAAGTTTCACAGCCATATAGAAGAACCGGTAATATAACTGTTTTATAAATTCTAACTTTCAGATTTTTGGACAGCAGACTGGATGATAAGAGCTTCTCAACCGAATAATAACACGCATTTCCCATATTTATTCTGCGTTTAATTTCCTCCCGAGTGTCATTTACATTTGTTACTGTTGCTCCAAGATATTTGAATTTTTCCACCTCTTCGAAGGATAAATCTCCAATATTTATATTTCCATTTCGTACAATATTCCCGTCACGAGACATAATCATATACTTTGTCTTTTCGGGATTTACTTCCAAACCGATCGCTTTACTTGCTTCAAGTAAAATTTCCGTGTTTTCCCTAACCGTTTGTGTATTTTCTCCTAACATATTCACGTCATCTGCATAGACAAGAAGCTGATGTAGCCCGTTCAATTCCAAACCCTGCCTGTTATCCTGAACTTTCCTAATGGCATATTCTAAAGCGAAGTTAAAAAGTAAAGGTGATAGTGCATCTCCCTGCTTTAGCCCGCAGTGAATTGGAAAAGGATCAGATAGAAACTGACCTATACGGACTCTGCTGTATGTTTCACTGAGACACATTTTAATTAATCGAACTAGTTTCTTGGGAATACCAAATTCAATAAGAATATCATATAATACTTCCCTCTTAACCGAGTCATATGCCTTTTTGAAATCTATGAATAACTGATGTACTGTACCCTTATACTCCCATTTTTTCTCCATTATCTGCCGAATACAAAAAATCTGATCAATAGTCGATCTATTACGCCGAAAACCGCACTGATGATCCCCAATAATTTCATCTACGTACGGAGTTAATCTCCTCAAAAGAATATTGGACAAAATTTTGTACGACGTCAACAAAAGTGATATTCCTCGAAAGTTACCACAGTTGGTTTTGTCCCCCTTTTTAAAAATAGGTACAATTATGGACTCCTTCCATTGTTCTGGTACAATTTCCTTTTCCCAAATAGCAAGTACAAGTTTATAAATTTCGCTATATAATGCACTTCCACCCTCTTGTATTAATTCAAACAATCGGTTTATTAAAATAAATTAGAATTAAGTAACTTAACATTTTTCAGTAATATAATTAAATATTTTCTTTATTTAAATTTAAACTGTCCATTATTTAACTTTCTTCGTATAGATATTTTATGTATTTTTTTCATCTAGTGTGTTTTCTCTCACTCTACTTAAAATTTTAATGACGTCACTTAACTTTTGGTATCATAATGTAACTGGACCTGCCCGAAACACGAGCACTTGCTCTTTTGGGTGCAAGCTATAATATGTATGTGTAATTTGTAATTCAACTAAATTCAAAACAAAAAATTTATTTGGTAATTCGGTAGAAAACGTTGGTCAATATGACGGACATCAATGATAGGTTAGGTTTGGTTTGGTTCATGTTTTTAACATGCCTTACATATACATTTCTTGATACTGGTAGGCATACCAAAAGCCTGAACAAACCAAACCTAACGTGTCACTAATCGTCGATGATGCCCGCCATATTGAGCAACGTTTTCTACCGAATTACCATTTATTTCCCTGAAGTAATAGCATATATAATTAATTCAAATTTATAGTATACTAATTCTCTTCATTGTGCTCGAATGGATCTAATTAAATAAAATGCCATTTACCAAATAATTTCTCTGTTTTAGCAGTAATGCCGGTAAATATTTTTATAGAACATTATAACAAGTATTCTACTGACTAGAATATAATTATAATGTACTGTACGTTATTTATAGTTTACGCAATTAAAATATTGAACAACACTCGATAGTTAAATCAGAACATTTGTTTGTGGCATAAGTGACTGAAACTGCAATGATAAATCCAGTATGTCGTTGAACAATATCTACCATATGTTACCTCAGTCGATAGCAACACTGTGTACTGACAACGACTTAAATACTGAAAATGTGGGTGCACTTGTTCACTTGCTACACTCCATATGGTACAGTTCCAGTTAACATTGTTATAAAAATCAAGTGTTAATAACTAAACATGATATTAAATTACCAGCTACACAGTACTTTCGTGTCACTTTCACAATGCGTTCTTAATTTAAATTATTATCTCGAATAATATAATAAATTCGAAAACAACAATTGACGAAGCATTATAATACAGCAGTATATCGGAATGCAATAAAATGTAAATTTAATCTACCTACAACACCATTCTGACACTATTCCGGAACATGATAGAACATCAATATCACTTGACATTGTACAGAGAATTCTTGTAAGTACAACTTCTTTCACAGCATAAATGAGCACACACGTATCTTACCTAAATGAAGGTTAGTTAATTTAGACAAAATCCTGTTCCATCTGTTATCTCGAAGAGCATGTTGTACAGCGAGTGGTAGCGCTCTTTCTCGTATTACGCAAGCCCGGGTTGGGTGACCACGGGCTATATATACGCGCCAGAGTTCCGATCGATCAGCAGAGCGTGGTGGATGTAGGTGGCGTCGTGAAGGATTGCAGGGAAAAGGGGAACATCGCCGGTTAATGTCATGGCATGGTACAGTACAGGTCCAATCTTCTCATATGAAACAAAGAACAGTTCATCTAGAATGGGATATAACAAGACACTTGGCAAAGATTGAACAGACTTTCCGTGCACGCTACAGGAGAAATCAATTTTAACAGTTCTGTGTAATCAATAACGAATGTACAGAAGATGTATCACATGTAACATGTGGACTAGTGCGGAATACTCGGTGTTAGATGTTAAAATACTGAGTAGGCTAGTGTCTTCCGAAATAAAAGTGAAGTGTTCTAAGTACCGTAGTTGTTTAAATTTCAGCTACCCCAATATTATGTTGGGAGAGCTTTCCTTAAAACAGGGCTTCTCAAACTTCCTTAAAGATGACTTACAGAATTCTAAAATTTCGCAGTAAACTATTGATCTGTATTACATTTTTTTTTCTAAATTAATCCTAGTAAATCCTGAAAAAAAAAATGCTTGACATTATTTATTATTTTAATAAGCTGTATGATAGGTAGTAAATCCGCAAAAAGACAAAGTATATGATTATGTCTCGTGACCAGAACATAGTACGAAATGAAAAGATAAAAATTGGAAATTTATCCTTTGAAGAGGTGGAGAAGTTCAAATATCTTGGAGCAACAGTAACAAATATAAATTACACTCGGGAGAAAATTAAACGCAGAATAAATATGGGAAAGGTCTGTTATTATTTGGTTGAGAAGCTTTTGTCATCCAGTCTGTTCTAAAAAAAGCTGAAAGTTAGAATTTATAAAACAATTATATTACCGGTTGTTCTGTATGGTTGTGAAACTTGGACTCTCACTTTGAGAGAGGAACAGAGGTTAAGGGTGTTTGAGAATAAGGTGCTTAGGAAAATATTTGGGGCTAAGAGGGATGAAGTTACAGGAGAATGAAGGAAGTTACACAGTGCAATGCTGGGTAACTTTCGGTGTTGGACCCCGGACTCATTTCACGGCATCATCACCTTCATCTCATTCAGACGCTAAATAACCTAAGATGTTGATAAAGCGTCGTAAAATAACCTACTAAAATAAAAAAAATACACAGTGCAGAACTGCACGCATTGTATTCTTCACCTGACATAATTAGGAATATTAAATCCAGACGTTTGAGATGGGCAGGGCATTTAGCTCGTATGGGCGAATCCAGAAATACATATAGAGTGTTAGTTGGGAGGCCGGAGGGAAAGAGATCTTTGGGGAGGCCGAGACGTAGATTGGAGGGAGTTGGGATATGATGGTAGAGACTGGATTAATCTTGCTCAGGATAGGGATGGATGGCGAGCTTATGTGAGGGCGGCAATGAACCTGCGGGTTCCTTAAAAGCCATAAGTAAGTATATGATAGGTGCCTAAAATAGACAAAATAAAACTATGAAATATACTCTAAACTTAAAAAATGGACTCTAAAAACCATGTCTAAAATGACTTTCCATTACATATTACTCAAAATTAATAATTATCTATTATACGTAGGCCTATATTATTAATTGAGTATTAAGTGTGTAATAAAATTCTCGTCTTTTAGAAATTGTCCTTACGCAAGAGTTTAGTCATTTCCCCAGCTAGCTACTCAAGGGTATACTAAAATGGAATGGAAATATGCAATGATAATGAAAACTGAAGAATTATTTATTCCCGAAAATTTACATTAAGATTTATTCATTTAACACTATTACTACAATACTACTACTAGCACCATTACTACCACTACTATTATACGGGACTTACCTCATCGATCCTGTGAAGAATGGAAAAGTAATGCGTCAACTGTTACTCCAAAGTACTTTAAACTACGCCCCTATTCGCCAACTTCCGAACTGATAACGTCTACAGTATAAGCTTCATAAGAACATTAACGAACGACTTTAGGTATATGTATTAACCCCTGCGGTAGCTGGATGGTCAGACCTTTAGCCTGTCGACACTTCTTATCGGTTCCACTACATCCCCACTACCAGTGATGTTCACCTCCGGCCAGGGCCGGTAAGGTGGGTCTCACACTGTACAATACTAGTCTACTACTATTATTAAAGAGTGTCCGAAAATTTAATAATGTGAATAAATGCAACAAAAACAGATAACAGAATAGATAATAGCGCCGCCAAACAAACAACAAGAAAATGCACAATGGCCCAACAATGTCTTGTTATTGTTGGATTGGTTGCACAGCTACCTCCTTTGTTATATGTTTTTGTTGCATTTATTCACATTATTAAATCCGGCGTTTTTGTTGGGACTTCCTGTAGTACTACTATCACTTACAACTTAATAATGGCTTTTAAGGAACCCTCAGGTTCATTGCCGCCCTCACATAAGCCCGCCATGGGTCCCTATCCTGTGCAAGATTAATCCAGTCTCTATCATCTTATCCCACCTCCCTCAAATCCATTTTTATATTATCCTCCCATCTACGTCTCGGCCTTCCCAAAAGTCCTTTTCCCTCCGGCCTCCTAACTAACACTGTATATGCATTTCTGGATTCGCCCATACGTGCTACATGTCCTGCCCATCTCAAACGTCTGGATTTAATATTCCTAAGTATGTAAGGTAAAGAATCCAATGCCTGCAGTTCTGCGTTGTGTAACTTTCTCCATTCTCCTTAGTCTTCTTAGTCCCAAATATTTTACTAAGAACCTTAATCTCAAACAACCTTAATCTCTGCTCCTCTCTGAAAGTGAGAGTCGAAGTTTCACAACCATACAGAACAACCGGTAATATAACTGTTTCATAAATTCTAACTTTAAGATTTTCTGATAGCGGACTAAATGATAAAAGCTTCTCAACCGAATAATAACAGGCATTTCTCATATATATTCTGCTTTTAATTTCCTCCGAGTGTCATTTATACTTGTTACTGTTGCTTCAAGATATATGAATTTTTCCACCTGTTCGAAGGATAAATCTCCAATTTTTATATTTCCATTTCGTACAATATTCTGGTCACGAGACATAATCATATACTTTGTCTTTTCGGGATTTACTTCCAAACCTATAGCTTTACTTGCTTCAAGTAAAATTCCCGTGTTTTTCCTAATAGTTTGTGAATTTTCTCCTAACATATTCACGTCATAGACAAGCAGCTGATGAACCCTCTCTGTTAACCTGAACTTTCCTAATAGTACTACTACCACTACTTGTATTTATTTATTTATTTATTTATTTATTTACCACAACAGAGCATCGATAAACGCAGCCTGAGGCATATTGTTCCGTCCTCCTTATTATGGGAAGATTGTTGAAGTTCTTAGGACCGCATTCCTGCTAGTACGCGATTCACTTCTTCGTGCCATCTTATCAATTCAGCTATGGCATCCAGTTCTGACGGAGTCCTCGCGTACGTAGAAACGCCCCTCCGTCTCTCTGTTGATATCCTGCCGCCCCCTGAGATCGATGACATCTGTTCGCAATTGACGTACGTCCTGCTACAACCATTGACCTGAATATCGCGGTACCGCGATTCACGAAGACGGTATCTGTCCGAAGAAGGTACACTCTCTGATATGCCGTAGTCAACTATGAATGCCCCTACGCCTTCCTGGAATTTATGTAGCTGCCCTAGACAGATGACATCTGTAGGCGAATCACGGTACCACGTGTGTCCGATCTTCTGGTCGAACTGAAGCTATTGAAGACGATAGATGAAGTTGAAATTAATCAAGGCGTAATGAGTCGGAGATCCATCTCCGAAAGTTACCCAGCAATTCTACTTCAAGTGGTTGAGAGAGAAAATCTCGGAAAAAACCAAACAAGATAAATTGACTCAACCAGAATTTTAATCTGGGCTCGTTTCACGGTTAGGTGTACTAACTCCACAACGGTGGACTTGTACGCAATTAAGTGGCCATTTAAACATCCTATTCCTGAAATTGAAGCTGTTAAGAAAATCCAGTTGTTAACATAACGAATATAATCGGAGATTTTAAGCTAATATTTAAACACACACAATCAGTTGCCTGTATGTCTGAAGACGGAACTGTTAAGTGGAAGGACATACAGAACATCTCTTTTCTCATATTATTTTAAGAAAAGCCTCTGTTTCCCTAACATAGTTTCATATCAATGTACGAAGCTTTTTAAATCAACATTTTGTCCTTTATGGTACAATCACACATAAAAAATGCAGTAGTCTATTATGTAGGGGAGAGTTGGGTAGTATCGGACATCGGGTCATATCGGACAGTCAGTTTCTTTCATCTACCACCAGATGATAGTACCTGTATAACATGATTACGTTTCTGTGACGTCGCATACAGAAACGTAACCATGTCATTCAGGTATTACGATCTGGTGGTAGATGAAAGAAACGCACTGTCAGATATTACCCGATGTCCGATACTACCTAACTCTCCCCTACTCGTATCTGCTCTCAATAGTATCACAGAATCACCAATTTTGTCTTAAATGAAAGCTAAAAGACTGCTAATCAATTTTGTTTGATGATTATTAGAAATTTTAATTATTATATTTTTATTTTGCATTTTTATGAACAGAAAGAAAAATTGCACGACCATTTTTAACTTATTCTTTAATTTACTATTTGAAAATTTCCTCTTACAGAATTATTCGTGTATAATGTGAGAATATGCCCTGAAAATTTTATTCAGTTATCTCTACTATTGTCTGAGATATTACATATTAAAAGTTGAAAAATGTAAAATAAATTCCGGATATCCAACGGAGAAGTTTGAATACAGAGTAAAGGGACTGGAGCGCAGCGACTATTTAAATGTGGCGTGAAAGCAGTTATTTTTTTTCTGAAGACCTTGAAATTTCGCTCCAATGAAGTCAATACTATGAAGTATTTTTAGGCTAAAAATAAGAAAAAATGTTAATTTTGACACATTTGGTTATTCCCGTAGAAACTTCAAAACGTTGAAAACATTTTCTATGATAGTAAGGTCGAAGGTCCTTAGAATTGAAATGTTCGATTGCCTAAGTGGAATGTGCAATTTCAAATGTAGGAAATGGTTTTATTAATATTTGTTTCAATTAAATTCAGTTCCAATTAATTCGACAGTTCACATACAGAAATGCGAACTGTATTGTACGTTTATTTACAGATACGTAATTAAAATTTGAAACGGGGTCTTGTTGCGAGTCCACCTGTATGTAGGCAACAATTTCGCAAGACTATCCATAAGTAGCATATATACAGGGGTTCTTGTTTACTGCACATGCGCAGTGTGTTGTAAGTGAAACAATAAGGGAGCTCAAAATTTTATTTCCGTATCTGTACAACCAATACTATCGTTTGTGAAGAATGATCGAATACTTAGTGACGATTTAAACATCATAATCATTATTCTAAAAAAAGAGACAAACGAAATGTTCGTATTTTCTGGTTCGGGCTCGAAAAGTAGGTTAATAATTGAGCCGTTCAGAGCAGAAGTGGTGTAAGTAAAAAATGTGTAATGAGGGTTTAAGTAAACATTCTGTAAAATACAGCGCGAAATAGCAATTAATATTCAATTTATTTAAACTATTAGTAGTCAGTGGATAGCAAGAAGGACCTATTAATTGCTACTTTGCGCTGTATTTTACATAATTTTTACTTTAAACCTCATTACCCAATTCTGACTTACACCACTTTTGCTCTGAACGGCTCAATTAATTGTTACATGCTTCAAGAGATGGCATCTATTTCACGAATAGTAATAGCCACTGTTTTACACACTTCGGTGTTAAAGATACATTAATGCTTTCGCAGATTGCAAAGGTCATTTCCAGGAGATAATATAAATTCATACCCCTAGATAACTGAACAAAACCTGATGATATTGATCACTAAAAGTGAAACGAACAGAGAGAATTTCGAAGAATATATTCTGAACGTTTATGATCAATCAATTTCATATATCGAAATATGGGAGGGGAGTTTTGAGAGTGCCGAAAAATTTTACCTGTAGATTCAGGTTATGAATTACACTGGAGTAGTGGTAAGAAATCAGTTGAGCTATAAATTCACTCATACCTAATCCTAATCACTACTGACAAACTTTGTGATGACGTCGTGCTCATGAATCTTGCGCTTTAAAAATTAAATAAAATGTGAAGAAGTATAAAGAAAAAGAAAGAGATTCGAACACAAAACTCAAAGGTGTAAATTTGTGAAATGAAGTTTCGAACAAATTAAAAGACTGTGAAAAGAAATATAACAATTTTAACAAAGTTATGGAACTTGTGCGGGATACTTTTTTCCAGTAACTTCTGCACCTGTGGAGGGAGAATTTTCTGTTATGAAAATCATTTGGACACTTGAAAGGAATAGACTCCAAGTAAAACAGAGATGAAAGCTTTGATTCAGATTAATGCCAATTGACAGTTTTCATGCGTGGATTTCTATTGTTACATAAAAGAGAATACTTATTTCCTAAACAAAGTTTAATGTTTCCAGAAGTATGAGAATTAATAATAAAATTACATAATTAATACTATGTACAGTCTTAGAAAAAAATTTTGTCGCACAGATATTTCTTACGTTCCAGAAAGGAGGCAGTGCGCATGATCAGACATACAACGAAACAAAACTAATTTGATTATCTCAACTAGTCCTTCTCTTGTGAACCAGGTCGCTCGTCCTCTGATCATGCGCACTTCCTCCTTTCTAAGACTTATAAAGTATCTGTGCGACAAAACTTTTTTCTAAGGTTGTAGGTTTAAATCACTCAGACTAGCATATGTATCTGTTTGTGGTATCAGAATATTAATATTATGAGAGTAGAATTATGATGCATTCAGTTAGATTTTTTCATGTAATGGTACACTGTAGTAGATAGTCTTCTTTAATGCAAATTGATGTCCCACATTTTTGAGAACCTTTATATGAAACAACGATCAAAGTCATGCCAGAAGAAGAAATGCCGAAGTCAAGTGGTACGGAGAAAGGAGTACGTCAAGAATCCCCTTTATCAACTACCCTATCCAGATCAACTTCGGGGAATAGTGAAGAAATAGGAGGGGTGAGAATGTAGGAGAGGTGATAGTTTGAGGAACAATAAAGTGCTTAAGATTTTTTGATGATATGACATTGTTAGCAGAAGAGAAGATGATACTAAGGGATATGCTACTGGAGCTAAATGACAGCTGTGAGCAGTATGGGATGAAGATAAATGCAAACAAGACGAAGATTTTGTTTGTTGAAAGAGAAGTAAAGAAGCTAAACGTGCGAATTCGAAATGAGGCAGTAGAACAAGTGGACAGATTCAAATACCTTCGGTGTAGGCCTGGAATAAGTAGTAATATCAACTGTTGCCAGAAAGTTAAAAGGAGGATAGCAATGGCAAAGGAAGCTTTTAATAGAAAAGGGAGCATCTTCTGTAGACCTTTGGAAAAAGAACTAAGGAAGATACTAGTGAAGTGCTTTGTATGGAGTGTGGCATTGTACGGAGCAGAAACGTGGGCATTACGACGAAGTGAAGGGAAGCGAATAGAAGCATTTGAATTTGTGGATATGGAAAAGAATGGAGCGTGTAAAATGACAGAATGAGAAATGAAGCTGTGTTGAAAAGAGTGGGTGAAGAAAGAAAATTGCTGAAACTTATCAGGAAGAGGAAAAAAATTGGCTGGGTCACTGGTTGAGAAGGAACAGCCTACTAAAGGATGCACTGGAGAACATGGCGAACGAAGAAAGATTCGAGGGAGAAGAAGATTTCAGGTTATAGACAACATTAAGATACATGGATCATATGAGGCTTCCATCTGAGGTTGTAGAATGTTGGGTTTCTAGTGAAAGACCTGTCCTTGGGCAAAACACTACAAATTAATTTTTGGGGAAACAATAATGTATCCATATTTTTGTTTCGGAATATGTATGGTAAGACTTTCCTGTGTTAAATTTCAACGTACCTCGTTTACATGTTTCGACCTATTTATGAGTCATCTTCAGGACTGGTCGTTGTTGGTCTTGGCGCCACTTATTCTGTTTCCTGTGAGGGTGTGTAGAGTCAAAAAGTGTGCGTATTTTGAAGTTGAGTTGTGTGTTGATAATTTCGTTGGGCTGTGTTTTTGTGTGTCTGTATATTTCATATTGTTTTAGTGTGTTTAGTTACTGGTTTTTTGGTTGGATGTGTAGTATTTCCAGGTCTGTGTTAATGTCTGTGTGGGTGTGGTTAGCATTTGTGATGTGTTCTGCATATGTGGAGGTGTTTTGTGATTTTGTTATGGCTGTGATCTGTTCTTTGTAACGTGTTTGAAACGATCCGAAGTGATACAGTGTTAAAAGTTGTGTAATTAAGATGCATATTTTTGTATCCAGAATTATGGTAACCCTAACTAAGTTATAGTTATTTGCCGATAGTTCGCTTCCAAGTGATCTATCTTCCTCGTCTGTGATTTCCTTGTGAATTACAGTTCAGTACCTATCGCCTATTTTACAGTGTTCTCTTGTGGCGTCGTAGAGCGTGTCTTGTCCACCTCCATTTCATTTGTCTTTTCTGTTCTTCAGTGGTATTCTGTTCCCAAAGAACGTTGCTGGAATTGATCTTGCTGCACCATATTTCGTTTGGTTTTAGTAATAAAGGTTAATTTGTATGTACAGGTTATTATACTCCTTTCCGTGAGACTTAGCTCGTGGAGGTCGCGGCTTTTCATCCGCCCAGAACAACACGAGACATTCGCGCTTTAGAAAAGTTGCCTAATTGTATTGTCAGTCGCTGTTCATTATGGTAATTTAAGTATGATATACACCCAGAAAAAATAATGTACGAAGAAGATGAGACGTATGAAATAAGGTGTGTGAACAGCATTATAGCCTGCTGTCCAGTCTGGACTTCAGAATTTTTCTGCGTGGGTTATCTCCCTCAACCTTTAAAGATATTTCTCTTTAGCCTACAAGGTAACAGGTCCGCTGTTCATTAAACCCGAACGAGATCAGGTCGCCTCTTCCGCCACCCCCTCCTTACGACAGAACTACTCCTACGGAAATGTCATTCAAGTCTTCGCCGTATCTCTGGCAAGGGGACTCTTGCAGGGTACTATCAACCAAAGGACTCTCTAAGACAGTATCCTTTCAGCGAGTGCTGACGACTAAAGAGTAAGCAGTGCATCGTAATATGCCCCGTCGTGCAGCGGGAAGAGGAAGAGAGCATAACCGCCAGCAGCCATGGGTGCACCATAGTGCAGTCTCTTATCCGCGGATAAGAGACGCTAATCCGAAGGTGCACTGTGCTGATGACCGCTACTTCAAGAGGTATTATCGCTCTATTATTGCCCATTTGCCGTACCTTGCGACAAGCAATTTGTTAAATAATATGTTTAATTTAACGACGCTCGCAACTGCCGAGGTTATATCAGCGTCGCCGGTGTGCCGAAATTTTGTCCCGCAGGAGTTCTTTTACATGCCAGTAAATCTACTGACATGAGCCTGTCGCATTTAAGCACACTTAAATGCCATCGACCTGGCCCGGGATCGAACTCGCAACATCGGGCATAGAAGGCCAGCGCTATACCAACTGTGACCAAGCAATTTGGATACCCTTTATTATTATTACTATTATTACTTTACCGCCACGATGGCTCAGTGCTAGCGCCCGGGTACGGGTTCAAATATCTGTTCATCTTAAATTTTTAACTTGTTGCGCAAGCTCGTAGTCCAGGCAAAACAGAGGGTTTCTCCGGGTACTCCAATTTCCCGTGACATCCAAAAATTCTCAATCATCATTCATTAGAAGTGTAATGTATATACACAGCCTACGATGCACTCTGGATAGTTTCTGACGAACTAAGTCGTCTGCGTTTCTCGATACTTGCGCCATCTATGAGTCTCCTCTTGCAGTCGGGACGGATAACGGCAAGTTAAGAACCCTGCATTGGACAACAAATATTACTTTATTTACACGATTATACATAATCAAACGTATTTTATTAACATTTGCATTTTGTTCGAGAATATTATGTTTATGTTTATAAATTTTAGGACTGCCGCGCTTTCCGACCCTGAACCTAGAAGTTGACTGTTACATATTCTATTATGACATGAGACAGGGAATCGTCCAGATGACTTGGCTATAGAAGACGAAGCAGCTGTATCAGAAGACGAAAAAGGATTCTCTATTTTAAGGGAAGAAGTTGAACTAGCGCTTAGGGAAATGAAGCATGGAAAAACATCAGGCATTGTTGGAATTCTTACTGAATAAGTGAAATGCTCGGGTGAAGATAAAAAGGAAATTTTATCATTATGCAATGAAATTTATGAGAAAGGCGAATGGTCTGAAGATTTTGCTGCCAATACCGAAGAAAAATAATGCCCAGAAATGTAATGATCCATTCCATAAGGTTTTTTGAATGTCTCGCATACACTTGGGCTGATTACTGGTTGGGGTTTTTCCGAGATTTTCCCCAACCGTAAGGCGAATGTCAGGTAATCAATGCCGAATCATCGGTCTCCTCTCGCTGTCACTAATCTCATCGACGCTAAATAACCGAGTAGTTGATACAGCGTCTTTAAATAACCAACTAAAAAGGTATATCTCGCATATAACACTTTGGTTTTTAACGCTTTCCCACTTATTACGACTCTCTCTCCCAGTCCCGGGCAAAGATTATCACGTAATAATTCCTTATATAGCCAATAATAATAATAATAATAATAATAATAATAATAATAATAATCCGAGGCACGACAGTTCATGAAGGACCATGATCGACCAGCCGGCTGTTGGCCTCACGTTTACATGCCGAATCAGATGTGGACGATCATCTAACCAGAATGGAGGTATCGTGTGGTTAGCACGATGATTCTCCCAGCCGTTATAGCTGGCTTTCGTAACCGGATTTTGCTCCCAAGTGCATCACGATGCTGGTTGCGCACCGGTCCCATATACTGGCCGAAATGTCATGAGAAAATATCTTGCCCTATGAGGACACGAACCAGCGCGCATTTCGTAATGCGAGTCTTAGGCAGGATGCCTTAGACCACGACGCCACGGCGCAGGACTTATATAACCTATAGTACGAATTATATTTAATGTAACATTTCACTTCCTAAATACAAGAGCAATGACCTGCTATCGCTATTCACATAACGTAAGCGTTCATATCAGTAACATATTTCAGCCATATATAAATTATGTTCTTTACTGAGATCTTAATTTCTTTATTTTAACGTGGAATGTTTTTCTACGTGCCACTAGAGAAAAACTGTAGCATTGTCCCTTATGGGAGTTGCTGCCACCTGCAATGCAGTCGTTAGTTGAAGTACATTTATTCATTAACGGACCAGTTATGCTTCTACGCGCTCTTCATCTTCCGAGTCTTTGAAAAATACAATATAATAAAAACATGTTCTACTATCACCAGAACATGAAAGTTGCCACTTTGGTAGAGAACGGCCAACTACGTAAAAGATAGCCGAATGGTAAGCGCCATCTCTTCACGTCGAGAGACTTTTGTAGAGGAATCCCATTCTCGAATAATGACTTCAGTTTTGCATAGTTTATTGTCCTCTACTGATTGCCTTTGTTCATCTCATTGCCACCAAAAGGATTCACTTAATTTATCACGTCTTGTCACTTCTTATATAAATGTACCAATGTGGTATTTACAGCATCGTCTTTGGGTGCAACATCTACTTCCTTATCCCCAAGGATAGCAACGTGACCAGGAACATACCACTCTAATCTCAGAACCTGAAGTGTGGAGTCAATGAAAGAGGACCTAGAGCCCTAGATGATGCTTAGCACGATCAAGTCATCAGAATAAAACGACTCAAGTATCGGAATGGCAGGCAATGAATGGGATTGGGTAAGGTATCTGCCAGAAAATTCACCGACTGAAAAAGACAACGTCTTTTAAAAAGCATACCATACATACATACATACATACATACATACATACATACATACATACATACATACATACATACATACATACATACATACGTGTTCTGTCCATGAGCATGTCTTTCACTGCAAACCCAGCATTCTCCAATCGTTCATGTTTTCTTCCTTCTTCTTAGTCTCCGCATATGACCCACATCTTAATGTAGTCCATCATCTGATATCTTCTTCTGCCCCGAACTCTTCTCCCGTTCACCATTCCTTCCAGTGCATCCTTCAGTAAGCAGTTTCTTTTCAGCCAGAGACCGAACCAATACCTTTTTCTCTTTCTGATCAGTTTCAGCACCATTCTTTCTTCATCCACTCTTTCCAACACAATTTCATTTCTTATTCTGTCTGTCCACTTCACACGCTCCATTCCTCTCCATATCCATATTTCAAATGCTTCTGTTCGTTTCTCTTCATTTCCTCGTAATGTCCATGTTTCTGCCCCATACAATGCCAAATTCCGCACAAAGCACTTCACTAGTCTCTTCCTTAATTCTTTTCCAGAGGTCCGTAGAAGATGCTCCTTTTTCTATTAAAAGCTTCCCTTTGCCATTGCTATCCTCTTTTTGACTTCGTGGCAGCAGCTTATGTTACTGCTTATAGTACACTCCAAGTATTTGAAGCTGTTCACTTGCTCTATTGCCTCATTTAGTATTCGCAAGTTTACTTTCTTCATTTTTCTTCCTATGACCATGGTCTTCGTCTTGTTTGCAGTCACCTTCATTCCATACTGCTCACAGCTGTCATTTAACTCCAGTAGCATATTCCTTAGTATCATCTCCTCGTCTGCTAACAACGCCATATCATCAGCAAATCTTATGGACTTTATTCTTCTTCCTACTATCATATTCTGAAAACAGTTCTTCACCAAATCCTCCAAGTAGATGTTGATCAGGGTAGCTGACAAAGGGCATCCTTGTCGGAGATGTGATATAGGAGGTAAGAAATGAAAGGCATACAGTTAGGTAGAGGATTCGAATCATACGCACCAAGTATGAACATGAATCGCCATGACTTACTTTGTAACTCTTAAAATTTTTCCTTTCCATTTTGAATAGCCTACATAGAAACCTTTTCCCCTGTCAAATTCTTTCATGTTATGCTTCGACATTTGACTGAAAATAGCTCTTTAACACAACTATTAAAAAAATATTTTCGTTCAAACTTCTATAAACTTTAGACATTGATATAATTTTTAGAACTTGTAATTCAGTGTCACCAAAATGAAGCTATACGATGAGTCGTTCCCGAGTTACGGCCGTTTATTGGAGCATGACATGACGTTTGTTCCCCTCTATGTTATCGCTACTCCACCACTTGTACAGCCATGACTTACGTCAGAAACGTTCGTCTCTTTATTTGAAAGTGCAGTTTGATTAATTTTGATATCTCTGTTAGTTCTCACGCAGTAGGAGTTTGTAATCTCGTCTAATTACGTGATACCACAGTCCACTATATACAGTCACGAAGCTTGAGTTGTGGGGGTGCTAGGAACAATAGACTATGAAGGTACTATGTCACATTGTAATGAGGCGATATTAGCGATCCTAGTTGTTAGCAACTATATGTGGATGCATATTTACTACGTATTGAGCTTCGTGACCCTATACTAGACCAGCGGTTCCCAACCTTTTTCGACTCGCGAACTCCTTCCACAACGATCTGAGTTGGGTGAACCACTGACTTTTAACTATACATACAGTAGACATGCATAAAATTTAATTCCAATAAAAGGTATAATAACCTTAAATTAACTTAACTCTTAACGATTGAAACCTATAGCCTAGTTACTTACTTATTGGCTTTTAAGGAACCCGGAGGTTCATTGCCGCCCTCACATAAACCCGCCATTGGTACTGTTAGGTTTCGTAACAAGCTGTTTTTTTACGGTGATGGGTTGTTAGCCCTTCGCCCAACCCCAAGCTGGAGGACCACCTCTTATCGGCTGTCCACGACTGCTTATTCAATATATTCGCAGCTACCCTCCATATCTGGAGGCCGTCTCCTCTATCCGCAACCTGAGGACGCGCCATGCCGTGGTGATAGGGATCCACAATACTAGTTACTCTAGTTACGGCTTAAAAGTTACACAACGTGTAGGCCTAGTTGCAATAATAAATACAAGTTTTCATTGTAATTACTCACCTCTTCCTTGGAATTCAGTGAGAAGGTTGCGCCTGCTATCCATGGCACAGAGCTTTGAAGTCAGGAACCACAGAAGTTAAATAAAGTCTCAAATCACTTTCAGCACAAAGTCTGTTTCTGTATTTATTTTTTAAATAGGCATATGAAGAAAACGACTTTTCGCACAAATATGTGGATGAAAAGGGTAATAAAGCCGTTATGGCTTTATTCGCTAACACTGGGAACTCCTTTAAACTCAACCAAAAACCAATTAATGACAAAGATTTATAACTTTTCTGTAACTGAAAATCAATGGAAATTTCAAGAAGCTGCTTTTTTTCATCTGCGCTTAATGTGGATTCTAAAATTGTTGACTCTTCGAAGGGATTGCGAATCCAATTGTTATTATTGGACATAGCAGGGAAATATTCTCTGAAGATTTTTCCAAGTCCCTTCAAATTTTCTTTAATCATGTTCTTAACATTTTCGTCCAAAGAAAGATGATTTTCCACCAGGAAGTCGTGAAGGGTATCAAAGCACTCGGTTTGATCCCTATTGAAACACGTTTCCCAAAAATTAAGTTTTTTTAGTGAATGATTCGATACGGTCTTGCATAATATAAACGTTTATATTTGACTCCTGGAGAGATGAGTTTAAACTGTTAATTTTTTTAGAAAATGTCTGCCAAATAAGCTAGTTTGAAGCCAGATTTCATATTCCATGCACTTTGCTTGGTGAAAGGCATGGCTGGTGAGAAAACGTAAACTCCGTCTTAAGCTCATACAGTCTGGAAATAGTTCTACCTCGAGATAGCCATCTAACTTCAGTATGAGACAATAAACACTTATAAATGCTTCCCATTTCCTCACAAAGCACTGCAGAGATTTGTAGGGCGAGCCTTAATAGAATTAATTATTTTCACTTCATCGTCCAGCACACATTTCAATCCATCGGGCATGCGTTTAGAAATAAGAGCCTGTCTATGAATGCAACAATGTGTCCAAGAAGCGTTCGGCGCTACCGATTTCACTTTGGTAACAAACCCAGCATAACACCCTGTCATAGATTTCGCACCATCTAAACAAATGCCTACACAGCGAGTCCAGTCTATTGAATTTTCGCAAAAGTATTTCGTCGGTTAACTTAAATATATCTCCTCCCGAAGTTCTCTCTTTTAAGGGTTTGCAGAATAGTAGCTGCTCTTCTACAGACTCCCCATTAATATAACGGACGAAAAGTAACAAAATGGCTAAATTGGCAACATCAGTCGATTTGTCAAGTTGAATCGCAAAAGAAGGACTAGCACGAATTTCATTTCCGACATAATTTGCCATGTCTTTAATCCGGTGGTTGATCGTATTGTCGGACAATGATACCATATTGACTTTTTTGTGAAAGATTCTCCAAGGATGCACTGTACTACATCATTTATACATGGCCGCACTAAATCTTCAGCTATTGAATGAGGTTTTTCAGTTTTAGCAATTCTGTAGCTAACGCGATAAGAAGCTTCAAGAGCATTCTCATTGTCACTGTTTGCAGCGGATAGAAAAGTAGTTAAATCATTTTTCCATTCGTTAGCTTTTCGTGTAAAAAATCAGCAGATTTGTTTAGTTTTAAATGGCGTATAAGTAGAGAAGGTTTCAGACTACTGTCAGCAAGAATGTCGCCACAAACAACACACTGTGGTCTTGGACAGTCCTTGTCACATATATATATGAACACCCAAATCTAATGTAATTATCATCGTACTTTCTTTTCTTTACACACTGTTCACTTTTGTAGGATTGACACACATCACTAGAAGCTGAATGACCTGTTGACACGACACTAACTTGTGATTTTGTTAAACCCTGTTTCCTTTTCAAACTTCCACTTTTCAACCAGTTATCCATTTTAATGTGAACGGAAACGATTCTGATACACAACTGGCAACTTACTACATTTTCCACAAGGAAAGAAGAAGTAGGCTATTGTTGAAAATACAAAATTAAATATAAGTTTGTTGAAATTCCACATTAACGTCTAAAATCAAAGGCCTGACCGCCATGTAACGGTTCCTTAGTCGGGTCGCGGTACTGTTGTTACTATTGGTAGAACACAAAGAAGCTGGCAGACTAAATTTCCATTGTAGCGAAATCAAATGCATTCCTAACGTTGTTACATAACTGTAAATCAGGCATTCGCGGTAAATATTAGGGGAGAGTCGGGTAGTATCGGACATCGGGTAGTATCGGACAGTGCGTTTCTTTCATCTACCACCATATGGTAGTACCTGAATGACATGGTTACGTTTCTCTATGCGACATCACAGAAACAGGTCAATCAGGTACTATCATCGTGTGGTAGATGAAAGAAACTCACTGTCCGATATTACTCGATGTCCGATACTACCCGACTCTCCCCTAATTTATTTTGGAAATTATCAATGAGTCGATGGATTGATTGATTGAAGTAAGAGAGGAATAATGATCAATTAGGTAGACCTACACGTTGATAATCGCGTCCTTGCAAGGGCTCTTGGAGCTTCTGCATGGCTCAATGTGGTCTGTCTTTGCCATCCACCCACAAAGACCGAGAAACAACTCAAATACTGAGACACTCCGCAAGACGGAAGAGCTTTGCATACCGACTACAGCGCCAGGCGTTCAATAGCAGTATATAATTTATATTTTTCGTAATCGGTTATGCACGATTCTACCACAAACATACTTCACTTCTCCCTCATTTCATCTATAATTTGTAATAGGCGGTGGTGATGTCTTGGGGTTTCTGATTCTGATCTAGGTTCTAAGAGCTTGGGACCCTGGACTCTGGGTTTAGGCTATTATCACTAGCGAATGAGACTTTACCTGTAAGACCCAGGAAGGATGGCCCGCCTCTCAGTGTCACATTCACGAATGCCACCAGGGTCATTCGTCAAATCATCGCATGTAGGACGTACAATGAGCCTAAACGGACTGAGTGCCAGGATCCATCAAGGATCCAGTCCTCACGAAATCAATGAGTCAATCAAAATGGACTTCGTCACCAATAAAACGATGGCTACTCCGACTAGCAATAGAACCTCTCTATGCGACTAGATAATGAAATTTAGGTCACCAGTCGTAAGCCTTCACGATGTGGTCGTCAGCATGTCCTCAAATGGGTAAAGGGTAAGGATTGTCTCGGAATATGCACCGTCGTGCAGAAAGGAGAGAGAGAAAGCATACCCGGCAGCAGCCACGGATGCACGCTAGTGCAGTGTCTTATCCGCGGGTAAGAGACGCTAGCTCGAGGGTGCACTGTGGTGATGATCGCTGATGTATAGGATCTAAAATACGGAACTTAGATTATTTTATTGAATAGGCTATATTTCAGTCAAAATGATTTATCACGATTTTAAAACAACAACTATTTAGGCATATACTAATTTGTTGGTGTTATTAATAAAATATACTGTATTGCAAACGTTTTCGCCAATTGGCATCTTCAGGCATAGGTTCAATATCTCATATAGTACATTGGAAGCAAATGTGATAGTATCAGCATAATCAAGTGAAATAGATAATTGAACAGATTTTAAAATCAAACACATTAAAATCATATGATATGATATGATATGATATGATATGATATGATATATGATATGATATGATATGATATGATATGATATGATATGATATGATATGATATGATATGATATGATATGATATGATATGATATATGATATGATATGATATATGATATGATATGATATGATATGATATGATATGATATGATATGATATGATATATGATATGATATATGATATGATATGATATGATATGATATGATATGATATGATATGATATATGATATATGATATATGATATGATATCATATGATATGATATGATATGATATATGATATGATATGATATGATATGATATGATATGATATGATATGTGATATGATATGTGATATGATATGATATGATATGATATGATATGATATGATATGATATGATATATGATATGATATGATATGATATGATATGATATGATATGATATGATATGATATATGATATGATATGATATGATATGATATGATATGATATGATATGATATGATATGATATGATATGATATGATATGATATGATATATTTATTTGTTAGTCAACTTTACAATTCACAGTTATGGTGGGCATTCACATTTCTGTTTTTCGATCCACCATCCATTTAATACATACAACTCTTTTCTATTAGTGTATTCTTTGCCGAGAATTTCTTGATTACTTTCTAATGTTCTGTTAAGACTGAATTGCTAAATCCTTCCCTCTATATCCTCTTCTATTCTCTCCCTCCTACCTAGACTGTCTCCCTTCCATTTCTCGCTCACCTATTAAATATTGCATATTCCTTCCTTAATAATTTGCGTTATTTATTTATTTATTTTCTTCTCTACCCTCAAATCCTACCTACTCTTAATCATTGTTTTCCAGCTATTTTCTCCTACATTACTTGCTGACTTTTTCGTTTACTCTATTTTACAACACTTACATCACTTTTTTTTCCTACCCTCTGTTTATTTACGTATTGATCCCTTTCTCTTCGCTTCACTCCTAAATTTCCTATTTTATTCCTCTTTCCATATATTTATTTCTATAATACTCCTACAGTTATAGTAGGCCTACCCCGCATTCTACTCTCAACCCATAACATTGAAAAACATCAAATATCTAATTCACTTAATCACACTTGCAATTTCTCTCTCATTCCACTTCACATTTGTTCAGATTTTTTGTTAAAATCATATTATAAATTAAAATAATAGTTGTGTTAATTATTATATCACTCTTAATTATTTAAGTACAGTGTATAATTTTGAAAACCAAGTTATTAGTTAAAAACATCTAATTCAATTATGCATACTTACTTACTTACTTACTTTCTTTCTTTCTTTCTTTCTTACTTACTTACTGGCTTTTAAGGAACCGGAGGTTCATTGTCGCCCTCACATAAGCCCGCCATCGGTCCCTATCCTGAGCAAGATCAATCCAGTCTCTATCATCATATCCCACCTCCCTCAAATTCATTTTAATATTATCTTCCCATCTACGTCTCGGCCTCCCCAAAGGTCTTTTTACCTCCGGTCTCCCAACTAGCACTCTATATGCATTTCTGGATTCGCCCATACGTGCTACATGCCCTGCCCATCTCTAACATCTGGATTTAATGTTGCTAATTATGTGAGGTGAAAAATACAATGCGTGCAGTTCTGTGTTGTGTAACTTTCTCCATTCTCCTGTAACTTCATCCCTTTTAGTCCCAAATATTTTCCTAAGCACCTTATTCTCAAATACCCTTAACCTATGTTCCTCTCTCAAAGTGAGAGTCCAAGTTTCACAACCATAAAGAACAGCTAGTAATATAACTGTTTTATAAATTCTAACTTTCAGATTTTTTGACAGCAGACTTGATGATAAAAGCTTCTCAACCGAATAATAACAGGCATTTCCCATATTTATTCTGTGTTTAATTTTCTCCCGAGTATCATTTATATTTGTTGCTGTTGCTCCCAGGTATTTGAATTTTTCCACCTCTTCAAAGGATGAATTTCCTATTTTTATATTTCAATTCAATTATTGCACATAATAATTAAAACAACTATAATTACACATATCAAGAACATTAAACTCTTAATAGCAGTATAAACAATGTTTAATTTGTATTAATGTTTAACCCAGTGATTCTCAGTGTGCCGCGAGATTAGCCAGGTGTGCCGCGAAACTTCTGAGGCATTATTGTTGGTAAAAGTAATTAAAACAGTTTCATTCAATATTTATTTTTGCATCTTACACAAACGTTCAATTCGTGGTGGAATTGAAGACAAACACACACGCATTTGTTGTTGAACTGAGAGAAGTCTCTCGCGTTTCTTGTTTTTTTTTATGTTTGTTAGTGTCGTAAGTCCAGCCCATTTTGTTCCAAGATACTAGATATCGAATTATACATCTGCTCCGGATAACATTGAGGGTAATTCAGTACTTGAAAGGAATTGTTCAATATTCGAAAAAATCTGATGTAACTCAATAATTCACATTTTATACTTACATAAATTGATTCATCGAGCTGTAATGAAAATACTCGACCGTCGATGGCTTTGCTTTACACGTACACTGCACTGGATATGTGTAGACGTGTCATCAATCCGTTGGGAAATAGTATCGTTTGACAATGGAACCAAGGATATTTTCTCGGTGCCGTCACCTAACATTGATTTCACTATTTCCTTGCAGGCAGGTAAAATTAGTGTGGGGCTGCAATTGAATCGATGATTGCAAAAACAACGAGTCAACATTTTTACGAAATTGAGTTAATGTCATAATCCTTCTCGCAGAATGTAGTTACACATATGGTGTAAAAGGCGCAAGATCTGATTAGTCTTTGCTAGAATATTAAGCCCTAATATAGGTGAGAGAGCAAAAAGCACACGAGTCAATGACTCATGCTGTTTTTGCACCCAACGAGTATTATGAACTTGCAGCGATTTAATAGCAAACGTTTTTCAGCCATCACGTTGACAGTATTGAATTAATTTCACGTCATTCGACTCAAGGTCAGACACTTGTAAGACGTCTGTCATTTCAGTGTTCTGTGTTCACTAGCACAGTATAAAATGTCAAGTAGTGATGATTCGAAAAGTGTTCCAGAGTAATCAGGGAAGAAAAGAGAAAGGAACGTGGACATTCATTCTTGCCTAATGACAGAGATTTCAGTGCCATCAAGAAGAAGCTGAAGAAGCATGATAGGATCTACGCTCCTGGCGAATACAGAACAATCATTGTAGGATCATGCAAAAAAATATCAGTTGAACATCTGGCAGCTGAAGATATATTCGACTTCAAAGCCTGGTGGCCAGCCGATTATAAACGGAGATGTCTTTCCAATGAATCATATGGAAAAGAAGTTCTAAGACATTCGAAAATTTCATTTGCACCATCTGAGCTTATGACCTTCAAATATGAAGCAGAGAACATGGGTACTGTTGTTATACAAAGCTATATCGATGGTATATCTTCACATACTTTCAAGTTGAATAAGCCCAATACCATTTTTGCTATGCCTATCGGGAATTCAAATCCGTTAGGAAAGGTACCCATCAAAAAGTCCAAACTTCAAGGTATTGAAAAACTTGTCTCATACATCCCTCATGAGTTCCAGCCATAGTATGAAGACCTAAAACAATGGCCGTCGGAAGACAGTGAAGAAGAAGAAGAAGAAGAAGAAGAAGAAGAAGAGGTGATGAAATATACTGAGAAGGAACTGATTAAGTTAGAACACAGATTTCTGACAATAAGGACAAGAAAAACCACAGATTTCTTAATGTTTGAGATTTGTATTCACTATGTCGAGTTTATCATTGCATTAACAAATTACATTAAGTGTATATGCTATGTCAAATAACTTAGCGTGCTATGTATTAAAAGGCAATGTTTAGTTAAAATCAAATATTCAATTCAGTTGATTAGTGCAAAAACCACATGAGTCACAAACTTATTAATTCAAATTCCTCTCTACATTAGTGAAATACATTAACTACAATGAACTCATCTAATAAAAATGGTTATTTGTAATTACATACAGTGAGCAAGTTATCCTCGAAGCAGCAATATGAATACAAATTAGTTTATTGCTTCTCCTGTAAATTTAAGAATTGGCGACTCATGTGCTTTTTGCAATCATCGATTCAATTTTTGCGCCACTACTTTATAACTGCCCACTTGCAACTCTTCAGAAATAGATTCTCTCCGTTCCATAGCTTTTGGTTGCGTTTCTTCCGATGACAACAATCGGCTAAAATAGTTCCCCGGATAAGTTACTAAAGTCTTCTCAATTTACTTGGGATTCGTTGCTTAGTTTTTCTCCACACGACACATTCTAGTGCAGGACGGCTTTCAGGTCTACTGAATGTAAATCCAAGGTATAAATACCGGTATATATCTTGGTAGTTACGGACTGTTGCTTTCACGACATTGGAATTGGTTCGTTCTCACTTTTGTTACTGTTAAATTATTTTCACTGGCTCATCTTCAGCTTTTCTCCTTTTAATAAAAAACATATTCATACTGAAGTTAGATTAACACAATAACGCAAAAAACACGGGTAAAACTAAAAATCAATCTCAAAATATGTCAGAATATGGACAAAATGGCTGCAAGTCTACAAACACCTGACTGGTGAAGGAAAGCTGTGAGCGTGCTATACCGAGGCTCTTGCATCGATGTTATATGGTTGTGTTGATTTCGATGTCAAACTTCGTTCACGTGCAAATGGTTTATGTTGACTTTCAAAATCATTCCAAATGGATCAATCAAATTGGGTTGCAATTGAATCATAGATATACATTGACTAGAAGTTAGGTGTAGTTACGATATATTTTATCATTGCTGTAAATGGAATGTAAATTCAATTTGCCTACATGTTGCGGAAGTTGAATAATTTCATTGGATTATTATAATGGGTCAACGAACATTATATTTAACGTTGAATATCACCACAATGTTCTTTAGATTAACGTGTTGATTTGAAGACTTCTCATACCGTCTTATTAAATATCGAATATGTTTCACGAAAGGCAATTTATAACCAAATATAAGACCAAAAAACTCGCAGTGATTGTATAGTGAAGCTCTATACACCGTCAAAATGAGTTCAATATGTGACTACAATCCGCATAGGTTGCAAAGGTGGAACCAATGCAACTTCCGAATAAAGAATTTAAATGTATACATATGAAAGTCCCGCGCCGTGGCGTCGTGGTCTAAGGCATCCTGCCTAGGACTCGCGTTACGGAATGCACGCTGGTTCGAGTCCTCATGGGGGAAGACATTTTCTCATGAAATTTCAGCCAGTGTATGGGACCGGTGCCCACCCAGCATCGTGATGCACTTGGGGAGCTAAGATAGGTAGCGAAATCCGGTTGCGAATGCCAGCTATAACGGCAGGGAGGATCATCGTGCTAACCACACGATACTTCCATTCTGGTTGGGTGATCGTCCACCTCCGCTTCGGCATGTGGGCGTGAGGCCAGCAGCCGGCTGGTCGGTCTAGGCCCTTCACGGGCTGTAGCGCCACGGATTGAATAGATATGAAAATAAAATTTGGAGCTCCCTTATTGTATGTTTCGCTTACAACACATTTCGCATGTGCCGTAAATAAGAGCCCCTGTATACAGGGTGTTAAAAAAAGTATCCAGTATTTTAGGGGGTGGTAATATGTATGAAACAAGAGAATAATGTCTAATAAACATGGGTCCTACAACACATACTTTCTGTGTTCTGAATACTTGTTCATAGGACGTGCTCAATGTGACGTCTATTCATGGCAATGTATTTCTCTGCCCTACAATACAGCAGACTACCAGATAATCATACCATAGTTGACACCCTTGGCATGGAATACTGATACGTCACAAGGAATACTGAAAACAAACGTCTGGTTGCGAATATGAGCGGGGTTCAGCAGAGATGGTGTTGTGAATTTTCGTAATGAGCATGTGTGGGCTGATGAAAATACCCATGCAGTTGAAGAAACAAGGCATCAGTACCGATTCTCAATCAATGTATGGGCAGACGTTCTCGGTGATAGATTAATAGAGTCACACATTCTACCACAAAGATTAAGTGGGGCTGTTATCAGGACTTTCTTATTAACGTATTATCTATCTTTCTGGAGAATGTGCCATGTCGGCAAAGACTACAGATGTGGTTTATGCACGGGGCGCACCAGAACATTTTCTCCGCAGTGTACGTGAGTGAACACATGACGCTGACATTTCAGAGTCGCTGGATTGGTCGGGGAGGCCCCACATCGTGGCCTGCTCGTTCCCCAAACCTAAATCCCCTAGACTTTTGGTTATGGAGACACATGAAGGAATTGGTCTACGCCAATCCAATCAACAATGTGCAGATACTACAGGATCGCGTCTTCAATGCATGTCAGCACATACAAGAACAACCAGGCCAATTTCAAAGAGTGCGTGATTCATTACACCGAAGGGTAGAGGAATGCATTGCCATGAATGGACGTCACATTGAGCACTTCCTATGAACAAGTTTTCAGATCTCAGAAAGTAGCCCAATGTGTTGTAGGACCCATGTTTAGTAGGTATTTTTTTCTTGTTTTGATGTGTACTGTCACCTCCTAAAATATTTAACAGCCTGTATATGCTACTTCTGGACAGTCGTGTGAAATTGTTGCCTACATACAGGTGGCCTCCCATAAAGATTCGCTACAAATTTTTAATTCCATATCTGTACACTGCCTCGTATCCGTTAAGTCAATAGATTAATGAATACCAGCAGCTTCGTCCCGTTGTATGGTAGATATCGAGGGCTGATAAGCTATGTAAAGGGATGGATGGATGTATGGGTATATGGATTGATGGAGGAAGAGATGGATGGATGGGTATGGATATGGGTGAGTGGGGTGTGGATGGCAATGGATAGATGGGGATGGATGGATGAATGGAAGGGCAGATAGATATATTTAGCGGTAGTGATGGTAGTGTTTTATTTAAGGGAACACTATAGGCCTACTGAAATATCCAAGTTAAATATTTTTAAGGGGTCACAACATTGAAATCAATAACTACCATACTTATGAAGCTAGATTCACCAAATTTTTATCACTGACATATCTGGTTAATAATTTTAAATGTGCAAAATTTCATCCGGTTAATTCGCCGAGTTAGCTCTGTGGTAGCGTGTCTGTCTCTAGACTAGCCGGCCTGGGTTCGATTCCCGGCGGGGTCAGAGATTTTCTTGTAAAATTTCTACCTCGGGACTAGGAGAGATGGCGGTGCACAATTTCTAATCACTAAATTGTGTAGCAATATGCCTGGGCTAAATCCCAAATTTCTCCGCAGTGCATAATATGAAGGGAAGACATATGTCACTGTAGATAATGATTCGTCCGTCGTATGGGGACGTTAAGACTGGCGGCTCCTTGGTGCTCTTCGACATGAGTAGGCTACGTGCCGGCACCGGGTTTCCCCTTCTCCCTTCCACACCATCATCATCCTCACTCATTCCCTACACTACACTTACACGAACACTTAACATGCGCTCACCCTAGTACAAGACATAACTCTTCACAGATACACATCATGCATAACGTGGCCCGCCGAAGTGGTGTGCAATTTGAAAATGGGTCGCAATCCTGCCATCTATCCGCAGTATGCGAATCATGTAAAGTGAAGTGGGTAGGCATTAGACACACACACATGATAAATGGTTTATATTTCATTAATATTTTATTAAAATATTGAATCACTTGTATGAAAAATCCCTTCCGCCACAATTTACATTATTCTTAACTGATATTCACTTACAAAGATCCTTATATACATAGGATCAAAACTTACTATAGGATTTTTCTGTAAAATCAATCAGTAAATTACTAGAATTTGTATTATAAAATAATTTTAAAAAATATTAATAATCATAGAAAATTCCTAGCAATTTAACGATTCACTATACATAAAACCTCGATAGTAATGTTGGTTCCATTGTATATAAAAGAATCATATAAGTGAATATCAGTTAAAAATAAAATAAACTGTTGCGCAAGGGACTTCTTATATAAAGATATACAATATTTTATTAATATATTAATAAAATGTAAATCACTTATTATAGAGAGAGATAATTTTGTATGTGTGTTATTGTTAACCAGATACTCCAGTGATAAATGTTTTGTGAATTTAGCTTTAAAAACATGGAAGTTAGTAATTTCAATATAGTGTCCCCTTAAAACTTTTTCAACTTGGGCTGTAATTCAGCGTGTTTCTATATCCAATAAAATGACTGAAGAATTTTTCCTGGAGCTCCTTGTCAGGAACACAGTTGTTAAACATGCCAACGAGATCCACAGGTTTGCTTTCCTTTAGAAGCCGCGTATAGAATTTCTTTACGCTTTAAATTCAAGTATTGTCCTCGCAGATAATGCAGCCGCGAATTTCGGAGGCAACAACCATCGTGGTGACCACAATAGACAGTGAAGTCAGCAACGTATAAAAAGAAATATAGGGAACCTTTGTTTCAGAATTAACGATGAATAACTTTATAGGATTTCTATTAAAGAAATCGGAGTAGCCTGTGGGATTAGCAATCTTGTATACAATGAGTCAGCATGCCGGTTGCTATAGTAACCATCATGCTCTATCGTTTGCAACTCGTTGCTTAAAGGTTCGCTCCCTTTTGCATGTTTTCCAATGTTACGTCTCGACTGCTGATTATTGCTCAATTGACATTGTAGCTCGGTTCGTTACAAATCGTATGACACCACTTCGAACGTTCTATGGCGTCGCATTCTCGAGTTAAGGCCCATTCACAATGAAAATTAAACATAACCATAACATAAACATAGAAGTTTGCGCCCAGGCTACCAATTGGGATCATTCACAATGATTCACATAAGCATTGACACAAACATTACCGTAAGACGTTAACATGAAAGTTTGCAAACTCCAAACTTTCATGCTTATGCTTACGTGATTTGCAAACAGAACACAATCGTGGAGCGCTGAAGTATACGACAGAATATGAGGAAATGGCGTCGTTGTTATGTTTCCATGGTTACCAAGTATGTTTGCTGCTATGTTTATGTTCCCATCGCGAATGATGGTATGACTTCTTGATTTTACCGCAACGTTAAGTTAACGTTTACGTTATGTTTAATTTTCATTGTGAAAGAGCCTTTACACTGTCTTGGCAAACGCGCTACTCGCCAAATCGTGCCTCGAATTCCCTCCTCTCTTTTATCGCTAGACGACGTCACCCGCTCCAACTCAAGGTCACGTTGGATACATTTATCCTTCGTCTGTCGATCTCCGTTTACGTAATAAATAGGAATATGTGGTATATTTTAAAAATTATAGTCGCGACAAAACTGGCCTAAAAATGTGTCGGTTGACTTTGTGCGATGACACCTCACTATTGGATCGAACTTACGTATTTATTCATGTGAACATTTAAGTATGTATGTATGTATGTATGCAATGCCTACCCACTTCACTCTACGTGATTCGGGTTCCGCATATTTCGGATAAATGGCAGGATTGTGACACATTTTTATAGTTGTACACCACTTCGGCGGGCCACACTGTACACGATGTGTATCTGTGGAGAGTTACGTCGTGTACTAGGGTGAGAGTATGTGTAAGTGTAGTGCCTGGAGTGAGTGAGTGATGATGATGATGAAGAAGATGAGCAAGGAAGAAGGGGAAACCCGGTGCCGGCACGTAGCCTACTCCTGTCGAATAGCACCAAGGGGGCCGCCAGGCTTAACGTCCCCGTCCGACGGACGAATCACCATCAACAGGGACATATGTCTTCTCTTCATATCTTCTTCATATGCACTGTGGAGAGATTTGAGATTTAATCCAGACATATGGTGCACAATCTAGTGATTAGAAGTTGTGCACCGCCATCTCTCCTAGTCCCGAGGTAGAAATTTTACATGAAAATTTCTGATCCCGCCGGGAATCGAACCCGGGCCGGCTAGTCTGGAGGCAGACACTCTACCACAGAGCTAACTCGGCGGACAAATTTAAGAATTACTTGTTAAAAAATTTTGGCTACTGCTATATTCATTTTATCTTCACCTCCTAAAGCACGGCTTTGACTAAAAGCTGTTCAGGCTGGACACTACCGGTATCTTATTAAATATCACTTATTGCGAGAATTTTATATCTGAGTTCTCCAAAATGCACGGTGATGTTAGTTGCTTCATTTAGAAGTTGTACGTATTAAGTTTAGCTCTCTTGAGAGTAAGGCGGAATCTTGCACTGACGCTTGAGTGACTCTACGTCACGCTTCATAGATCTGTTGCAGAGTTGCACCGACCTCGCCCGTTTTAAATTTATTTTTCCAAGTCGTTTAGCAGTTTCTGTTACTTTTATGTGTTCATCTTATTGCATAATGCGATTATTCCTTGCTATTATTCTTCTGATAAAGTAAAAAAAACAAATCCATTTCAGAATCAGTGTAAAATACTTTATTCAAGGAGGGAGGTAGAGGAGACGTAGTTCACTCCTAGAGTTACAACTCTTAACCAGTTCGGCCTCAACCAGAATAATTACACTCACATGTTATTATTTCATGAGAACGTTATTCAACACTGTATTAACACAGTCTAGTATATACTGGTATCATGTCATTAACAATACAATTGAAAAACCCACTGAAACGTGAATTTCGACCAAAATATCGATCCTTGTGAAAGATAGATCAATTATTGATATATTGTGCTGAAACTTATAATTTGTTTCCCTGTAATTTCACAATTAAAGATTGATAATAATATAATTTTCATCCATTTTATAATTCATCAAGAGGTACTATGGAGCAAAACAAGAAATATGAAAAATATTATGGAGTTGGTTGTTGGCACCATGAACTAAATAAAATCAAAGTCATTAAAACATCGGCAATTTCGAAAACTCCTAAAGGATATGAGGGTGAAATAACAGATTTACCATATTATACAGCTGTAAGGTGGAGAAATGCTTCCTTGAATTTTTGACAAGCGAAAAATAACTTCTGTTTTATGAACGAAAAGGTGTAGTAATTATTGTTTTTAAGTACCGGTAATTGTCGCCTATGTTTGAAATATACTACGTCGCCCTAGGACAGCCGTGGCGAAAATGTGACTCGTGAGCACATTGTGGCTCGCAACGATAGCTATGCATTTCTCTTGCTTCCTATCTTCCCCAACCCCCACCCTTTCACTCACTGGAGTCAAATTCCGTTTCATTTCTATTTGTCTCTGACCTGCGAGTGGCGTATCGTCGCAATGTCTCTCTCCAAACCATGCACCTCTACAAAAACGAAAGTTTCAAGTAGGATGGGAGAACGCATCTTTTTGCTGCCAATATGATGAGACTATTAAATGTATGATTTATTCACAAGTATTACGAGGAAAACGGTTCTATAACATAAAACGGCATTATACCACATGCCACTCATGAAACATTGAAAGGTTAAATGTTATTATTATTATTATTATTATTATTATTATTATTATTATTATTATTATTATTATTATTATTATTATTATTATTATTATTATCTCTGTACGTCGATCCTTTTTCAGCAGATGTACGAATAATGCGGTTAGATATTCAATTTATGCTCACAGATTTACAATGTGATGTTAAATTAAAGCTAGATGTAAGGACTTCACAAATGTTGAACTTTTCAAATCTTTGTCAAAAAATAAATAGCCGAAGCTTCGTTCTTTCGCTTGCTCTGTTGAAGCCATTTTCGCTACAACTTACGTTCGTGAAAAATTATTTTCAACAATGAAAATAGTAAAAACGAAATTTAGATCACGACTGACAGACAAATACCTTCGTGACCAACTACGACTGGCAGTAAGTGACATAATTCCTGATTTTGAAACTTTGTCGCAGAGACATTCTGAAGACAGTTAATTTTAGGTTGTGATAATGTGCCCAATGTTTTCTTATTCATTTCTTTCTTCGTTACACGTACCCTAGATCATACATGTAACAAATAACTCATCGCTATGTTAAAATCGGCAGCACTTTGAAGAGAACAACCGCCAGGATCGCCACCCATTCGCCGTAAACGAACACGAGATGGCAGTATAGTCGCTAATGCAATTCAAATGGGAATTATGACGTGACTCCTAATGTAACTACTAGATGGCAGCGTAGTAAACCTGACAAAAGTTGTTAACGTCAAAGCCTATAAGGCCGACCTATCTGTTACAAATATGTTCTAGGCACGTACTAAACATTAGTTTGTAGCCTTGTACTGTATAAAATTATGTTTAAGTGGTTGACGTAAGGAAAATGAAAATCCGTTAATAAGTCAGACAGTTGCTTCACTTCCCCTTCGGGTGTCCGCCTCCCTCCATAGGTGCTATGCACGTTACAGGTTACACAGTGGCTCGGTGCATGATCACATTTTCGCCACGGCTGCTGTAGACCGTCCCCTACGACTGTGAAAAGGGCGGTACTTATACCCTCACACCTTGTATTAGCACTCACCATCATCTTACATAACTCGTTGTTGAAATTTGATTACACAGCTGACTGTGGCGAACATTTAGTTGTTTTAGGAACGTGTTCATTTGATTTAAGTTCTGTATGTTTCTATACGATTTGCTACTGCAATGATTTTCAATATCCCGGGTCTTCCTTGATTTTATTTCTATTTTGCACACCTTACACAAATTTTTTTCTTCGTTACTTGTAAGAACGTCACTTCCATATCCATGGGTGGGCAACTCGTGCTCTCGAAGTGTGAACACAACCTCAGTGTAGGTAGAACGGACTCTGTACTGTAGTGTCTGTATACAAGATTGCTCGCGTCTGCAGTAATTAGCGGCTCGTTTTAAGTGGAAACCAATATAATCCCCAGATCATTTCCCTTTAGTGATGATTCGAAAGAGAAAGATTTTTTATTAAGAAAGGAGATAAAGCTAGTATTATGTTCTATTAACTTTCTTACGCATGACATTTTATGTTACAAATAAACACAGTGAAGGTTTTAGTAAATAAATACTGTCTAGATCTGCTTTAGAATAGCTAAAGATAAAAATGGGATATCAACAATGTGAGACTGATATCAAATATCGTTAGCACGATGTGCGTGCGAGTTACAGAATTGCACGACATATGATCGACTAGCTAAGAGCATTTATGGATAAATTTAAAATGTGGCAGTAGCCTATCATGTAGAACATAGACAACTTCACTTTCATTATAAATTATCTTGAAGAGTGATAAGAAAACCTTCTTATCAAATATAAGACCCTACTTCAAGACTTACAGCAAAATTCACTGATAAGTTTGGGGAAACAGTGACAATTGACAAGGAATCGAGATTTTTTAAAAAATCCTTTTGGCTTACAGTCGATAGAAGATCCTGAAAGATTATAGCTTGAATTGATAAATCTACAGAACAGCACGCCACTCAGATTCCAGCGAAATCAGGAATCGAACTGTTCGTAATGCTGCCTAAGTCAGAATTTCCAAATATACTCTTTGCTTCCATATATACTGTATGTACTTGAGTCAGAGTTTAATACAAGAAAGAAGTGTAAAAGCCCTCATTGTACAGAAAGAGCTTAGAAGTAAGTTTATTTCATCTGCCGTGATATGTGAAAAATACTTCCTTGAATTTGTGTTTGTTAGCGAATATAGACTAGGTCTATAAGGGTGCTATGCATAGACATTTCGCTAGCCCGCGCTACAAGCGTGCTAAACTAGCCCAGGCTATCGACTGATTACTTGTACAGGATTCATATCATATCGCTAAGACTGGTTTATGAATACGAAAAACGTTAGTTCGCTGATCATCCACCGGAAGCCCGCGCTAAGATTGTCTATGAATATGGCCCTTACATTTCTGAGAACAGAGGAATACTTTTTAAAGTGTAAAGGCTTGTAAATTCTCGCGTTCTATGTTTCAAATAAGACACATAATAATAAATATTAACAAATAGTATAATAATAAATAACTGTTGCAGCTATGTTTGTTGTCTCTTGAAAAGGTGTATTCAGGTTTGTTTCCAGTACTAAACTAATTTACAAAGCTAGGAAATAATATAATTTTGTTATGTGTGTTTAGGTACAGTCTATCTAAAATTACTAATAATTATTGTACCGGCGTCATTCTGAAATTCAAATCATGGAGTAGATATCACGACCACCTGCATGAGCCGCCAGAGCGCACCGCGGCAGTGAACTGCTTTTGCAGCGAAACTACAAACAACTTGTAACTGCTGCGACTGGCTCCGTCTGTCTTTCTCTTTTTCAAGGTTTTTTAGCACTTTGTGAGCACGAGTTGCCCATCAATGTCCATATTTCTCATCTAACCATTTCAAATCAAAACGAACAGTTTAATTTCGGCATTGCAGCTTTTATCTACAGTAAGTTAATTATACCCACACTATGTAATAATGCGAGTACAATATATCAAAACACACTTTGCACTAATTTCTAAGGTAGACCTACTTGTGTAGCGAACATTAGTTGCAATGTAACTGAAGGCCGAGGTTACGAACTGGAATATACCTACGTGGTGTCCCTAGACTGACGTCACCAGTTATATTCTCCAAGACTCAGTAACTTCATTGCTCTCTAAAGGTGTATGCGATTCAATATCTATTCATAAGTACTACATTTGCCATTTCTACATTTTTAAATAAGTAATACTACATCCAAATAGCTAAGAATATTAACTTGTATAATTATTTTATTATCAATTTTTATTTTGGGTCTTCTGGAACTAGAAGCAATAAAATCCATCACTTTGGTTATATTTACAGAAGCATTAAAATTAAAATCCTTTGTTATTTGCCATTGGTTGTAGACAGCTATTTGAAGATTGCCTTGCATAATAATTCTGGTCGTCGGCAACTAATATACAATTTTATTTAATTTTATTAATTGAACATTTTATATTTCATAGATATAAATCGCCCTTCTGAAACAAAATTACAGTTGTCTTTTTCTCAATAATTACATTTTTAGAATTTTAATTACAGTAATTCATCTTAAAATTCCAAATTGTAAACAACTAGTGGCAATATGTGTACTTGTTCCTTTCACATGCGTCGTGTTTAAGAAGGTACAAGGCATATAAAATTACAATTTAATTATTCTTAATTCTCTAATGCTTTTGACCTACTGCACGACGTTTCAGCTGATGAAGATAGGAGAAGTAGGTAAACTTCCTGCAATTATGAAGATTCCCCTCAGTACAGCCGTTAGCTGTATTTAGTACGTGCCGTGCTGGCTCAGCGGTTCTTAGCAGCACATTAACATTACTGCTGGCTGACACGGAGTAAGTGTATACTTGGCTCGGAAACATGACGGCCTCTCTTCTTGGAATTGGTAATCCCTCATAAACCCCCATCCTCTACTCAACCCCTAGCCGCGTGGCAGAAATACAATAGATCCCAGCATTGCCAAATCTAACAGTCATTGCCTCTACCTGATGGCTTTCACCCGTTCTCAGTGTCTTTGTCGACGTGTTGTTTTATACCGTTGTGCGCCTCAATATGTCTAATTTATTCCGGCCATGATTAATGAGTGTTGGAGATGATCCGCAGCCAGGCCTCCTGATACACCTGAAGATCACGACAAGAACAACAAATAACACCGTTCGAAGAAAACAGAATATCTTATTTGCAGAGGAGCGTAGCTAAGAAAACAAAGTGTTAAAATTATGTCTAACGTTAGAAATTCTATCCATAAAGTAATCGAAAGTTCAGGCAGTTTAATAAGTATAACCTTAATCACTTAACATCGGACGCAACCGGCGGAGTTGGATATATGGGCATAGAAATTAAGAATTACGGTTCACCAACTAAAGAGAAAATAAACAAATTAAAACAGAATTCGGTAAGATAGACGATTTTATACGTGATTTACTTCGCCGAACAGTATGTGAACAGTACGCGAAAGAGATATGGCCAACAGCAACACTGTCCTTAGCAACCTAAATATGACATTATTCACAACAGTGCTTAAAAGTTTTCTAACTTACAGCAGTGAATTAAATGTTTTTAAATCACTCTCTACATGACAACCAACATATTAGCATTAATTAAAATGAATGTAAATGAACTTCTTCGCCAACAACACATTACAAAGAAAAGCCCTACAATTTAAAATTAAATTTACATACCAGTAATGAATAAAATATTGTATAGCACACTAGAGTAAACAGATTTTATGCGTTCGTGGAAATTATCACCCAAGGCGAAGCTGATAAAATCTAACTTTACTCTTTTGTACTATAAATTCTATAACTATTCAATGATCACAATTTCAGAAAATTTTACCAGAGCAACATTCTTAATTAAGTATGAAATTCTGGAACTTCAATTACATGAGAATTTAACACTTATTACAGAAGTCTGCATTTTTTGTTTATTTAGGCAAAACATGTTAGTGAAAATATAAATATAAAGTGTTTTTAAAATAAATTTGTTCATTTTTATATCAATTTTGTTTTAGTAATTATAAATTAAGGTATATTTACAAAGATAATATAGTCTTTCTGAAAATCGCGGTTTCACGGAACACAGTTTGAAAACGCTCGCAAATCACAATGACTTCAAGAATTGGCAACTCGGCTAAGGGTTTATCCCTTGCGCGTGCCTGCAGTTAACTGGTGAAGGGGATGAGGGAAGGTCGTCATGTTTTCGTGCGAAGTATACTATATACGTCTTTCCGCGTGAGTTCTTGTCTGTCTGCCATAAAAAATAAAGACATATCAAAATACTCAAAATTAAGTCCAGGGGTATGTATAAAGGAGCGTACACACTTAGAGAACGAACGAATGATGAAGCGAAATTTCTTTGTTCGTTCACTATTTGGAGCAACGTACAAATCATCAGCAAATAGTCAGAAAACATTCACGTTCGCTGATTATCCGTAATAATGGCGGGCGAAAATATAATTATAGGAAGTGCAGCCGTTGTTATTATAGGCAGTTTAATAAAAAGAAAGTTAAAAAAACAAAAGGCGATGGTGGCAGACGCCACTCTACGAAAGTCGCAATCAATATAGAGGCACTGACTTGCTTCATGATTTACGTCGAATGGAATCGGGACAGTTTCACAACTCTGTCGCATTTCAGAAACAGACTTCGAAATATAATTGTGCAAAATAGGGCCAAAAATTTCCAAGAAAGACAGGCTGACGAAAAGCAAAACCTATTCAGGAAAGGCTAGTACCATATTAACACTTCGATATCTTGCTACAGGAGATTCGTATAGGCTACAAGTTTAATGTATTTATTCAAAGTGTCGAAACAGCTGATTACCAGGATTGTTCCAGAAGTATGTACAGATATAATTGGGGAACTGGAAGATTTTATTAAGGTGCGACTGCAAGACAGGGGAAAGTTTCAATATACGGATACCTCACTGACTTCTGCTCCCTACAATAAACAAAAAATATGTACCCACTGAAAATAAATAAACAAAAATAATTTTCAAAATTTGCACGTGTTTGACTCGCCTACTTTATAGCTGAACATCTTTTCAATAGCTTCCCAAACGTCATGTTTTCTTACTTTATTGTGGTAAGTAGGATGCTTGGCATTCCATATAGTTTCCTGCTCCCTATATGCATTAATAAGATTTATAACAGCGTCTTCCGTCCACTCCAGTTTCAACATCCTGTTGGTGAAATGAACTAAGCGCTGCGTCCTGCTTCGAACTACAAACTAGTGGCAAATCCCGTCCACAACGAATACCAACTTCCTTTGATGTACCGACAAGCAACGGATCACTTCCGAAGGCAAACCAAACGATCGGTTTGCCTTTGCTGCGACGTACATACGTTCCGATTTCAATCAGCGAATGCGTTCGTTCGTTGTTCGTTCGCTAAGTGTGTACGCACCTTAAGACGAATCCTGGCTGGTTACCGAGCTCGTCGCTCGTAGCCTAGCTCAGCAATGTCAGGTCAAGAGCACGTGGACGGTTCTACGTGCGATCAAGCGCTCACTGGTTGCAATGAATCTATTCTGCAGGTAGCAGCAGAGAATAAGAAGGGGTGAGGAAAGTGAAGTCAATTGGCCTGTCACTGCAAAATGAATTAAACTGTTTTTAAATAATAGATAACGTGTTACATTCATACAAGACAACAAGAGAGTGTACCTCTCTAATAAATGCAATGAATTATAAAATAGTAGGCTACAATAAATAATAAACATAGCTTCTCCTTAACTTATATAATTTCAGATAATAGCTAGAATATAATTCATTGTTATATAATCATCTAGTAATCCAACTAATATAAAATACTGTTTTCCTGTTTTAAACTTACCAATACAAAAGTGAAAGAAATTACAGGACATTGTACAGGACATGGCTATTCCACATGAAATCGATCAGTAAAAAACCTCGCATTTTTTTAATACTCTAATTTTTTCCCTATTTATACAAGGTGCTGAGGAGAGTGCATTTGTAAAAATATACTATCGAAAGTCAAACGGTTTTCTTATTGTTGAGCGACAAATTTAACGTATTTTATAAAAACAAGCCTCCTTCAGCGCTCAGAACTCTGGTACAGTATACTACAGAACATTGAACAGGAGCTCATTTTGAAGCTGACATTTGGTAGGTTATGTTAAGAAGTAATTCTTATTTTTATTGTATACAGAGAGACAGATAGTCTGATTTTACTTACTTTTAGGCTTTTTGCCCATTTCTAAAAATGTAAAAAAATGTTGAGAAAAAAACTTGCATTAGTAAGAGGGATTCGGCATTGTTTGCTTAGTGGCTCGGCAATAAGTTTCACACGCCTAGACTTGAACGACGCAGTACCGCATGCACTGGCCGAGAGATGAAGATAAGATGAAGATATTCCTGTGTTTATGAAAACTTGTGATAAAGCTAGCCCAGCTATGCGCTACTAGACGAAACATCACGTGTTTGTCTCCTGGCCTTGGTTGTCTCGGCTAGCTCCTGCCTCACAGCTGGTTACTTCACGCGCGTACTACTTATTTTCTTTATTTGATATTTTCAATACTTTCTTATCAACGGTGCACCAGTAAAAAATATGTGTTTATTTGTACTCTCAATGCGGAATCTAACCATATATTTTAAAAATATTTTTTCTTGGGCAAAGGCGTCTTAATGAAGAAAAATCTAAATTTCTCCATTTCCATAAAAAGTAAGAAAAACTGTTTACATGTCAATATAAACTTTAATTTCTCAGTATCAAAATAAACCATGAGTTTGATCATTGGGTGAAAGTGTTTCGGAGCCACGACAGTTTAAAGTTGCTAATTTTATGAAGATACGATAAATTTAAATATTTTTAATTTAAACACTATGAAGTTCTGATGCCTCAAACTTTGCACAAAGCATTGTATCACAGTTGTCAACGGACAGAAAAAGTTTCATTGTATTTAAAAATTGCAAGGTCAATTTTCTCTATATTTCGGTCGATTTGAGATGGAATAGCCCATACGGAAAAATGAAATAATAGGATTGCAACAAATTACAAAAATAGTATATTTTTTATCTTAGAGGTTTTAGATAATGAGACCTCCTAATTAAATGCTATGTAACTGTTACACTCTTGATAATGTACTTATTATATAAACAGCACATTTCTAGAAACAAATTTAAATTCCTGACTTCTCGTCTAATACAGAAGTGTTTCTTCTTGTTTTACCCGATACCAACCTTCTTAAGTTTCCTTCAGCATGACGTAGCATAGCACGCTTATTATCTTCTGATAATGTTGGTATTAGTCTTGGTTTTGTGAGGTTCATAAGTGAGGAAATTTTCTCACATACGTGCTTACTGCCAAATATAGAAATAATTTGCGCTGCAAATATTCGTACCCTGGATAATTTACCAGGCAAAGCGAACTTCAACTTGACTCTGTTCACGCAATTCAAAGAACCCGGAGAGAAATTTTAACCAAAGACACCACAATGGTAAGGACCATTGTCAAACTGAAAATCTATAGACGACATATCTTCATAACGAGTCTACGCTATTAGCATCCATACTTTTTGTACTTTATTCTGTAAACTTAAATGCAATGCAGCGAGGAAGAATCTCTACAGTACATCTAAACATATATTTATTACTATTTAATGTCAATAAAACAACAAAATTTCAATACATCATTATGTACATCAATTAATAATTTCAGGCGTTTCACATTGCTCCTTTTCGTAACTAAATGCTTTCCATATAATAAAGACGAAGAACATTATCTCCTCTTTCACAAATAAGAAGTCAAGGGTCCAGTCAGCCTAGAACTTACTGAACGACTTTTTCCTCAATGTGTAATGTACAACCCTTGAGTTCATCAGTGACTTGTACCTCCGAGCCGTACGTGCTCTCAACAGCTCACACGGACGAGGCACGCTTGCGCTCTCGTTGACATCACTGGCTTAGCTGGTCGCTGGGTAGAAAGTCAGGGTGATCAAAATAAACTTGTTTGTATCTGCTAGTCAGTCTAGCTGAACTCACCCTGCTTTTCAAAAACCTCTTTATGAAACAATAATAATTTGTAAAAGTGCCAGGATGAACTGTATTGGTCTCCAAGATCTCCAGAGCGTATGTCAGATGTTTTGGCACTTTCAGTGTGGAAATAACCACGTAAATAATTTCACGTTTCTGGAATGCGTCTTCTGTCGTAATAAAATCCTGTCATTTAATCCCACATCGTTCATTCTAATGCAAATAGAACATTCTTAAAACAATATGTATTAATTGCTAAAAGGTCAATGCTGGAAATTATCTCAAGTTTCTAAAATCGTCACTGTAAAACATCCATTTTTCACTTATAAACTTGCTTATTATTGGCAGATTCATTTCACACTACTTCATTCTAGTGCAGAGATCAAAAAGCATGGGACGGTCTCTATGCTCCCAAGCAGTGGCGGCTCGTGATAAAATATTATGTGTGTTCACAATTTTGTGTTCCAAAATCGAAGAGAATTTGAAATCGTACGTTTTTAGCCTAATATGAAATGTCATGATTCCAATGTTTCACCGTAAAAAAACCGTAAATAAATTCAAAACAACATATAATAATAATAATAATAATAATAATAATAATAATAATAATGAAACCTAGTCTTTTTATTTCCAATTTTTCCTGGAAAGCCAGTTTACCCAGTTCCTTACTCTTCAAAATTACTTGAACAAAGTTCATTGTTTACGTTTGTTAAAAATTAATACATAAAACAATTTACAAAAGCGTGTGTTCAGTAATATATTTTGATTCACAACACACTGATACACTATAGCCTATACCAGTACCGTAATCCCATTCGCATAGATTGATTACTATAAATACATGCCAGTAAATATTATTATTAAATAATATATACCACCATAAAGATATTTAAATTCATACACCATCACATTCAGCCAGCACGTCTTTGAAAGCCAAACTATGCTATATGCCGACACTGAAGTATAGTAATTCACAAACTACATTTTCGTAGCAGCCTGTACACACATTCACATAAAGTAAACGTTCCGACAGTGAGATGCTGATACCTGCAGGCTAAAATACAGACTAATTAAATTTTCCCCTCGATATATAGCACGTAAACAACGAGTGTACGTAAACGATAGGCATCGATGCACCTGACATCTGTAGGATAGATTCACTGTTCACTTAATGCTTTGTGCTCTTGACGAGTCATAAGCGGCCAGCGAAAGACAATTTTCTCCCGCGCATGCGTGAAATTTCTGTAACCTTCTTGAAAAGAGCACGGCTTGTAAGTGAACGCATGTTGCCAAGTTTACATAAGAAGTTTATGCAAGATGCGGGAAGTTTAAAATACTTGATCCTGATATTATACATCCCCACTACGCCAATACGGTATTAAATAATAAAACTAGTCGTGCATTAATGGAAACAAGGTGTTCACGTGCTCTTGTGCTCTTATTGACGCACCGCCACTGCTCCCAAGAGCCTTTATGGCATATGAAGGGGTTATCTTCATCTTTATTATTATTCATTTTAACTCCTACTTCATCTCACAATTTCACAATAAGATATGGGTTTTGGTGGTCGGGATGAGCCTGATTTAAAACATTGTAAATATTTGAAATTAATCTTAATCAATCCATTATTCGCGTCGAAATGAAGAGCAGTAGACTTTTAGCATGTGGGGAAGTGTGCATGGACTTTCAGGACGCGTACACAGTAAAGGCATTTAGGTCGCTGGTAGCTTGAAAAAATGAGGGGTTCAATTCTGCCAGATACTAGCGGGCTAACAGGCTAGGTAGCAATCAACCGAACAAGTCGTCTTGCATGTCTCCATTGCGTAACGTTTAGACCAGGCCTGCACAAGGTTTGCGCTCTCCGAGCCGGCTCACAGCTCATGAGCGGAATGCAGATATTAGCTGCGCTCTGTATAGGGTGGACCGGAACAAGGGGTGATCTCGTACAAAATATACACAAAAGGAAGTACTATCACAGTCTAATAGATACAGTCACGCAAATCATACGTATAAAATATGCCAACATTTGACAGCTGGCGCGACAGTAGCCCTCTAGCGGCAGGCAAGTTAAAAGTGTGCACACAATATATGATAACACATCAGAAAACGGGTTTTGCGTAATTTATTTTATATTTTTATGCTATACAATAAGTGTATATGGTTCTTACTAATTCTACCTTAGAATCCTGGAAGAATTTCACACGCAGTTAATCTACAAGTTTCAGAAGCTGGGAATAAACGTAATTCTTTCTGCTCCTTACAACTGAATCATGGCCCTGATCACGTATCATGGTTTGAAATAATATAATTGTTTGTACGTGCCACGTAACGTGGACGGTTAATTCAATTCATTCTTAAATATATTTATAAACCATTGGAACTCTATATTTCCTGTGAGAAGAGTCAAAATTGTAGGGCATATCTCGTAGGGTACATCGCGTGGTGAACTCCTCTCCCTATTTCCTGAGAAATTAACTATTTTCCATGCCGCAAATTGGGGTAAACTCGGCCGCTGAGGTAAACTTAAAAATAAAAAAGGGGATGATTTAAACCTTAATTTGACAGACATTGATTTATGAAGTTCATTATTTTTTCATGTTTTTATTATTATTTTGAGTCGCTATTAGTGCTGATATTATGGTTTAAAATTGTTATGGAAAGTTTACCGCATTTTACATTACATTTCCAGTTTTCACAAATAAGCTTAATTTTAACTTACCCTTCCTATATAATGGCGGCCGGGTAGCTCAGTTGGTAGAGCAGCTGGCTACGGATTGGAAGGTCCGGGCTTCGATCCCAGGTGCTGACGGGATTTTTTCTTGTTGCCAAACTTTCAGAACGGCCCCGAGGTTCACTCAGCCTCCTATAAAATTGAGTACCGGGTCTTTCCCGGGGGTAAAAGGCGGTCAGAGCGTGGTGCCGACCATACCACGTCATTCTAGTGCAGAGGTCATGGAAAGCATGGGGCTCTACCTCCATGCCCCCCAAGTGCCTTCATGGCATGTTACGGGGATACCTTTATCTTTTTTACCTATATAATACGTAATTTACATGCACTTACTGTTATTATGACGTAGGTGAGAACAAATGAATACACAACTTTGTTGAAAAAAATTGTAACTTCAATTAACTCAGAAAATGTAGGTCTAATTTTATTTTCAGAGCAGAAGTGGTGTAAGTCAAAAATGGGTCATGAGGGTTAAAGTAAACATTCTGTAAAATACAGCGCAAAGTAGCAGTTAATACTGAATTTATTTAAACTATTAGTAGTCAGTGAATAGCACGAAGGATATATTAATTGCTACTTTGCGCTGTATTTTACAGAATTTTTACTTTAAACCTCATTACCTAATTCTGCTCTGAACGGCTCAAATAATCATTGGTAATGTAAAATCAACACCAATAACAGTTATCAAATAATTACAGAAAAGATTGCTTTTTATATTAAATTTAAAAAGGCCCTTTTATTTCTTGAAAACTTAATACGTCTGCCACACGTATCTACACCAACACATCAGAAATTTATCGACACAGTCTGGATTAATTCAAGAAGTGAATATTTTGCATAAGGATTATAATACGCCATGAATTTTGAAAAAATTAACACCATAATCCCTACTTGAATGCAATATAATATTCAACTTTTGAAAAATATAAAGAAAAAAACACGAATACAAAAATTATGGAATTACTTGCATTAAAAACTGTAGATACATTATCCAAAATCGGAATGGTTACACATTTACACATATGATCTCTGCAAAAAAATAATATACTGTAACAGGTATTTACTTTGTTTTTATTTAAACTCTCCTTCCTGGCATACAAATAGGTAACTGATAACTAATAAATGTTTTATAGAACACAATACGTAGGCTACCTACAGCGTGGATTATAGGTTATGACTGAGTTATGATTTTCTCTTGGTCTTTAGGGAATCTGAAGAACAACAAATTCGGAGATTTGAACTTATTGTTACTGCAATTTTCGTCATTGCACACATTGCCTTTATTCCGACGCATGATTAAAACGTTATTATAACATCTCGCATACCTTTAAAGCACGTGCTGGCTGTATCAACCCTATGACCAGTGCCTTGCCTGCCGCTTGGGCGCTAGTGTCGCGAATGTTGGCAAAATAAGTGTTGAAGTTGCGCGACTGTAAATATTAAACTGTGGTACTATTACGAGTGCTTATGAAATGAATTCCCGTTCAGTGTTTGCAAAACTATCTTGGACTATTATTAATTAATAAAGAAATAATTTATTTTACAGAAATAATAGAAATTCTATAGCTACTTAAATGTACAATATCATTTTGTTATATTTTTATTTATCAGTACATCAAAACGAGGTTTTATGCTGTTGGCAACTGAAAGGAACAGTAGCCTACTGATCGTAATGAAACATCAGTTACAGATGTTCGATGTCTACCTTTATTAAAGTTGATTATAGAAAACAGTTGCTCACAAAATATAAATATTGAGCCAAACATAGCAATCATCTTTACAGTCAGCCCGTGTAATCTTGGATATTATTGCTAATGTTTAGTCTTGTAAAACTCAACCAGGCCAGTAGTATTATTCAAACGATCTTTAGCCCTTAGGTCACATTGAAGATCAGGAAGTTCGAGCTGTAAATCGTTAAATGTTAAATGTTATGTTCCATCTTCTAGATTCCTCTATACCAGCGGTTCCCAAAGTGTGCTCCGCGGAGCCCTTAGGGCTCCGCGAATGATTCTCAGGGGCTCCGTCCGCGGAAATTATGAAGATGACAATAATTGCTAATTCCATCTAGTCTCTATCGGGGAAATGGAAACTACTTCCACCAAGCGAAAAATACTTTCTGAGAATGTAGTTTGCGTTCTTCTTGCTACATGGAAGCATTAATATTAGATCTACGCGTCACTGGAACTATCTCAATCCTTCTTGCTTGCCAAGTACTCAATGATTCTCAAAATTTATTTTTTATATACTGGGCAGGCAGCGTTTGTTATTCATGGTACGTGGAATCTACAATCTATTGATTGTTACGTTACCTCAAAATATATATATATATATATATATATATATATATATATATATATATATATATATATATACTGTATACCTGCATGTTAATTTGATAGCAGATATGTTAGCTAAACTTTCGTTGAACCGGAACTGTGGCTTAAGACGGGCTCCCTAAGACCTAAGAGTCACTAGCCATCACCCAGTGCTCATTCAAAGGGAGATAACAACAGCTAGGGGAGAGTCGGGTAGTATCGAACAGTGAGTTTCTTTCATCAACCACACGATGATAGTACCTGATTGACATGGTTACTTTTCTGTGATGTCGCATAGAGAAACGTAACCATGTCATTCAGGTACTACCATATGGTGGTAGATGAAAGAAACGCACTGTCCGATACTACCCGATGTCCGATACTACCCGGCTCTCCCCTATAACCTTACTTTCAAAGAAGATAGTGCGAATATGTTGAACATGATCCTGTCTCTGAGTCTACGATGCCTAGTGTAGAGGTATTGAAAGTAACAAACAAAAATATTGTGATTCATATTTGGACATGGGATTCACTGACTTTGCTGATGAATGTCCACAATGTGTGATATGTAACAAAGTTTTTCCCAATAGTTCTATGTTCCCTGTCAAACTTAGACGGCATTTCTCAATTCAAAAATTCACAAATAAAACTGCAGACTACTTCGAAAGAAAAAGTGACAACTCTAGCAGTTCAGACAAAATTTTACCTCGTGTAAAAACAAACAACGAGAAAGCACTGAAAACGTTGTACTTGGTTAGTCATGACCAGGCTCTTGCTGGTAAACCTCACCCTTGCTGAAACTCTTATGAAATCACTATTAGTAAAGGTAGTGAAGTGCATGGTGGACGAGAAAACTGCAAACTTGATTTCCAGTGTGCCCTTATCAAATAACACTAGGTATAATGGAATCCAGAATATATGAAAAGACGTAAAAAATATCATGATTTTCCGTATCCGTTAAACGAAATTTTCGTTACAACTTGACAAATCCACGGCCTTTGCCGGATTAGCTATGTTAATGATGTTTGTGCGGTACGAATTTTCAGGTTCTTTAATGAAATATTTTGTTCTGCAGCCATTGCCATCCTCTACAAGCGGTACTGAAATGTTTTCTTCTTCACTGAAAACTCGATACCGTGGGACAATTGCATTGACGTGTGCACAGATGGCGCAAAGGCCATGGTGGGTCCTGTTGCTGGCGCTGTTACAAGGATCAAGAACTGAACAAGTGGTCACTGTGTACTACACCAACACGCCCTCGCAACGAAAAAATGCCAGCTTAGGTACTAGACGATGCCGTCAAAATTATCATCTTTGTTAAGGCACGACCTTCGCAGTGTAGACTACTTAAAATCCTGTGTGAAGATATGGGTAGTATACACAAGTCATTGTTAGTATTATTACACACAGAAGTGCGATGGTTGTCGCGCGGTAAAGCGTTGTCCCGATTACATGAACTTCGAACGGAAGTTTATTCACTTTTGAATTACCAGAACAGTTTGCTAGCAGATTATTTGAATGATCAGGAATGGTTGTACAAATTATGTTACTTAGCAGACTTTTTCAAAAATGAATTCAGCACATACATACAAGGTAAACGGAAGACTATATTCGATGCTGATGACGAAATTGTCGCACTGAAGAAAAAGATAGCGTTCTACATAGAAAGCGTCGACAATAAGGATCTTACGTTTCTATTGATTTCAAACTTTGTAGAAGAAAATAACATAACAATGAATGTCTCATTCATAGCAATAATGAAAGAACACCTTGACATTTTGCTTCAAAATTTGAATTCATACTTTCCAAGGGACACTCAGGAATCGATTCTAAAGAAAGATGAGTGGATTGTAGATCCATTTCCAGTGCTGTCAAAACCAGCAGCCCTCACTGCTTCAGATATGAGGTCCTTATAAACATGGTTTCGAACAGCCACTGTCAGGCATAATTTAAAAGCATACCATTTCCAAAATTTTGGGCTAAGTTAGGGGAGGATCTTTTGATATTAAGTTCAAAAGCCAAATTTCTCTCACTGCCTTTTGGTACTGTGTACCTCAATGAAACGACCTTTTCGAGGTACACGGCTACAAAAACATAATATCGAACTTGTTTGGACACAGAATACGATATACATTTTCAACTGACATCTATGACATCGGACATTGACAAACTCTGTCGCAAGAAACAGGCACATTCTTCACATTAACTTCGGGTGTACATGTAACATTGTAACATTTTTTAAACATCTTAACTACTTGTTAATATCATTTTGTAGATTTAAATAAATTATATCCAGTACTTTTTTACTATTACTATTATATATATATGGGAAATGCCTGTTATTATTCGGTTGAGAAGCTTTTGTCATCTAGTCTGCTGCCAAAAAATCTGAAAATTAGAATTTATAAAACAGTTATATTACCGGTTGATCTATATGGTTGTGAAGCTTGGACTCTCACTTTGAGAGAGGAACAGAGATTAAAGGTGTTTGAGAGTAAGGTTCTTAGGAAAATATTTGGGGCTAAGAGGGATGAAGTTACAGGAGAATGGAGAAAGTTACACAACGCAGAGCTGCACGCATTGTATTTTTCACACCTGACATAAGTTAATTAGGAACATAAAATCCAGACGTTTGAGATGGGCAGGACATGTAACTTAGCACGTATGGGGGAATCCAGAAATGCATATAGAGTGTTAATTAGGAGGCCGGCAGGAAAAAGACCTTTGGGGAGGCCGAGACGTAGATGGAAAGATAATATTAAAATGGATTTGAGGGAGGTGGGATATGAAGGTAGAGACTGGATTAATCTTCCTCAGGATAGGGATCAATGGCAGGCTTTTGTGAGGGCGGCAATGAACCTCCGGGTTCCTTAAAAGCCAATAAGTATATATATATATATATATATATATATATATATATATATATATATATATGTGTATCGTGTGAAATATGATTTATAGAACATAGATAGATAAAACTAAAAAGTAAACATTTTTTTTCTCACTGTCCATAAAAGATTTTGATTCCAATTATCACTTTGCTTTCCTTAGACATTTATATATGAATCCTAAAATTACAGTGCAATTGATTGTCTCTCATTGGAGCTACGACATTGTTTGAGAGCAATGACTACTTCTCTATTCTTGATGACGCCGGCAAACTGACGGTCACTTGCCGTTAAGTGTGAATGAGCTTGCATTGGACGTGACGGTGATGGTGGTGGTCCGTGACGTTGATGTTCCGTATAATGTGAATCGAGCTTAATAGCTTCATTCCGAACAAATGCAAAATGTTTCAATTTAGATTTCTTTCCCAATGGAACGAATGTCTCATGATAAGCTAGAATTCGTAAGTTGACTTGCAACACTTCAATTAACATTTTAATTTTCTATCATTTTGGATGACGAACATTTTTCCAAAGCTATTTCATTAATTGTTTAGGTCTGGAAGAAGTAGACATAATTGTATACTGAAGCAGAAAGCGACATGTGAATAAAAAGAGTGTAACAATGCTAAGACCGCGGTATACGCTTGGTCTTGGTAGAGCAACAATGCAGTATCTGCAACTCACATACCGCACTTATGCGTAGCATGGGAGACATACTGCAATCTTGATTAGTTTATCTAGCGATTTTGTGCAGATAACGCAAAATAAAAAGCTTATATTTCATTTGTCATTGCAAATACCGCATTTTTACTTAGTCCAATGAATTCCTGACAGTATAAAACCCTATGAAGTGCGAAAACCCCCATTTTTTCAATTTTCTTGCAGATACGGCACTTTAGCTTAGTAGGGCAGTATAGGCTAATCCTTTTTACTTTTATTAGCCACGAATATGTTTTCACCATTTGCTACTAAATTAACTTTGCAGCTTTTCTTTTTCGGAAGCGGTACTGCAACAGTACATTTGACGATGAATCCATGTTTAAACATAGTTCACTAAACTATAAAACGCAGCAATTGTCGATTAAGGGAATCTTTACACAGAGAAAACCTGAAGCATATACAGTACAGTCGTATAAGTACAATAGTTTGTTTTCTGTAACATAATACGGAGCAAAAATCGTCGTAGAAATTAAAAGATTAATTAATCAGTGAAATGTAACATTTCTTCCTTCTTTTTCTTTACATCCGTGTGCATTGCAGCTATTAAAAACAGCACACAAACGAACCATACTTATTCAGCTCAACCAAACAAATTGCCGCCCGTCGGCTATTCAATTTGGGAGCATAACACTAGCGCCAGTGAGCGGTCTAGCGGTTATTTAGTAAGTCTATGGTTTGGTGTTACCACCAAGCCCCTACAGTCTCGGCTGCGCGAAACGAGGAAACCGGGGCAAATTGAACACTGCGCTTGCCGCCATATTGTTGGAGAGCAGACGCATAAGAGTAGTACGTAAATCACGCAATTTAACGCTGTGATGATCTAAAATTGACAGATTATGGCCATTTTCGACATTTAACGTAAAATTAGGACGAAATAAACATTTTCAAAGTTTCATTGATATGCATTAGAACATTAAAGAAAAGAAAATACGTACGCAACAATTTATAGAAAACATACTCATACATCCATAAATAGGCCTACACAATACACATTATAGATTGTATAATTTTACGATAATCAGCAAATTGTTAGGTTTCAGAGACTCTAATATTATATTAACATACATTACTCTTAGATCACAAGACATAAATATATGCACCTTGATTACACAAGTTTTTATTATAATCAAATTCTTAAGTGAAATAAATATGTGATAATCAGTATAGACCTGTTGTTAAGTTTTAGAGAATCGAAAATTATATTACCGATACTTCTAGACCACAGGACATTAGGTAATCTGGCAAAATATAATGTGCGAAGTTAGCCAAATTACATTGAATTCATTCTTCAATTAATAAAGGGAATGCTATCAATTATAAAAAGTATCGGTACCAGTACCTAATAAATTGCAAACAATAGGTAATGTGAAGACCTAAAAACTAAACAATCACTTTATGCAAGATAAAAAAACCACATACTTTTCATGTATGGATTTTTTACATACCGGTATTGTATTTTTATTTTAAATAAATAAAATAGATATATTATCATTGCTTGCGGAGTGATGGTACATAATTTTTATGCACATATGTAATATCAATAAAATGCCATTCCTTGCTTTTGTTAATAAAATATATGTCCGGCAAAATGTAAAAGAGTTACTTATAGGTGAACTCTGAATCATAAGTTCACAAAGACGGCTTAGCTATTATAGCTATTTATTTATTTATTATCTGTATATTTATTTATCCATTTATGGATCTTGAATGAAAGTTTATAATATTGCAGATAAATTCATTTACATAATAAAAACAAAAATTTATCTTTCCACTAATGTTTTAACATCTGATGTGTTAGTCTAAATAATTCACTCAGTGGGATTTCTCTACAGTCTGATAAGTATTCTTTATTGTCGTAAACTACTGATTGATTTTTAATGATATTGATATTGTAACAACAGAGATAATATTATATCGTACCTTTTGCAAATGGCTTGGAAAATTAAACAGGGTTAGTATTATCGCCGCGCTCTCGTGGTTAACATTCGGCAGGTCTTTGAGCGGCCTCGTGCATAACATTCGGCAGGTCTTTGAAATTTAATTGCATTATTGTTTTCAATTTCTTGTGTCGCCGCTCCAATCACTCGTCTCAATTTCAATATTGCAGCCAATAAGCTGCTTCCATTATTAAATGACACTTACTTGTCTAATCCACGTGGACTAAAACCGAGATTGCAATGTCTTGTGCTGAGGACGAACATTAAGGTATGTGATTAAAAATTATTATTAAAGAGTTATTATTAAGAGTTAAGAAAGCCAGCGTACTCGTATATGATATAATAATTATACTAATAATAGCCATTTAACAATATAACAAACTAGTGCTTATTCTTATCGAGGAAGTAGACGTGACGCTTAGAGTGAAACCTACAGAGCAACAATCGGTCGGCAAAATTGTTTTAAAAGCACACCGCACGTTATTGTATGATGCCGACATGTTAAGCATGAGTCGGCGGCGATAATATTTATCATCTTTCAAAATTCTATTGCCATTACTTTCAAATTGTTCACTAAAAACACCAGAGACAAAACGAACAATTGTGTTTACCGCTCTATTTCTACCAGTAGCATGGCGGCGTAAACATGCGCAGACTGGTTTCAATTTTGGACAGCACACCAGCGCTCTGTGTGAGTCTAGTATACTATATAACGTCTTTGGTTACCACAGTCTAATAGATACAGTCACGCAACTCATACGTATAAAATATGCCAACATTTGACAGCTGGCGCGACAGTAGCCCTCTAGCGGCAGGCAAGTGAAAAGTGTGCACACGACATATGATAATACATCAGAAAACGGGTTTTGCGTAATTTATTTTATATTTTTATGCTATACAATAAGTGTATATGGTTCTTACTAATTCTACTTTAGAATCCTGGAAGAATTTCACACGCAGTTAATCTACAAGTTTCAGAAGCTGGGAATAAACGTAATTCTTTCTCCTCCTTACAACTGAATCATGGCCCTGATAACGTATCATGGTTTGAAATAATATAATTGTTTGTACGTGGACGGTTAATTCAGTTCATTCCTAAATATATTTATGAACCATTGGAACTCTATATTTCCTGTGAGAAGAGTCAAAATTGTAGGGCATATCTCGTAGGGTACATCGCGTGGTGAACTCCTCTCCCTATTTCCTGAGAAATTAACTATTTTCCATACCGCAAATTGGGGTAAACTCGGCCGCTGAGGTAAACTTAAAAATAAAAAAGGGGAATATTTAAACCTTAATTTGACAGACATTGATTTATGAAGTTCATTATTTTTCAATTTTTTTTATTACTATTTTTGAGTCGCTAATAGTGCTGATATTATGGTTTAAATTTTTATGGAAAGTTTACCGCATTTTACATTACATTTCCAGTTTTCACACATAAGCTTAATTTTAATTTACCCTACCTATATAATACGTAATTTTCATGCACTTACTGTTATTATGACGTAGGTGAGAACAAATGAATACACAACTTTGTTGAAAAAATTGTAACTTCAATTAACTCAGAAAATGTAGGCCTAATTTTATTTTCAGAGCAAAAGTGGTGTAAGTCAAAAATGGGTAATGAGGGTTAAAGTAAACATTCTGTAAAATACAGCGCAAAGTAGCAGTTAATATTGAATTTATTTAAACTATTAGTAGTCAGTGAATAGCACGAAGGATATATTAATTGCTACTTTGCGCTGTATTTTACATAATTTTTACTTTAAACCTCATTACCTAATTTTGACTTATACCACTTCTGCTCTGAACGGCTCAAATAATCACTGGTAATGTAAAATCAACACCAATAACAGTTATCAAATAATTACAGAAAAGATTGCTTTTTATATTAAATTTAAAAAGGTTGTTTTATTTCTTGAGAACTTAATACGTCTGCCACATGAATCTACACCAACACATCAGAAATTTATCGACACAGTCTGGATTTATTCAAGAAGTGAATATTTTGCAAAAGGATTATAATACGCCATTAAATCTTGAAAAAATTAACGTCATAATCCCTACTTGAATGCAATATAATATTCAACTTTTGAAAAATATAAAGAAAAACAAAAACAGGAATACAAAAGTTATGGAAATACTTGCATTAAAAACTGTAGATACATTATCCAAAATCGGAATGGTTACACATTTACACATGATCTCTGCAAAACAATAATATACTGTAACAGGTATTTACTTTGTTTTTATTTAAACTCTCCTTCCTGACATACAAATAGGTAACTGATAACTAATATATGTTTTATAGAACACAATACGTAGTCTACCTACAGCGTGGATTATAGGTTATGACTGAGTTATGATTTTCTCTTGGTTTTTAGGGAATCAGAAGAACGACAAATTCGGAGATTTAAACTTGTTGTTAATGCAATATTCGTCATTGCACACATTGCCTTATTCCGACGCATGATTAAAACGTTATTATAACATCTCGCATGCCTTTAAAGCACGTGCTGGCTGTATCAACCCTATGACCAGTGCCTTGCCTGCCGCTTGAGCGCTAGTGTCGTGAATGTTGGCAAAAAAAGTGTTGAAGTTGCGCGACTGTATATATTAGACTGTGGTGTTACTGTGACAAAAAAAAAAAAAAAAAAAAAAGGAAAATACCCTATGATAATGTTCCAAGTTAAACAGTGTTCCAAGTTTGCCCATTTGACGGTACAAAAAAAAAAAAAAAAAGAGTTCGACCAAGTTTGTGGAGGCAGTGCCCCCCTCCCCATGTCCTCCCATAACTCTGCCTAAAGGCTAATTCACATGGGGATAGTTTACAGGAGTCAAGTGCTTGGAGAAAGTCGACTTTCCTTCAACTTTCCCCGTGTGATATGGTCGAGACAGTCAAGTTGTGACTTGGCGGTCAAGCAGAATTCGAGTTGACGACCCGTCAACTTTTGTGTCCACTTTCCCGTCACGTGACCAACTTGACTCCACCACTTTCCGCGTGTGAATGGGAACTTGTAGCAACTTGGCAAATAGAAAGTTTGTAGTTTTAGGCCTATTGTCGAAGTAAATTAATAATTATTAATAATGAGCGCCCTTAAGTGGAATTCCAACGATATCACAAAGTTTTTGGAAGTGTATGAGAAGTATGAACTTCTATGGAATATACGTGACAAAGAATACATCAGTAAAAACAAGCGGGAATTATTATTCCAGGAACTAGTCAGTGAACTCATGGAACAAGGTTTCGAAAACATAGACGTAGAAGTGGTTCGAAAAAAATTAAAAACCCTTAAAAGAGGACTCATTCTGAGATGTTTCCTGTATTCTGCAGGATCTTCTTCAGCTAATTCTTTCAACAAGGTATTAGATGCACCGTGCATAATTCTTCTACGAATCCATTTCTTAACCCATGTTCTCTTTTCCTTTTTTTCTAGAATAATTTGTAATTCATACAATAACATGGCTCCAATTAGCTGCATACATGCTTTAATATGTGCTGGTGGCATCTTCAGTTTCACCAAACTAAAAATGCTAGTTCACTATTGATTTTTATTAACTATAACAGGTACAAGAATTCAAACACCACTACGAATACAACATTCAGCGCGCGCTTTTTTTCAAGCATGTTTTCAAGTGTAATGTCTCCGTGCGATCACAAATATAGCATCAAGTTTAGAGACTTCAAGCACTTGACTCCTGTAAACTATCCCCTTGTGACTCGGGTTTAAGGTTAAGTTTTTTAAAAATCCTAAATGTTTATAACATTTAATTTATTATACATTTATTAGGCCGAAACATGTTAACAAGGTAACATAAAATTTAACACGTGAAAGATACGTAATAGTTCTCCAACATTTAATTTATGTGTGGCCTATTTCGAAAATATGCGAATTCAGGTTCAATCATAAATTCGGTGCTGAGTAGTAATTAGTGCGGAGACCATGAATGACAGAATACATATCAATATAAAAATACTGTATATTGATCGTGACAATGTGAAAGTTATTCTGACTTTGAGAAAATTGTACATTTTTTTTTATTTAAATCTCGTGTTTTTGTTTTCAACCAATCAAACAGTAGACTCAGTCCTGGCGCTGGCCAATGATGGGCGACGGCGACGTTTTCGGATAGAGAGATTGTACTGTGCTGCCACCTATGTGTATACATTGCGGCAAGTCCATGCCGAGGGGTGGCTGTAGGGTTCGTATTTGGTTAGAATTTGTATTTTATTTAAAGGCGTGTATGTCCCTTTATATCTTGTTTGTTCTTGGTTCCTATTTGTAAAATAATTATAGCGTACCTAAGAAAAGATTTACCGAGTGTGTAAATATTTTACATTTAAGTTAATTACTGTACAGTAATGCAGAATTTTGTGATTCATTATCCTGATTATTTTGAATGTGACATGAATGTTGTGATCCTTCTTGCATAATTTCTATAATTATTTTAGTGTTGCTGTTAATATTTTGGACTTCATGCAGTTGTTTTTTGCACAGTACTCATTTTATAATTCATTTTGCTTAATACTTACAGTTGCAAGACATCAATTAGAACGTAACCTAACTATGAGTTACAATCGGGGTGGTGACGGGAAACCTCGCGGTTTTGGGTTTTCTGGATTCCAATTAAAGCGAGATCGGGCAAGCCAATTGCCGCCTCCACCATCAAGTGCAATTAGCAAACATGGGTACTCAACGATGTCTGCTATCAGCCAGAATGCACTTGCTGCAAGTTATGGTTTGCCAAGAAAGAGATCTAAGACGGAGGAAGAGTGAGTATGACATGTTTTGTCTGTTTTATATGCCTATAATTCTTGTGTAAAAGCTCCAGAGCTTTAACCTATATTATTAACTGACTTTCACATTGCTTCGAATAAATAGTCTTATCAAATTATTAGGTATTTTGGTAATTTCATAGAACACGGGCACCTGGTTGGCTGTAGTATTACCAACCTTTTTACTTTAGAGTTAAATGTTAGGTGATTTTTAGTGGCTTTTATTTGTTCTAGGTTTTTATATTAGGAATCTAACGAGTAGAGCTCTACTCAGTGACTTTAGGTTGTTAGGTTAGAAATTTCGACTAAACTAGCGCTAAGGTAGTTTCCTTCGTATTCCGCTTATACACCTCGCATATACGATTGTGTGACAGGTTAGGTTTGGTTAGTTTAAGCTTTTGTTATGCCTTGCATATACGATTAACTCCATCTCCACAAAAAAAAAAAATCCGATAGGCTACCAGTACTAATTGGCAAGGAACTGACCGGTCTTTCACAAGATATGACGAGGTTAGTGGGTTAGTTGAGGGGATATCTAAGTGACGTGAGGCCGAGGAATATGTGGAAAGATTTAAATGATTTAAGATCTTCTGCTTCACGTCACTTAGATATCCCTCAACTAACTCACTAACCTTGTCACATATCTTGTAAAAGACTAGCGGACCCTTGCGAATTACCAAAAATCCCTCACAAATTGAACGATTTTCACTTCCGAAATCACCAGAACTACCTCAGCGCTAGTTTCACCTCCAGTAGCTACATTTAAGTGGGGCTTATGGATTTTGAACTACATGTGTAGAAGAACGACGTATGGAGTGTCTGCTTATATTGAATGCAAGCCATCTGCATAAAGCTTTTTCTCTCAAGATACAGAGCAACATCTTGTTCATAACTTATTGCTTAAATACCAGTAGGCCTACCAACAATTCAAGAAGTCTAGAAGTATGCCTGTGCACAGAAAATTTTCAAATTTAGGCCTAATTGTAAAAGTAACAGTGAGCAGAATGTATTTAAGTTGACATAAGATATTCTGTCGACCAAACTTTTACAATGTTCATCTTATAAACATGAGTCTGTGAATTCTTAGTTTTTGAGCCTGAAGGCTGATAGCTTGTCACGTGTCCATATACCAGTACTTGTTGGAGTATGATGGCATCTTTCGATCGTAGCTTTGTCCTTCTTTTTTTTTTTTTTTACATATTCAATCTTTCTGTAGTAATCCATTCTGTTATGGATTCATTTCAGGGTCATTCCATAGTGACACACGTAACATTTTTAAAGTAACTAACTATGATCTTTACAGGATATTTAGTTAAATACTTACTAGTTCATGAAAAAGACATTACTGTCTTTTAACATAAGCATTCCAAAATATAAAACACACATTCTTAATGAAAAGGAATAATTGAAGCGTCGGCTGGAACAACATTGTAAGTTACAAAATTTTCATTCGGCATGTTTCTGTGTAATAATCTTATGTCATGTTACCTTGCTATACTCCTTGGCTTGCAGCTGTCCATCAATGCAATATGTAAAATTTGTCCATTCAAAAGTTTGCTACCTCATAACAACAATGTTGTACATGTACACATTTTTTGCAGCTCCTGTAAATTTTACCAAATGTAACTTATAACGTTGTTCCAGCCGACACTTCAATTAATAATGCAAAAAATATGAAATATTGTATGGTGTGACACACGAACATTTTCTTGCCACTTGATTTATTATCAAAATGGAAAATGTTCATATTATTGTGCTAAATGACATAAATGCATTCAGTTGTTTTCCAAACAATTAAGACACTTGTGTAGTAAGTTACATGTAACTGCTAAATCACAAGCTTAAAAAAAATTAACAGTGCCAGTAAGAAATAAAATATTGCAAATATGTTGTGACACACGAACATTTCTGTCATGTTTGTTACTAATTGTTTTAAATGCACTATAATACATCACTTCTTGTGAAAGACTTATACACTATGCCTACAGCTCTTATTATATAAAACAACACTAGATTACACTAAAATACACTTTTAAATTTAAAATATCCATGGTTATTTACAACCATATGTGGTGATATTTCCTGTGTAATGTCATGTGGTGAATATAGCAATAGGTCAGCCATTTGTAGTACTTCCCTTCCTTGGACATCACAGACACTTTAAATTCTTTGACACCACAAGCGTTTGTAACTTCACCTGTATATTTGATGTCTTTTTTTTTTTATTCGGTCATTTAACGACACTATATCAATGACTAGGTTATTTAATGTCAATGGGATTGGTGATAGCGAAATGGTATTTGGTGAGATGAGGCCGAGGAATCGCCATAAATTACCTGACATTCATTCGTCTTACGGTTGGAGAAAACCTCGGAAAAAACCCAACCAAGTAATAATCAGTCCAATTTAAATTCTTGAAAATACTATCAAAAAATGTTCAAAATATGTAAATATTTATAACAATAGAACAATTAATACAGATTTAAAAAGGCCTATCTTTTTTAGAATTGCTAAATGATACTAGGGTAAAAGTTAATGTTATTAAATAAAACGATTTTAAATTAATACCATTTACCTGCAAATAATTACACGAATTTATTTATACATAGGCCTAGTATGGTGGCTACCTGCTTACCATTAAAATGTACTGTTTAAGCTTGTTTTTTATATGAAATAAATTAACATAAACCAATTTTTTTGTAAGTTTTTAATTCAAGGAATTAAAAATATATTACATATTTTATACGAACTTTAAGCATAAATTAAATGTTGTATGCTAATTTTAGGCCCACACACTATATTTTTACAACAATTATTGTTTAATCAACTCTCCAAAGACAGGTGTGAACCTTACAAGTGATACCAAGAAGGCACCACTTATGAGGCAATAAGGCCAGGAGATAATGAGGTAGCGTGACCAGTTCCTTCCCCCCTTACAACAGTTATGGAACACATATTTTCAAGAGTGTTTACTCTACAGAATATGTACACTTAACGGCAAAAAGAATGGGCCGACTCTTGGTCGATAGAAATGCTAAGTTCTATCACGTGGTTTACTCGTGTAAACGAACTGAACTTCAAGGCATTGCTGTGGTGTCTCTTCATTGAAAGTCATCCGTCTACAATGTAATCCTTACGAGCTGTGTGTGGCCCAGTTGTATGATGTTTGACATTCGTACCAGAGGTTGTGAGTTCGCCTCCCGGTACGGTAAAATAATTTTTTTTTTATTTTAGTTTTTAATTTATTTATTAGTTTAAATGTGAAATGACATTTGTTCATAAACTTCGTTATGCCTGCCTTGTAAAAATATTATTTCCCGTCACTTGTGGACTATTAATAGGCGAGACCCGGCCTGTATAAACAAAAATACTTGTTTCACATCCTAAAAAACCAGACGCATATCAAACATAAATAAATAATTAAATAAACGAAAAAACTGTTTGTTAATATATTAAAAAAAAAAAAAGGCCTGTGATGGGGACTAGTATCTCGTCCACAAACCACTTACGTCAACAACTGCCCTCATTCTGCGCAGCATGGAATCCACAAGATTAAGGAACAGATTAAATTCATGGCCACTTCCTCCCACGCATCTAGAATTCTGTCCCACAATTCGACAGCTGTCCGAACAGGTGATTGTTCTGCCCAATTAGAGCGTAGGATCCATTTGACTGTATCCCACAAATTTTCAATCGGATTCATATCTGATGATTTTGGAGTCTGCCTCCTCGTAAACCATCTTTGAATTCGGTTGGCGGTGTGTACCAGGTGACTATCCTCCTTGAAGAAAAGTGTTCCTTCTGGATATCGTTCTCAGGCAGAAGGGATCATTATGTTTGCCTAAATGTGTTCATAGACTTCTGCCGTAAACTGACCATGGATGCATTCCAGAAGTCCTGCCTCATCGTATGACATCTACTTATGAACATTAGAAGTGTGCATGATTTGATACATCAGCAGGAGTGAATATAGTTTTCTGCATTTCTCAAGTCTGAGCCATAACATCTGTTCGAAGTAAATCTTGAAGAGCCTACTAGTAAAGAATTTCAAAGTTTAGAGTGCCCATGAAATAACATATTTTAATGTGATGTAAATTCAACAGTAATTGATTCTAAACATATCTACATCTAATGATTTACTTAAATACTGTTAAGTATATCTGAGAGAGTGATAAGATGGATTGAAAGTAATAAAACTCCAAGAAACAAATTACATAACTCTTTGTTTCTGCATACTTCATTAATTTTATCTTTCTCATTTGTGCATTTTTGCGACAATTATTTACTTTCTATCTTACACTCTGATTGAAAGTGATCCATGTTCTAGAAGGTCTTTAACAAACTGACCACCTGAAAATATTGAATGTGTGCAGCAGGGGCGGTCCGTCCTTATGTGCTACAGTGCTACAGCACAATGATAATTTTTGCTCAAATAATGTATTTGTAATACCATAGTATTTGATCTGCCATTTGACAATTTCCCGTGGTTATGTTCACGACGCATTATAGAGTGTTTAGTCTTCGCTCTTTGGTGCCTCAGGAAGTTCGTTGTGCTACTCAAAACTCTACATGAGAATGTAGACAATTAATGCTCATGTGCGAAGCTGAAATCACTGCTCTGATTGGCCATTTTTACGCAGGGAAGTGCTGTAGTCAGCTTCAGCACAACACCGCTTGGAGATTACAAAAGTAAAGCGTAACGAAAGAATGCTTGTTTGTGGAAGAACTCGGAACTATGTACAATGTGTTTGGTAATTCAAGTGTCCGACCGCTGCTGCCTCTACCTGGTTTTTGAGGTTCCTCCTGAATCAGTCAGTCTAGAAAATTGTAGCCAAGGAATTATGTGACAGTGTAATTCAGGAAACTACTTATCGTTTTAGTCTTTAACCTACCTAGACACAACAAAATTGTTAAACAGCAAATTTTTTGACAATTTTTCGCATAATTTTCCTGAACGCAAACTTGAAGTTGCTGTCAACAGCTGTACTGTACTGAACAAAAGAGTGTTAAAGATACAACTTTGAGTTCTATACGGAAGACTCGACTTCCGAAATATAGATGGAGCTGTTCAATTGTTACAATACATAGCCTCCAACAATTCACAGTATCCATTCTGTGAAGTAACGAAGTTGTTAAATATTTTGCTTAAAACACCAATGACCACTGCTGAGTCAGAAAGATGTTTTCCGTTCTTTAAACGCATAAAAACGTTTTTAAGGAACACTATGTCCCAGGATCGCCTCACTGCTCTTGCAATACTGTCAGTAGAAAAGAGTATGATGTCCAAGATGGAGGGATTTATCTCCAGGGTAATTGACAAGTTCTGCAGTAGGAAGCAACGTCGTATGGACTTCATATTTCGTCACTAGGCGAGTCTCAAATTAAGATAAATACATATAAGTGTATACAGTAGGCCGATATAGAGATTGTAGCACACTCATTATTTTGACCACCAGCCGCTACTGGTGTGCAGGCTGCAATTAATAAAAATTGGTGATGAAAGAAAATGAAGGAGGTCAGGTGATTACAGAGATTTTTAGAATTTTGGCAAGAAATATGTGACCGTAAAATTCCTTCTGTGACTCCTGTGACAAGAACAGAAGGGACCACCTCTGTGGTGTAGGGGTCAGCATGCTGGTCTCTTATGCAGAGGGCCCAGGTTCGATTCCCGGTCGGGTTGAATTTTCTGTTTGAGGTTTTTCAGGGTTTTCCCTCAACTGTAAGTCAGATGTCAGGAAATTTGAGCCACAACATCCCTGAATATCGCTGGCTTCATTCATCGCCAAAATTATATTCATTCAAGTCAGTAATACATACATCTACAGAAGACATCTAGTTCACAACAGTAGAACCAGGATCAATAATAGTACACAGGCCTTCAGATTTCACCTAAAAGATTAACTCTCGATATGACCAGAGATGTTAAAGCGAGTATAAATAACACAAAGAAATAAAAAACAAGAGATAAAAAAAAATGAAATAAAATAAATTTCGTGCTGCATTTGCATAAGATTTGCTTGATACTGCTAACAAGATTAATATTGTCTCAAAACAGTTATAATTGGAGATGGGGCATGAGTAGGGGTGTGATTTTATGGTGATTATTTGACTCTGATTTTGGTGATTAAAATGGTTTAATTTCGGGAATATTTCGTAAAAAGTAACAAGCAATTTCGCTCATATTTCACACTGTAAAGAAACTTAAAAATAATAAAACAACGCTTTACAAATTATTATTCAAATAATCCCTTTGAAACTAACAGAAAATTATTTGCATCATTTGAATGTGAGTAGGTGGAGGCACTGCCTTCTTAACCTCACGAAGGCAATTGGTGCACGAAAGAGAAATGACCATTGTCTACTTGTGCTGCTCTCTAGGAGTAGTCCTTAAACTGTGTGAACATGTTGCCAGATGTCACATGCATGTAATGCTGAACGATCAAATAAGTAGAAATGTTGATGTAAATTTTATAACTAAGAAAATGTTCAGTTTTATGGAAGAAAGAGTCATTTCTCATGCGAATTCTCCATGAAACCCGTTTTTTTTTTTTCAAAATATCATGCTTGTGAACTAATTTAAGTTAGTAGATTTCTATAAATTCTGCAAAAATTCGCGGATATACTGTATTTAACTTAATTTTGGATTTTCATTAAGGGGTTTGCATTTTCCATGCATAATATCAAGTTTTTAACACATTTTGCGTATATCATTACTACCAAAAAATGATACCCCTAGACATGGGGTGTCCAATGGAAGTCACCTGAGTCCCACTTATGAAGAAGGCATGTCAAAATCAGAGCAATGTCAAGGTCATGTTGACAATTTTTTTATCTTAAGATCATAACAAGCTAGGGTAAACGTGATCAAGGATGAGAATGGTAACCTGCTTGCAGACTCTCATTCAATCGTGAACAGATGGAAAAACTATTCTGAACAGTTACTAAATGTAAAAATAGAAATGATCGAGAAGAAATTCAAATACAAACTGCTGAGCCATTTATTCCCAAACCCACATTCTCAGAAGTCTCCAGTATCGATCAAATTGCAGCAGAATTAATACAAGAGGGTGGAAATGCATTATCTAGCGAAATTTATAAGCTTGTACTTCCTATTAGGGAAAACGAAATTGTACCAGAACAATGTAAATGAAGGAATCCATAATTGTACCTATTGTCAAGACGTGGGAAAAAACTGACTTTCGAGGAATGTCACTTTCATTGACGTCATACAAAATTTTGTCCAATATTATTTTGAGAAGATTAACTTCGTATGTAGAGGAAATTATTGGGGATCATCACTGTTGTTTTAGGTGTAATAGATTGACTATTGATCAGATTTTTTGTATTAGACATATATTGGAGAGAAAATGGGAGTATAAGGGTACAGTGCATCATTTATTCATAGTTTTCAAAAAGGCATATGATTCGGTTAAGAGAGAAGTTTTATATGCATGATATTCTTATTGAATTTGGTATTCCCAAGAAATCAGTTTGATTAATTAAAATATTTCTCAGTTAAATTAAAGGAGAGTCCGTAAAAGCCAGTTTCTGCCAGATGCTTTTCCAATTCACTGTGGGCTAAAGCAAGAAGATACACTATCACCTTTACTTTTTAATTTTGCTCTAGAATATGCCATTAGGAAAGTTCAGGATAACAGAGAGGGTTTGGAATTGAATGGGTTACATCAGCCGCTTGTCTCTGCGGATGACGTGAATATGTTAGGAGAAAATTCAGAAACTATTAGGGAAAACACGGGAATTTTACTTGAGAAATAGTTTAGAAGTAAATCCCAAAAAGACAGAAGTATTGTACTCTCCAAACTTAGACGACCCCAGCTCAGAGGAAAAGAGTCAAAGAAGTCACATCAACATGCTTTCGATGTTTATGTTATGCAGTTGGCCGTGTCCGATAACTGAATTGCTTTATAACAGCATTGCCAAACATAGACGAGTAGAAAGATCTGCTTCTCTTGCCGCAAGAGATGACTACTAACTTTTCTGTTAAAAAAAAATTACTTGCCTCAGCCGAGCAGCTGGGCTAATTCAGAGTCATAATGTGACAACACTGCATAACTGACAGGCATGCACCGTATGATTTATTATGTTTTGGGTAAGACACAAGTCAGCAGAGTGGTGAGTGTGAGGTCATCTAAACTTGGCGAGAACTATATATGATTATTAGGGACTGGATTTTTATGTAATTACATATTATACTGGGTGTTCAGTTCAAAGTGTGTCATGGCTCGCTGTATGCCATGTGGCTAGCCGATGAGCCTAGAGAATTAAATCTTCCTACACTTCCGCAGAGGTGTATAACCTATGAGGCAGAGAACTTGCCTAGCAAGTACGGCGTTCATTCTGAAGAGTACGGTAATGCCGGTAGTGGCAGGAATGTGAACTGTTTGGAAATACGTACTGTCGGGATATGGGGAGAGGGTTAAGACGATTACTTACATATTTGTTGACATTAACTTCGACTGTCAACATGGACACGGAACATTTGATTTGTGTTGTGGAATGTTACCGTACGCAACGGATGATAACAAATACCCTGCGTATGACTTGCCGGCGCAAAACACAGTTCGAAAGAGGTTATGGTAGCACACAGACCGTACAGACCGCCATCTGTTGCTACGACTTTCAAGTTGTACCATACACATTCTCAAGTTCAGATTGAAGAACGCCTTAAATAATAGGCAACTTCTCTAACATATAAGCTGAAACTCGCTTCAAATCGGTGACCCAGCAACAGTGACGTCATGACACACTTTGAAATGAACACCCAGTATTCCTTTCAACCTAACTGTATATAAATAACAAATCTTTGTGATCTTGTAATAACCATTAATATAATCAAATTTGATACTACATATTTTTACATATTTACCCCACATTACATATTATGGCTTGGTATTACATAGATCTACATATTTAGAGAGTTTATTCATTTTTACTTCTCTAAAGGGGGGGGGGGGAACTTCTGTTAGGGAAGTTTAAAATTTGAAATACACAGATTTAAAAAGCCTTTTTGCCTACCCAAGAAAAGATATATTTCGGCACGAAACATAACATCCTTATTTCCAGCAAACAACAGTTTGTAAATGCCTATAGTTTGAGGTTTTAGTAGGTACTTTATTTCTTACAGGGAGCAGTAAAATGTATGTGTCCCACATCTCCTCTTATTTTCTCCTAATCCAGTAAAGCGAAACAGTGATTGCAGTACTGTTGTGTCATTCATTTCACTCAGTTCTCTAGTTTTAATACTTACAATATAAAGTGCAAGTGAGTTTATCTACTGATTTTAACTAACTAAAATGGACCCTGTATCTTCAACCCTAATGACAAAAATAAAATCATGGATTGCGATGGACAAAGGTTTCACTACAGATAGAAAAATTGCAATGTGTCAAGTATGCAGTAAAAAAGTCGGGTGCTCTATGAAATCACAAGTGGAGAGTCTTACCTATCCTATACCTGCTATATATTGATATTAAATATTTTCATGATTTTACATATTTTGGTACATATTCAGCTTATTTTTCTTACATAAATATGTACATATTTCACACCTTGATATTAGATAAAAATCCTGTCCCTAATGATTATGTCTCGTGATCAGAATATTGTACGAAATGGAAATATAAAAATTGGAAATTTATCCTTTGAAGAGTTGGAAAAATTGAAATATATTGGAGCAACAGTAACAAATATAAATGGCACTCGGGAGGAAATTAAACGCAGATTAAATATGGGAAATGGCTGTTATTATTCAGTTGAGAAGCTTTTGTCATCCAGTCTGCTGTCAAAAAAGCTGAAAGTTAGAATTTATAAAACAGTTATATTATTGGTTGTTCTGTATGGTTGTGAAACTTGAACTCTCACTTTGAGAGAGGAACAGAGATTAAGGGTATTTGAGAATAAGATGCTTAAGAAAATATTTGGGGTTAAGAGGGATGAAGTTACAGGAGAATGGAGAAAGTTACGCAACGCAGAACTACACACATTGTATTCTTCACTTGATATAATTAGGAACATTAAATCCAGACGTTTGAGATCAGCAGGGCATGTAGCACATATGGACAATCCAGAAATGCATATAGTGTGTTAGTTGGGAGGCCGGAGGGGAAAAGACCTTTGGGGAGGCCAAGATGTAGTTGGGAGGATAATATAAAAATGGATTTGAGGGAGATGGGATATGATGATAGAGAATTGATCTTGCTCAGGATAGGGACCGATGGTGGGATTATGTGAGGTCAATGACCTGCAGGTTCCTTAAAAGCTATAAGTAAGGAAGGTCATACGTAACTTTGATGTTAGAATGACTTTGCTGCTTGTTTGAAATAAAAAATGTGGCATTCCAGTGTTCATCTCTTGTTTGGCAAATAGAATTCTATTGTCAGCAAAAGCATAGTGTCTAAATTTAGACGAGGTGGATACAAAATGTACTAGACTCTTGCTAAACCAATTCAGTAATCTGACTTTTCAATTATCTGGTGCTTTCTAATGTACTTCGTATCATTTCTACTGTAATAGCTTTCTGAGGAATTTGCATAATCCCATTTGTAACTCAGGAATTTGGTGAAAAGCCTTTATCTTCTAAGCAAATAAAATTATTAGGGTATATTATTAATTTGAGCTTGTACTAATCTAGTAACTGCAGTGGCATAGAAGAGGGAGGGGGTTACTTATCTGTGTGAAATCATGAATTATAGTGAAACACATTGTACTGGCCATGTAGGGAATGTTCTAGTTTCGATTTAGAAGTGCAATTACAGTGATTGGCACAGGTTATGACATTAAATTGAATGAAGAATGAAACATTTTCTATGCACTCTCAGCAGTCTGTCACTCTTGCTAATCCGGCACCTCTCTGTGCAAGGAATGGCTGGATTAGCAAGAGTCTACTGTAGCATCGCATACGCGCTCAAATTGACTATCTCATATTTGCTAGATTTAGGCTTTCAGACTGTTACTTAAAAAAAAAGAAAAAAAAAAAAAAAAAAAAAAAAGGAAAGAAGTTTTCATAAAATGAAGCAGTAATGAGTACTGTGGAAGAAAGGCTAGCAGTCCAAGACAAACAATATTTTATCAGGCGTAGAATTGCTTTGTGGCCATTGAGCTAAGTGTGTACAGGTCTAGTTAAATGTTGACTATGTTGAATTAGTAAAATTTTGTTTTAGGATTAGAATAACTTTTCCATGTTAGGGTAAAAACTTACCAATACTGTGTTGAATATAGAGGAAACTTAAAAAGCCTATTTATAGTTCAGTCCAGGAACTGGGGCTGCTTCACGTGAAAGCAGAGAATTATTTTTGTTACATTACAAAATTATGTGATTCAAGATTGTGATTATAATTTTTCAGATATGTTGGTTTCTAATGCGAGCATTTGGTAGTTTAGTCATTGACTCCTTTCAACTATTAGTTATTAATGCAGAAAAATTCGCTCTGGTGCCGAGGATCGAACCCGCGACCCCCCAGTTCTACGCACTGGATGCTCTAAAAACTGAGCTACGCTGAGGCTCAATCCACAGCACTGGATCAAGTCTTTCTCCTTTGATATTTTCCTTTAGTGACCTTACTCCATATTCGACATATATTGACCATATATTATATTAAGTCAACAGTCATCACTAGGGCTAGGATTTTGATGACCTATAAATCATGAAAAAATGTCCTAAAAACAATGCATTTATGACCTAAAAATCTAAAAAAAAATGCCCTTAAAATACCCTAAAAATTGTTCTTACATAATTGGCTTAGTAGGAAAAGAGGTTTTGTACTACTTCATATTTAGACTAGTAATTAAATGAAATTCTAGTACCAACATTTAAGTTTATTTAATTTTACATAACTTTTTCTAAGTGGTACACTTTCATTAATTATTTTACCTGATGTAGTTTCCATGTAGTCTACCACAATGCCACTCTTATCCGGAATTAGCAGGTATAGAGGAATCTATATTGAAGGGGTGGTTGTAGTGTACTACGTTAAAATGGCAATATTTGTGTAGAAAAACAATTAAAATATTATACAAAATAACGGGTATTAGCCACCAGCATAGCTTGGTCAGTTAAGGCGCTTGCCTGCCGATCCGGAGTTGCGCTCGGTCGCGGGTTCGATTCCCACTTGGGCTGATTATCTTTTGGGTTTTTCCCAACCTTAAGGCAAATGTCAGGTAATCTATGGTGAATCCTCAGCCTCATCGCCAAATATATCGCTATCACCAGTTCCATCGATGCTAAATAACCTCGTACTTGATGCAGCATTGTGAAATAACCAAGTAAAAAAAATGGGTAGTAATGGACAAAATATGTAGACAAAATATCGAAGGAAATAAACATATTATATTAATAATGGGGATTTATGGCCAAAATTAAATGAAAATGCCTAAAAAAATGTCCAAATAAAACAAAAGATGCTCTTATGAGTTGAAACTGGCAAAGAATGCAAAAAAAATGCCCTAAAAATATGTCTTAAAACACTCAGTTTATCACATAACATATAAATACTAAAGCAGCTATGTTTCTGGCTTACTAGAAAGAAGATGCAATTTCATCAAAATCCTAGCCCTAGTCATCACACAAGAAGCACACTCATTTGAGTGACTTGGTGGCCTGGACTCCACATTATATATGCACTGTTGGGCAAATGATCGATCCGGTGCTGTGGATTGAGCACCCGGTGCATAGAAGTGGGAGTCCGGGTTCGATTCCTGGCACAAGAGTGATTTTTTTTTTTCATTAATAACTAATGGTAACCATAACAGATAATTCTGTAGGACCAAAAAATTCATCTTTTTAACTAGTTTTGGCTTAATTGAAATCCGTTTTCTGTATATGCATCTCATGCTAGCCCATTGATGGATTGTTACACAAGACATATAGCCCTCTCCAGTTATTGACATGGAATTTTGTCTGTATTCCCGAACAAAGGTGTCTTGACTACGAGCAGTGCTCATATATGGCTGAGTTATGTGAACCTTTGATACAGGACTAATGGCCAGTATAAGCCGCACAAAAGATTTTTTTTCTGACTAAAAATACATCGCCCTCTGTTGTGATTGATCCTTGGATCCAAATGCAAACATGACAGCTACTGTCCATCTGAGTGGTTATGTCATCCTAGTTTCCCCCACTCATGTCTACTGGTCCTTCTGTAAAGACTAGTGACTTGGGTGTTAGGCTCTTTCCTTAGAATATTTGCTGTTCGGAATCGGGAGTCTTTTTAATATTACACAACTGTTTAAAATAATTTAAAGAAAAAACCCTGTTAAGTAACTGACGTGTGATTTCCCCCGTTTTGACAATCCTGTGACAGAACCCTTGCATGCACAGTACTAGACCGCAAAAAATAATAGATTTTTAAAAAATAATAAGTGGCCCTAAAGTAGGTGACAATAAATACCTCTATTATAAAAGACTTCTATTGCTATCATATTAGCATTGGACCAGCTGTATCCTAACATTTGAAGTATGCGGTGGACTAAGAATCTATGTTATGTTTTCTCTGATGTTGAGTTCATAGTCGAATAGGGATCTCACCAGGTGCCAGAACAGTATCGTATTCTGCTATAAACTGGATCAGCTTACTTAATACCCAAAGGCTGAAACTTGACCATTTTTCCCTTATTACTACATATGCTAGTGGATTATAGTGATTTTCTAGATGTCAGATTGAATTTTCTTTTAGGTACCAGTTTTGTTTCGAATTTCGAGAATTGATAGATACAACTGACAGTTATTTTCTAACTATTATGTTTTCAGCAATAATTTCGGTTTGCAATAAAGAAAACTGATGAAAAGGAAGTCCTTAAGCTTGTGAAATTTGAACATAATTAATAATTAATTAGTAATACCGGTATTAATATTAATATCAATCATAATTCAGTTGTGTTGCGTTGTGATTCCAATTCAACACTGTATTTAGATAAGTGTAATTAAATAAGGCTAATGGCTTGTGCAGCAAATGCTGCAAATTAAGTTCATTAGACGTTCAAACAAAAATTTTTCAGATTTATTTTCAATGAAGAATACCAGATATTTTGAAAGTTATTTGCTTCCATAATAGTGAAACATACTTCCTCTGAATGCCTTTTTATGCCAAATACTTTTTCTTTAATCTATCCACCTTCAGTTTCTGAGTTTCAATGCGAAAACGCAAGTAACAATGTCAGGACGATCAGTGGGTTTTTCATATGGGAGTAAAGCAATAGCTATTTCAGGTCGTTGTGGATTGTAGGTGAAAGTTAAAAAAACGTCAGGTTTGCTATGCTTTCGAACAATAGACATAGCATCTTGGTATAGCTGCTGCATGTAGAGTTTGAAATGTAGAGGGTAAAATCATTTTATCCTGCTAAGAGATCTTGCTGAAATGATCGGGAGACTACAAACTATTGTAGGGCTCTTATTTTATCAGTAAGTAATACCTTCTGATCTTTCCTTAGAAACTGTAATTTTTGCATTCTCTCGAGCTAATACTGAAGAGAATAACGCATATAAATATCTACACCACACCGCCATTATGTATATGAAAAAAACCCAACCCCACTTGATTAATAACTATAAAAATATTTGATTTTTAATAACAATATTATCTTAAGTTTTATATATATATATATATATATATATATATATATATATATATATATATATATATATATACTATATAGCCGCCACTCAGTAAATTATAGAAATGAAGATCTAATTTAAGATATTCTCTACATCTACTTATATAACACCGAAACATTTCACTTTCATATTATCATCAATATAGCATTAATATTTATGGGACCTATGGCGGGCTTATGTGAGGGCGGCAATGAACCTCCGGGTTACTTAAAAGCCAGTAAGTAAGTATGTATAATTAATGAAAAATAGTCACATCATGGCGTTAACTATAATAATGTTTCATTTCTAATGGTAATGTCATCAACCTCAAGTTTTGTAGATTTTAATATCCAATACACGGCTGTACTCAGATAATTACACACTGCAGAATCAGACCTGTAAATTATTTTTAGTAAGTCTTGAAGTTTTTAATAACCAATTGAATTTGAGCTCTAAATAATTATGTCAGCAATCCTGCAAGTCATGACCTTCGTGTAAAATCGTATTGTTAATTATAGTGTGTGTTTTGTTTTATACTGAAATGCAATTACTTAGTTTTCAAAACTGACGAAAGATGGATTTTGGAAAATAGGAAAATTATGTAGAAAAACTAATGCTTCACTGAAAGGTACTATTTTTATGAAAATCCTTGGGTTCCAAGCTTCAAAATGAGGGGTCATTCATTAAAATCCGTTCAGCCATTTTTCCTTAATTTCCCTTACCAGTTCAAATTATATATACATATAGATGTAAGTTAGAGACCTACTTGATATGAAACATGCACGTGGCTAATGGACAGAAATATATTTCTTAGTATTCAGATTTCTATTAAAATAGAATCTTTAGAGATGCAAATGTCGATTCTCTTGAGAGTAGTAATGGTATAAACATAAACATAAGCAGGGGCATTATTTAAGTTTTTGCTGGTGGGGGGGGGGGGGAGATAAGAATTTTTAGGGAGTCTTTGTACTTTTATTTGGGTATATCACGTGGCACACTCTCTCCCTGTGTCCTCTAAAATGAACTATTTTCCACACTGTGAACTGGAGTAAACTTAGCCATAAATAATTTAAACCATGATATCAGATGAACTGAATATAAAGTTCATTATTTTTTTCTCGAATGTGTGAAATGGACAGACAAAATAAGAAATGAAGTAATTTTTAAATGTTTTTTGTTATTTTATTTTTACTTCATGCGATGTCCAGCACTGCATAAAACTACTGTAATCCAAAGATACTGAGAAGTTAGAGGCCTGGCCTACTTATGGGTTAATGACTGTTGTCACAATGCCTGATATTTGTTTAAATAAGTTATTTTAAGTCATTAACAGGACTGATGTACAGGGTTGGAAAAAAAAACAGTTTTATTAAAAAAAAAATTAAAAAAAAAACATGTTTTTTTTGTTCTAAACTGTTTTTTATACTGTTTTAAACAGTGCCATGAAATAGTGCTTTTTAAAAATGTGTTATCATTAACTAATGCTGAATTCTTGGCAATAAAGCCATTAACTCACTTCTCTCCTATATTTCTCACACACAGTGGGTTTAGAGAAAAGGGCTATGTGTCCAGCTTCTGATCTTTCTGAAGACTGCATATTGGACAAAGTGGTGAAGAAAAGTTCCAGTTTTGTTAAATAGTTTTGACAAATGAAGGGTACACGGGAATAACGATCAAGGTCCATTTTAGAAAGTTTCGAGAAAAACAAATTTTAAAGTTTAAGCACTTAATACTTTGTTATGTGTGTGTATTTAATAGAAATTGACGTAGTGGAATGTCAAGAACGATTATTTCTTATTACTAGCTAGACCACATGATAGTACTTCCTTTCCATTATAAGATGGCATTATTAACTCAATTTCGATTTTTGATGGACCTTGATCGTTTTTCCCATGTACCCTTCAAATAGGCTAGTCATACCATGTGAGTAATCAAAAGGATGCAACTGCACTTTCCTTGGATATTCAGGAATAATATTTTGTACATAGAGACTCTTCCATCTTCTATTATTTGAAATTTTGTGGAAATGGTTGATATTTTGAGTTGATTAATCTTTTAACTGTTGAAAATGGTAGTTGGTATGTTTTTTTTTTAAACATTAGACATGTTTTATACATAGTGTTGCCAGATGGCTATTGTAAAAATTAGCAAAACTCCAGATTTTTTAAGAAAAATTCGGGAAACTGGCATTTTAGGCATTTTAAATTGATCGTGCTGTTTATTAAATTAAACAAGGTTATTTATTCATAAAATTAATATCCTACTAACTCAGATATATATTTTATGAAACTTTATGGTGAATTTCATAAAAAATAATATTTTTAAATTTACATTGCACATCTGCAGTGAATACCTTCTCACTGTGGTATTGCTGGGAATGAAGCAGCAGACTTTCTGGCAAAAAAGGGAACAACTATTCCTCTTTCATATCCTAACATGCTACCATTCCATAGAGCATCTACAAATACAAGAAGTCGAGTAAGACAATGTTTCCATAAGAGTTTGGAGGAACAAATTAAGGATAAACACTGGAAGGACGCACTAAACTCTCCTCTCCCTGAATGGTCCAGAAGAGAAGCTGTTGTGACATTCCGCACCACAGTAGGTCATGACTATCTGGCTAATCACCTCTACTGCCTGGGTGTACTATCCAGCCCCCATTGCATGCTCTGTGGATGTTCAGACAACATGGGCTCAAGTCACATTAAGACTTGTCCAGCGCTTTCATCTGTCAGCTTTGTGGATAGATAGAGAAAGAATGCAACAGTGCTGACATCCCTCCTTCGTAGTTTCACTTTGCACATTGTTCACTTTATTTTGTTTTCTATCTTTCATTTTGGTTTTACTCGCCATTGTACGGCCAATGACTCCAGTCAAATGCCATACTTACTTACAAATGGCTTTTAAGGAACCTGAAGGTTCATTGCCACCCTCACATAAGCCCGCCATCGGTCCCTATCCTGTGCAAGGTTAATCCAGTCTCTATCATCATATCCCACCTCCCTCAAATCCATTTTAATATTATCCTCCCATCTACATCTTGGCCTCCCCAAAGGTCTTTTTCCCTCCGGTCTCCCAACTAACACTCTATATGCATTTCTGGATTTGCCCATACGTGCTACATGTCCTGCCCATCTCAGACATCTGGATTTAATGTTGCTAATTATGTCAGGTGAAGAATACAATGCGTGCAGTTCTGTGTTGTGTAACTTTCTCCATTCTCCTGTAACTTCATCCCGCTTAGCCCCAAATATTTTCCTAAGCACCTTATTCTCAAACACTCTTAACCTATGTTCCTCATTGAATATATAAAAAAAAAAAATATTTTCAAATTTATCTCAGTTCGAGTGTGTGCTTATATTTCTTTGAATATCTAACATCTATTAACAGTGAGAAATCATTTTTTACAACATTGTAAAAAAGCTTGACAGTCCAGTTTTGAATTGGTACAAAGTTATAATTCTGATTTCATTAAAACAGTGCAGCATCTATTTCTGCTGTTTGACCACTTGTAGTTTATTGTGAGCTTAAGAGGAATTATTCCACATCGCCACAACCAATTGTACACATTTTCCCACCTGTTTAAATAAACACTTTTTTATGGAGGTTCCTCATCATCTGAATTTTGTTTCCCGAAATATTTAGACAGCATACTTAAAACATCGTTTACTGTAGATTTACCATTTATTACTTGGACCACACAACAGAAACACAAAGACGTATTTCCAATCAAACTGAATATCTGGATTTCTGATTTCTTATGATGCCACTGTTGAGTATCGATTAGTGAGTAAGTGATCATGATCAAATGATTACTTCTACCACAGAGCAGGCTGCTAAACTTGCATGTCTTTTTCGTGCATTCAACAATCAAAACATTTCATGAAGTAGAAGTGGTGTTTAATGGTTTAATGACTCAGTGGTACAACAGAAAAAACTGGTATCTTGTGGTGTACTTTGAAAATTTTATTTTATAGCTGAGTTTTTCGTTTTGAAATATTAAGCTAAATTTGTAGAAAGGTAATAAAGACTAGAATATTTTAAAATTAAGCATCTTAAAATCACTTTTCAGTGAATTTCTTATAAATATAACAAAATCTCCTTCAGATGGTAGATATCAGCATTCAGATTGTTTGCATTGTATAGGCCTATTCTACAAAAATTCCTTATTAATAATGTTTGTTGGGAAAAAAATTAAAGTTTGGGTCCGTAAAGTCAGGAGCATCACTGTAAATATTCATAACTGTACATTTTATGAAGGCCTGAACATGATTTTATATTGTAAACAAGTAGGATAAAATAAAACAACCAGAAAACGAGAGAAATAACTTGTATGGAAAGAAAAAAAAGGATATGTTTTGATTATATAGTTTTAAACATTGTTGATTATTAACGGTGATATGAATAATAAACATAACAGAGAATTCTGTTGGCTTAAAAATTAATATCATAATATAGTTTTAAATGTTGTGTTTAAAACGTTTTAAACAATGGACATTGTTTTAAACAATTTTGCACACCTTGTTTAAAATGTTTTGTTTTAAACATGCTAACCCTGCTGATGTAGTTAAATTTATTTTGTTTTATGATTAAGCTTACCCCATTTTACAGTACATTTCCGGTTTCCACACATAGGCCTAGTTTTAACTTCTTCTAGGCCTACTTATATGATACATGATATACATGCAGTTGTTAATAATATGATGTAGATGCGAACAAATGAACGCACACAATTCTATTGATAAAGAAATTTTAATCCCAATTAGGCCTAAGTCCTATAATAATTGTACTTAACTTTATTGTAGTTAACAATCACTGATGTAACTAAGGTTAACACCTTGTTTTCATTTGAGCAAAGTCATTAAGCTCGTCTTTTATTTCTTAAGCTTTTTTTTTTTTCTTCTCTCTTTAACAGAAGAGGGATCCGAAAGCTTACACTTCAGCCTGAGGCTTACTGTGCTTACCTTTTCTGTTCTCTGAATTGTTTAGCCTACTTCATTTCTTATTCTGTCTGTCCATTCCACATGCTTCACTCTCTCCATATCCACATTTTAAATGGTTTCAGTCATTTGTCTCCACTTCGTCGTAATGTTCATTGTCCTGCCCCATGCAATGTCACACTCCACATGAAGCACTTAATGTCTAGTTTCTTTCTTAGTTCTTTTTCCAAAAGTCCGCAGAAGTGCTTCTTTTCGTATTAAAAGTATCCTTTACCATTGCTATCCACCTTTTGACTTCTTGGCAGCAGCATATGTTACTACTTATACAGTGACTTCATTTGGACGCATGGCTGGTTGTCGGGGAATTGCTTTAGTGGCATTCCAAGCCAAGATTTGCGAAATTTCTAATTCCTGTTTAAGTTTTCTCAGAGATTTCCTTGGACTTTGTTCTAACTTTTGCTCGATTTCATCGAGTTTTCCCTCTGTAAGAACACAGTAATTTACTCTCAATTTCTTATCAAGAATGGATCGCGTTTGCCTAAATCTATTCACAAGATTACAAACCATTTCTCAGTGAGGTTTATGAACAGCAGGGAATCTGTCGATAAATCGCCTTCTCACTTTTCTACAAGAGTTTGTTTTCACATAGGAATCATATAGAGAGTCTGTGTTCTAAAGTATAGCGACTTTTGGCATTATAACAGCACTAACACACTGTAGAAACACACTGAAATATATATCAACTTCTATACAGCACAAAGACTTCGCTTCAACTGATTCAGCAGGCACACTGAGAGATGGGAGAGTGAAGAGAGACATAACCGGTTACAAGCAGCACAGTGCAAGGCCAAGCAAATCCCCACCAATCGGCCACACGTGCAAATGAAGTCACTGTAGTACACCACAAGTATTTGAAGCTGCCATTTAGGTTCATTAGCATATCTCTTATAAAGAGAGGACACGCTCTGTATATCACTGAATAGAATAAGATTGTGTGAGATGAAAATACAAGACATACTGTTTAAAATCATACCTGATATGGGTGGCCAATGACCCGCCGTTTTGGAAATATTGGCTATTGTTTGTGACATACTTCCGTTAGGTACTCAATAGAGAAACATTAGCCTGCGTACCAGTGTAACCCATATGGTTGGATGCAGAGTTGTTATCCAGGCAACCTGAGTTCGAATCTAAACTGGTTCTATATTTTTTTCTTTTAATAATGATTAATATTGTGATCATAGTTAACTATTTACCTAGCTATATCATATTTCTCAATGTATTGAATGCTTTATCATGTTTTAAAGAAATTACTAATTAACTAACATTGTATTGTAAAGGATAAACAATGAAATACTGCTCACGTAGGAATGTAAGATGTGTCACTGCCATCTGTTCTATTTCTGTAGCAGCTATTCCATTTCATTTTGTACCCGATTCATTATGATGTCATAAAAACACACAAAACATACATATTTCCTGCACCATGCACAGAAAATGAAAGAAAGTTGTCCACAGTCACACACATTTTTCCGCACTTCTGCTGCGAAACAGATATCCTTCACATTCACAAACACTTCTCGTTTGTTTATCAATTTTGATGCATACCACGCGTATTTCAACATGGCTTAGAATATAGGAACTGACAACTGAAAGTGAATTAAAATAATAATAGTAATTATGATGATGATGATGATGATGATAATAATAATAATAATAATAATAATAATAATAATAATATCAAGCTTTAAAAAATGATAAGGCATTAGGATTCGAACTCGGGTTGCCTGGATGACAACTCAGCATCCAACCACATGAGCTACGCCCTTACACAGTCTAATGCTTCCCTATTAGGCACCTAATGGAAGTATGTCATAAACAATAGCCAATATTTCCAAAATGAGGGGTCATTGGCCACCCATACCAGGTATGACTTTAAATAGTGTGCCTTGTACTTTCATGTCACAAAATCTGATTTAATTCGTGATATACAGAGCGTGTCCTCTCCTTGTTAGTATCATCTTCTCTTCTGCTAATAATGTCGTCAGCAAGTCTTATGCAATGTATTCTTCTTCCTCCTATTATCATCCCTCTCATTTTTTGAAAATAGTTTATCACTAAATCCTTCAAGTAGATGTTGAACACGGTAGGTGAAAAGGACATCCTTGTCATACTCCTGTCTCTGTTCCACTTCCCTCTGAAAATTCTTCTCCTATCCTGACTTTGACTCAGTGTTTCATATAAACATTACTTAATAGCCTCCTCTCTTTCCAATCCACGCCAATTTTCTTCAGGATTCCTGTAAGTTTATTCCAATCTGCTCTGCCAAAAGCCTTTCTCAGATCCACAAATATTACGAGGGCTATTCATAAAGTAACTTCCGTTTATTTTTCACATACCTGTGAATGACGTTACAGAATTGGGTTACAATACGTATGAAAGTATACACTTTAATTTATTTTTCCACATAGCTTCCAGTCATATTGAGACACTTGTCGTAGCGTTTGACGAGCTTTGAAATTCCACAATTGTAGAATTCGGCCGCCTGTGACTGAAACCAACCTACGACTCTGGTTTTCATCTCTTCGTCATCGTCAAAGCACTTCGAGCCAAAACACGTCTTCATGTGCATGAAGAGATGGTTATCGCTAGGTGACTAATCTTGGCTATAGGGAGGGTGATCCAGTACTTCCCAGTTGAACTCTTGCAGTTTGGTTGCAGTACGACGCGCTGTGTCCCAGAAGACAGTTGCCATGAGTTTCCTCGTGGAAAGTGTTTGATGATACTTTGTGGGTGTTTTCGGGGAGTGAGTATGGTCCCACTTCATTGATTGAAGCTTTGTTTCTGCATTCACATATCGCACCCAAGTCTCATGTCCTGTCACAATCTGATCGAGAAAAACATCACCTTCTCTTTCGTAACGCTCAAGAAAGAACAGTGCTGCTCCCATCCACTGAGTCTTTTGTTCCTCAGAAAGGAATTTAGGCACCCATCTGGCAGAAAGTTAGAGCAAACCGCAGGTTTACCATGTCAGAGCGTAGTGAGGATTTTCCACAGATTAGTCGTAGTCTTCTGTACAAAGTGATTACCGAAGATTTGGGCTACCGGAAACTTTCTGCCAGATGGGTGCCTAAACTCCTTTCTGAGGAACAAAAGGCTCAGCTGATGGGAGCATTACGACAGAGAAGGTGATGCTTTTCTCGATCAGATTGTGACAAGAGACGAGACTTGGGTGCGGTATGTGAATGCAGAAACAAAGCTTCAATCAATGCAGTGGGGTCATACTCACTCCCCGAAAAAACCCGTAAAGTGTCGTCAAATATTTTCCACAAGGAAACTCATGGCTCTGGGACGGAAAAGGAATTTTGCTAGTGGAATTCTTGGAGAGGAATGTCACAGTTAACCCTGAGCATTACTGTATCACACTAACAAACTTGAAAAGGGCCATTCAAAATAAACGTCGTGGCATGTTGAGCTCTGGGCTGATTTTTCTGCATGACAACGCCCGACTGCATACAGCGTGTCGTACTGCGACCAAACTGCAAGAGTTCATCTGGAAAGTATTGGATCTCCCTCCCTTTAGTCCAGATTTGGCGCCTAGCGATTACCATCTCTTCATGCACATGAAGACGTGGCTTGGCTCGAAGCGCTTTGACGATGACGAAGAGTTGAAAACCAGCTTCGTAGGTTGGCTTCAGTCGCAGGCTGCCGAATTTACTATTGCGGAATTTCAAAGCTCGTTAAACGTTACAAGTGTCTCAATGTCACTGGAAACTACGTGGAAAAATAAACTAGATTGTACACTTTCAAATGTATTGTAACCCAATTCTGTAACGTCATTCACAAGTTTGTAAAAAATAAACGGAAGTTACTTTATGAATAGCCCCCGTATATACACTTCATTTTTCTCTATATATCTTTCGCTGATTGTTCGCAACAGTCCAATTGCATCATACCTTTCTAAAACCATTTGAATCCAACAAATTATTGTATTTATAAACTTTGAAGTTCTGGTAGTATAGGTTTAACAACTTACCATTTGAATATGAGAACTTTTAAACATTTTTCCATCTTATTTCGTAGGTATTTTGATGAGGATGATGAACATGTTGCACCGGCTTCCACTCTGGAGTACATTCCAGCACCTGGCAGTCCTTCATATCAACCTCAAGGTGGTCAGAGCTCTGATTCCGAAGAAGATCCTCTAGATGCATTCATGGCTGGTATAGAGCGTCAGGTACAAAGAGAGACTGATAAAATTCAAGAAAAGGAAGACAAAAAGAAAGGAATAAGAGATGACATTGAAGAAGAAGATGTAGAAGAATCATACTATAGGTTAGTATTGCCACTATTTAATGTATGTTATATTCCATATGTAATGACTCAAAGCATCAAAAGAAAAACTGTACAGTCCAGATCAGCTTACTTTATACCCAAGGGTGAAACCTAACCATTTTTCCCCCATTACTACATATGCTAATGTATTATGGTGATTTTCTAGTTTGAAGGTTGAATTTTCTTTTATCAAGTTCGTTTCGAATTTCAGTATTGAGAAATACTACAACTGGTAGTGATTTGCTAACTTATGTTGGCAGCAGGAATAGCTGTTGTTGGTAGTGTACATTCTGAAAATTCGAATCGTTCTAGATTTCTGAGCCGATTACTGGAATTTAGTGAAATTCGAACATACTAATAATTAATTAATATCAGTATTAAATTAATACATAAGTTATTTTGTGTGTTGTGTTGAGTTGTGATTACAATTCAAGATTATAGTCAGGTAAGTGTAAAAATAATATAAAATATGGTGTGATACATGCAATTGGGTGATCAATAGAAAATGCGGGTGGAGACAGCAATTATAACGAGAATAGCAAAATTATTAGGAGTAAGTATTCTTAAGCATACATTTCAAAGTGGCATTCGGTTTTCGGAATTTGTGCTAATCATTTCACGTGATCAAGTAAAATACATTTTTAGGTTAGATCTCGTGAATCGTGAACTGTTTAGTCAAAGCAATGAATTTCATATTGTCAGACAAAATACATTTTAATATTCGATTATATTAATTACTAATTTCCAACATAATGTGCGAGAGGTCCAGGAGGAAAATATAAGCCTACTCTTTTACAAATTATAATAATAATAATAATTTATTTAATCTGACAGGATTAAGGCCATAAGGCCTTCTCTTCCATCCTACCAGATAGCACATATAAATACAAAAAAGAAATACAAACACTGATGAAAATGATACAAATTAAGTTAAAGCCCTATAGAGGGTCAACAGAGTCAAAAGTACATTATAGTGCTCTCATCGAGCTAATACAACGAAAAGAAAGAAAACAGAGATAGCAATGATGATATTGATAACTGACAATAATAATAATAATAATAATAATAATAATAATAGTAGCAATAGTAATAATAATACTAATAATAATAATAATAATAAATACATTACATATTAATTTTCAATTTTACAACAGCATAGTTACAATATTTACTATATGTCATGGGTTAAGGTGAAGTTGCGCAACCTGACATGTGTTCAACAAACAATTCCACGAACTAGAATGTGATTTTTTAATTTAAATTTGAATTTTGATATTATCCGACAGTCTCTGACGTGGTCAGGGAGAGAATTCCAGAGGCGTGGAATAGATATGCTGAAAGATGATGAGTAGAAGGATGTTCTATGCAGAGGAATAGAGAGAAGGTACATGTTCCGGGTTCGAGGTAGTGAAAGGTAAACAAAACGAGATGCTAGGTAAGAGGGTGTGGAGGTGTGGATGATTTTAAATAGTAATAAGAGAGAGTTGAAGAATCTTCTTTCTTTAAGTGGACTTCCAAGACAACAATTCTAGTGACGGTGTTACATGATCGAATTTTCTAATGTTACAAACGAAACGAACGCAGATATTGAATCTAAATATACCCCTAAATTTTTTACTGTCTTACTATATGTAATTGTAGTATTATTTATTTTTGTATTTGATACAGTGGCTAGATCTATTTTGTTTAATGCTCGTTGGTGGCCCATTATTATAGCTTGTGATTTGTCTGGGTTTAGTCTGAGTCCAAATTATTGAACCATTTAGAAAACACCTCCCAACATAAAGATGAGATGTAGTAAATAAGCAAGACATCGTTATTGTTAATAGTATATTATTATTATTATTATTATTATTATTATTATTGTACATGGCATTGTGATTTTATCCTCTTTGGTGATATCTGGTATAAGTTGGCAACACTGAAGAGACGGCCAAATTAGCCTTTTAGGAACTGCTCTTACATGATCCTCACTAGGCCTATATATAGAATGCTGCATTTACAAGTAAAGACTACTGATTACAATCAATAATATGGATTACGAAAATGATGAAGTATTACTGAAATATACAGAATGGGTTAACTGGAAACTAGCTTTTGGAGACATTTATTTCTGTCACTAGTCTACAAATTTTAACTTTGAAAATTGTGCCGAAATGAAATATTGTTATTATCCACATATTTGCTATGCTGAATCCAAAAATGGAACCCATTTTTCAACAGCACCCTCAGATTTTCAGTTATTACCCTTATTACACTTCTGAAAAGTTCGATACTATCTAAGCAGTTCTCACTTTTAATATCTAATGCAGAATGCATAAACATAATATTCCAATATTATAATAGTGTTAGTAGTAGAAATGAAGTATCCTTCATGTTATAATGATGTAAATGGCTACTTACATTTACGTAGTAGAAGGCAGGCGTCACTTTAAAACACTTTTCTTTTTGTGTGTTGTTGTATCCTCTCTTTGTAGGAACCAGCAGTAATCACTCATCATAGATGGATCCCATCTCCCCTTATAGCGCTGTTCAATCTGTAAAATGTCTTGGTGAAAGCGTTCCCCTTGTTCGTCACTCACTGCACCCAAGTTTTTAGGAAAAAACTTTAAATGAGAATGCAGGAAGTGAATTTTGAGAGACATCCTGCATCCCAAATTCTTATAATTTTGAAGGAGACTCCGAACTAGTTCGTCACTATTTTCTTCCTTCTTGTTGCCCAGGAACCCATTCACAACACTTTTAAATGACTCCCATGCTGCAAGTTCGTTTGGAGTTAATTTTTCTAAAAAAGATTGGTCACCCATCACTTTTTTAATCTGAGGTCCAATGAATATTCCTTCTTTTAATTTTGCATCACTCAAGCCAGGGAACATTCTTCGTAGATATTTGAAACCTTCACCTGTTGTGTCCATACCTTTCACAAAGTTCTTCATGAGTCCTAATTTAATGTGTAAAGGAGGGAGATATATTTTTTGTGGGTCAACTAAAGGTTTTAATTTTACATTATGTTCTCCGGGAGTGAAATCTTCTCTTCTTGGCCATTCCTTGACTACACAGTGATGTTGAGTATCCTGGCTGTCCCAGAGACATAGAAAACAAGGATATTTAGTGAATCCACTCTGCATTCCAAGTAGAAGACCAATAACTTTAAGATCCCCGCAAATATTCCAATAATGGTTTTCATATTTAATGGCTTGAAGAATATGACACATGTTTTCATATGTTTCTTTCATTGCCACACTGTATGCTACAGGTATAGAGGGAAGTTTATTGCTATTGTGTAACAAAACGCCTTTCAGACCAATTTTAGAAGCATCTATTAATAAGCGCCACTCTTCAGCATTATATCCAATACCTAGTTTTAACATCAGCCCATTTACATCGCTGCATGCATAAACTCCAGAATCTGTAACTATGAAAAATGGTAATAGGTCCTTATTTCTGTTTCTAAATACTGAAACATTAGTATCTTCATCCAGCACCTTCCATTCCTGAAGACGAGATCCTAGAAGCTCAGCCAGCTGTTTAGGTAAGTACAAATCACGTACCAGATCGTTGAGTTCTACTTGCATTATTAAATGTGGCTTTTCTTCTTCCTCTTCATCTGGAATGTAGAAGTCATCCCTTGATTTAGAGGGCTGCACATCATCAGATGACAATATGTCAGATTCCTATTCTTCTTGCCATGTAGAAGGTGGAATGGGAACAGGTAAATTTTCTCCATGAGGTATTGGTCTTATAGCTGATGGAAGATTAGGATACTGAATAAGTCTCTTATCTTTTGAAGAAAATCCAGTAACATTGGTTAAGCAGAAATAACAGTCATCTCCGTAGTTGTTTTGTTCACGCCACACCATTGGTACACCGAAAGGTAAGTGCTCTTTCCTGCCCTTTAACCACTGAGTCAGTCTTGCATTACATGTTTTACAACTCACATGGGGTGCCCAGACACGATCCTGATCCCCAAGGCCGCAATTGAAATAAAATTTATATGCCGTCTTAACAAGATTAGTAATTTCGCGCCTCTGAGATTTCGGAGTAAACTCACCACATATGTAACAAAATATATTCGGAGGGTTTTTACAACTACGCCTTTGCTTCTTCATTTCATTTCACACAGAACAACTCACTCTGCTAACAAAACTTCTACACCCGAACTGAACAAAGTATAGACTGACTGTCTTTGTTTTCATTACCAGGCACCCTCTAAGTCTATCTTATCTTTCAAGTATCAGCAAACCATAATTCAGATGTGTCAAGTTAAGAGGGTCTTTGTTTAATGGATGGAAACCAAAGAAGTGCTACATATATACTAGGTATTGAGAACTGCGTATAAATTCTATATTTATAATGCTAAATTATTTAAATTTATTTCATATGTACTTTGTTAAGTGGGAATACGTATGAATACCTCAAAATTAAACTTAGGCACCTGTGGCTTCCACTAGTTTCTTCAAGCGGCCGGTAATGGAATCCACAGTCTTGTGGAGGAAGTCGCGTGGGGCATTGGTGATAGCGCCCTGACTCCGTGCCTCCAATATTCTTTATTGTCTCTGGACAGATTGTGACAGTCCTTCCTTTAGCTGTATGCCACTGTCTCTGAACGAGAACAACGGAATTCCACGCTTAATAGCGTGTACCAATCTGCACTCGCTCGCGAACAAACAGGTGATTGACCATCTTTGCTATTGTTGCGCGAACCACCTCTCACGGCCACTATTTGTACTACAGACGCGTAAAAGTTCAAACTCTATTTAATGACCTATATGTACACACTATTTTCATTATGGTTCCATCGATATTAAAAATGCTGCAGCCAATTAATAATACCTAGTTGCTTCCCGCCCGCACTGTATTTATGGCTATTCATAAAATGTAATATTGTTGCAGTGCTCAGAAACCTGAAGTGATGGAAAAAATCTAATTACATATTCGTAATCAGCGTATCAGACTTAGTAATAAACAGCATTCTGTTTGTCACCACAAAAAATGCTGTAGACTAGTGTTATTAACCCGTCTTAGCCCAAACTCATTACAGATGTACAAATTGTTTATAAATGATTAAATAATGTTTATTACAGCCTATAGAAGTATTGTTTATTGAGACTTCATGGAAAATCATATTTACAAACGAACTGCAGGGGTGTCACCTGTAGGTGACATTGGGCAATAAATCTTATTGTCACATTTAATGACTGCAATATCATATTTTATTCAGTAGAGAATATTTAAGTTAGCATATATGTAATAATACTACTGGATGGGACTGAATCGCTGACTGGATGTCTGTATGGATCTTTCCCATAGAGACCACAACATACATGCACGATATTTCGCCGGAATTCACAATATGTCAAGTCTTTTTGTATTGCATCTCTTCTTGATACTGACCACGCATTATGACAGGCTGCATCGAGATCAAATGCAAAATTGGGTACCACCATTTCGTTCCATGAAAGCTCACTTTCAAAGAATGAACATTTTCGTCAAATCTGTCTACTCCTTCCATGTATTTGATGTACTATTCAATAACCGAAAGGCAATCCACTTGAATTTTGCTTCGTTTCCCTGCAATAGCACTGACTCGATCTGCTTTCAAAATTGGAGTTACATTGTGTCAGTTTGAAGCAAGAGTGACAATATTATTATCATGCCATCGAACAACAGCATCACCCTGTGTCACAGCGAAAGATATTGCACCACGATTGCGCTTTTTCATGTGCTTAGCTAGGTAGCCAAGACGTGTAGCTGCTGACCATAGTTTATATCCAAAACGCATGAATATAAATATGCTGATTGTCACTGTCTCCCATAATAGGGAACCATTGTTCATGAATAGATTTGTGACTTCACCATATTTTTTCAAACTGTTGGCCAAAATTTCCATTTAGAATCTCGAAGTATCTTCGGACTTTACCAAATTCATCATTAGGAGGAAGATTACAAAATTCGTGTACTAGCTCTAATTCTGTTTTTATTGTATTTTTTAAATATATTTTGTATTTTCATTTCGTCTTTCAGGTATATGGAGGAAAATCCTTTAGCAGGTGTCCAAAATGATGATTCTGATCAAGAAATTGAATATGACGAAGATGGTAATCCTATTGCTCCAAAGAAGAGTAAAGAAATTGATCCTCTTCCTCCAATTGATCATTCAGAAATAGATTACATTGACTTTGAAAAGAATTTCTACAATGTGCATGAGGACATAGCTGGTCTTGCTCAGAATCAGATGGAAGAGTTGCGTCAGAAGCTCGGGATCAAGGTGACAGGTGCCTTACCACCTCATCCTGTTAGTAGTTTTGCTCATTTTGGTTTCGATGAAGCCCTGATGAAAGCGGTTCGTAAGTCTGAATATACTCAACCAACCCCAATCCAAGCTCAGGCTGTTCCGGCAGCTCTCAGCGGACGAGATATGATAGGCATTGCAAAGACTGGTAGTGGTAAAACAGCAGCATTTATTTGGCCCATGTTAGTTCATATTATGGATCAGAAAGAACTTCAACCAGGAGATGGACCCATTGGATTGATTCTTGCTCCCACAAGAGAATTGTCACAACAGATATATACTGAAGCCAAGAAGTTCGGTAAAGTTTACAATATACAAGTTGTTTGTTGCTATGGTGGTGGTTCCAAGTGGGAACAGTCAAAAGCTCTCGAAGGTGGAGCAGAAGTCGTAGTGGCAACCCCTGGTCGTATGATTGACCTCGTCAAGATGAAGGCTACAAATCTACAAAGGGTGACATTTTTAGTTCTAGATGAAGCAGATCGAATGTTTGATATGGGTTTTGAACCCCAAGTTCGATCTATCTGTAATCATGTGAGACCTGATCGACAGACACTGCTCTTCAGTGCAACATTCAAAAAGAAAGTTGAACGACTTGCAAGAGATGTGCTTACAGATCCCATCAGGATAGTCCAGGTATGTGTGTTACGTTTTATGTACCTTTAAATGACATTTTAATACAAAGATATTTTTAAATCTAATATTACAATTCTGAAAACACTTTTACAATTCTTTGAAAGGTCATTGTCATTTTTATATGAAATCATTTATGCTTACTTACCATGTCAAATCAACAAATAAAAAGTGTCGTTTTCAATTTTAACCTCTTCTATATTTTTAAAATGAATTCCTTCATAAAGAAAGGGCATCAGTCATATTTTTTTCGAAATTGAGTTAACATTGAATTTCCCATCTTGAATGTTCAACACATCATTTTATCAAGATAGGAAGCCAGTTTAACGTTTCCTTCATTGTTATATTGTGATCGGAATGTGAGCATTTTGCAAAGGAAGGACATCGGTCCGGACAGTTTTTCTTCATTTCCCACAACTTAGCTAAAATGGACTGACGCCCTTTCTTTATGAAGCAATTCAAATGATCTGTACATGTATTATTGTTAAACAGTAGCACAATACAATTTTTCACATTTTTCTGACAAATAGTTAACAGTTACATAGTAATAGATATTAAAAAATGTATGTGTATCCATTGCCTTCTCACTTCACTTGCGTGATTCGGGTTCTACATATTGCGGATAGATGGCAGGACTGTGATCCATTTTTCAAGTTGCACACCACTTTGGAGGGCATGCTGTGCATGATACATGTCTGTGGAGAGTTATGTCGTGTTCTAGGATAAGTATATTTGTAATTGTTCGTATAAGGATAGTATAGGGAATGAGTACGGATGATGAGAAAGGGAGAAGGGGAAACCCAGTGCTGGCACATAGTCTCCTACTGTCAAATAACACCAAGAGGGTTACCAGGCTTAATGTCCCCTTCCGATGGACGAATCACTGTCAACAACTATTCCATTTCAGTAGCCATCCTTGAATATTGGGATTGTTTCATTCGTGCATTGGAATTATAATGGTAATTTACTAGAAATTTATTACCGTGGATTCTTGCTTTTGTCAATTACCAAAAGTTCTTTTGTGTCACCAGCCATATTAATCAGAATAAGACCTTCAGTTGTTCTTTAGAACACAATTCTTGCTATAACCTTGACAGATTATAAACATTGTGATCAAAGTTGCAGGCAATATAACTTATTTTACTCACTGAATACAATAAAAAACATTTCTCCAGTGTTTTGGTATTAATCTGTTTGGAATCTCATAGAAGTGATACTGTGTGCTTGTTACAATAAGTCATGTTCACTGTATTTTTCGATCTAAGATAAAAGAAAACTTAGGAAAATATTTGGGGAAAGTTACATAGTGCAGAACTGCACGCATTGTATTCTTCACCTGACATAATTAGGGACATTAAACCTAGACGTTTGAGATGGCAGGGCATGTAGCACATATGGGCGAATCTAGAAATGCATATAGAGTGTTAGTTGGGAGGCTGGAGGGAGAAAGTCCTTTGGGGAGGCTGATACGTGGATGGAAGGATAATATAAAAATGGATTTAAGGGAGGTGGATATGATAGTAGAGACTGGATTAATGTTGCTCAGGATAGGGATTGATGGTGGGCTTATGTGAGGGTGGCAATGAACCTCCGGATTCCTTAAGAGCCATAAGTAAGTAAGGTCAAAGAAAATTATTAATTCAACTGAAGTTCACAAATTCACAACTGATTTCATCGCAACTGTCACTAAAATTCGTGAAAATTTTTATCAATCCAGATTACCAGATGAAAAGTGTACTGTCAACAGTAATTTCGGTAGAGGTTTTGATTAATCTAGAGAAAATCAAAACTCATGTGGGATTTAATTGACTATTACACGATTAGAAGAATGTATATAAAGATTAGAAGTAACGTAGTACTCCAATACAATAAAATAAGAATTGACTTACGAAAATACAACTGTCTTCAAATATATTATTGTACCATCTCAACATTACAAATATTATGCTAGATGGCAGTAACTGTTTTCTTGTTATCAGTTGTGCCAACTATAGAATCTTCATTGAACTTTGTGGACGGTTACTAGTCAAGAAAGCTTTGTTGATTCAATTTCATTTTTATTAAAACAATTGCATTCCACTTATCCAGATCTCAGTAATCAACGTCACGTGATAGATGATTTTCAATAAATCTTAATATTAAACAATCTCTGATACGTGACTATCCATAATATCATATAGCAGTAGCTATAACATAATGTAAATAATATAAACAAGTGTTAGAAAAGTTTTAATTAGGGACATGAAATAAAAAATAAACATGAATAATTTTAAAAGGAACAGTTATTGAAAGTACAGTTTTTAAATTTGAATGTTTTAGTGGTTGGTGGTTCAGTTGATGTTATATTGGACGTGTGCGTAAAAGAAGTGGAACTCGTTTATGTATTCCTCAACTTATTCAGGATTTCCGAATGGTGCTCTTCATTTATTTTTAAATAGGGTTTCAGGAAAGATGCATAGCTTTGACCAGTGATCTTCATTAATTCTTGTTCTTGAATGCCAATGCGAGTCATATTTGAAACTGCTGTGCATCGACTGGAGTGGTTTGTAATTTTCTGTTTTTTGATGTCCAAACCAGTGCAATTTGAAATGTTGGCAAACAAAGAAACAAATGCTAGGGTAGTGATAAAAACAAACAAATGCTAGGGAAGTGATAAAATTAAACAAATGCTAGGGACGCGATAAAATTGTGCGATAAGCAGCCATGATTGGTTGAAAGATGGTCTTTCGTACCATTTTATTGGCCAAAAGTAGTATGACATTAGTAAAATTGTAATAGTCAAGAGAAAATGTTCAGAAAGAGTTATACTTCTTGTTACTCCTAATAAGTAACATAAATGCTTTAGAGGTGAGGATACAATGAGTGTAACGGAGTGGAAGTTTGCTATTGCTAAATATCTCTGTTGCTTTGTTCTTCATGCATGAGAACTGGGAATATTTTAATAATGTATTAATTTCCAAATGAAGATCTTGAAGCTACTGATGAAACTTTTAGAAATTAAAAAAAATAAATAAAATGAAATGAAAACAGAATTATAATTTGTATTCAGGAATACAAATGCCTCCTCTCTTGCAATTTCACATAAAAAATAATCTTCCTCTCTTACGATTTCACATAAAAAACGTGTTTTTTTAAGAAACAGCAAAACTACTTCAATATAGTGAAACTTTTCACGAATACTGTAGAAAATGAAAGATGTTTTTCTACACTTAAAGACATTTCAACACAATGAATGCCTTAGAAATGGTGTCAATTTCTAGATATTTAATCAAGTCATTTCTGAATTAAGTAAAGTAGTTAATATGAAAACCTGTAAAAGGGGTTGTGAAATATAAAAGTTTGCATATTCTAGATATGTCCGTGTTGCAGAAGAAGTGTTTTCATATTGTTGAATTTATTTTTTCCTGCAATTTTTTCCATTAATAACAACTTTCGCTCTAAAAGTGTGAGAATCTTTAAAGATTATGATGTTTTATCTATATGTATGACACTGAGTTATCCTCGAAATCAAATTTTAAAAATTGTTTATGAAGAACGAGTTTTGTATCGAAAATAAACTTAAGTGCTACAGGCCTGTAATGTATATTCTATAACATTTAATAATACAGAAATTTCTGAAATTTTTTTTGTCTTCATATAGTTCTTTTACAGTGCTGTCTTTTTCCTGTAATATGTTTATGCCACTGTTTCATTTTGTTAGTATTGTGTTATTATTTATTGTACTACTTTGTGTTACAGGGTGATGTTGGTGAAGCCAATACAGATGTGACACAGATTGTAAAGCTGTTATCAATGGGAGGAGCAAAATGGAATTGGTTGTTAAATAACATAGTTCAGTTTATGTCAGCAGGCAGTGTCCTCATCTTCGTTACAAAGAAGGTGTGTCCATTGTTTACAATATAACATATATATACACACTTATGATTTTAACTTTTCTTTTTCTAACAAAGTAGTTTGGTGAAAGATTGTTGTTTTGAAAATGTACATGTAAACCTCAACGATTTTCCATTGCGGAAATGCCATTGCATATTATATGAATAATATTACACATCACTTGTTTGTGTGGCAAATTAGAATTTGTGATATTTCTCATCAAAGCCTACCTTAGTTGATTGACACAGACATAGGTATTAAATATAGATATTCTCATGGCTTGCTGTACGAAATTCTTACCATAGACTTTCTTTTTTGGGAATCTGTTACAGTGCAGTAGTTCCTCTATTGTCTTTATTTCTGGTGATATTTACTGAAACATAGTAGTGATATTGTAGACATCAACAGTAATGTGTTTTTACATATGAGTATTGACATTTAAATGTCATCCAATTGTTTTTGTTTTTGCGAACCATTTCTTCCACAGCAGTCACTGCCATCGCTGGATGCCCACTTCTCTCCTCGTCTTTCAGTGAAGTTCTTCCCCTTTTAAATTCCTGAAACCACCGAAAGATTGTGGCATGGGAAGGAGCAAGGTTCCCAAAAACTCTTTGCAAACATTCAAGGCTTTGGGACTAGTTTAATGCAATTTTGAAATAGTACAAAATCATCACTTGAAAGTGCTCTCTTTTCACCTCCATTTCAGCAATTGACAGCACTCACCTGGTTGGCGAGTTGGTATAGCGCTGTCCTTCTATGCCCAAGTTTGCGTGTTCGATCCCAGGCCAGGTCGGTGGGGCATTTAAGTGTGCTTAAATGCGACAGGCTCATGTCAGTAGATTTACTGGCATGTAAAAGAACTCCTGCGGGACAAAATTCCAGCACATCCGGCGATGCTGATATAACCTCTGCAGTTGCGAGCACCGTTAAATAAGACATAACATTTAACTCACAGGGTTGTTTTCCCTCACATTTCTTTATTATGAGGATGTGAGAAAGTTGCTGTCTGATACCAGTTTACTCACAAAGAATAAAGATCCTCTCTGCAGGGTTCCATTTAAGTTGGCCTGCTTTCACTTTCCCATATCTCAAAACTTTCATAGTGACCTTCATACAAATATAAAATAGATCTCCAAGAGTTTATAGAATATGTGACATGTATTCAGATCGCCTTTGGTCTTAACCAAAGTAAATATGTTGGCAAAATGACACATTAAAGTGGAAGAATAAATGAGAAAACTCTCATTTGAAGGGACATTTGTTACAAGAAGATGGTGTAGGGAAATTACACTGAACAAGTACATAACATAATTGATGATATAAGAAAAGCTTATCTGAAATTCTTACAAAATTAGAATAAGAATATGAGTTAAAATGCGCTATTGTAAAGAAAGCAGGTAAGAAACTAAACAGAGAGAACTGGGATAAATATGTAAGTGATATTGGACACTATTTACATGGTATACAGATGTGGCATTCAAAGTTATGAAATATCTGAACCATGAGAAAATTACATTAGTTTAGATTTATAATATGTAGATGTAGACTTATTGAATGACTGAGGAAATTGCTTATTCAATATATTATTGAATGGCTTGATTCATCTTCCTTGTATGCTAATATTTTGAACTTGTCAAATTATAAATCCATGTCTAGATGATGTGTTTACCCAAGTTCGCATATTACCATTATCTCTGTAATGTTTTTTAATCATGTTTTTCTATAATAAATAATTCCAGTATGGATTTCGGAATAATATTTATCATGAGAGCACAGAAGTATGTACAAATTTTTATTCAGTTAAACAAGAATTGTTTTGAAAGTCTGTAAACTATATGCAACAAGAGACATATGGAATTGATTATCTTGTACATTGGCCAGTTGCCATAATTAGTGGTTTTTAAAAGTTGTTACAACACATTGAACTGTTATGTCCTGTACAACTACATAAAAACTTTGGTACATTGTATGTTGTAATTTATATCATTAACTTTAATCCATTATCCTTCGTATGTGATATGAATTAAGATATGTTAACTCATATGTAATTGGTTCTTATCCATATGAACAGCAATTTATTCAGGAGTATATATCATTCATTGATTAGTATACTTTTGGTATATATCATTAAGTGGTTACAATATGAGACTGCTGAATGTCGTTTGCTTGTATAAATGCATATTCGAAGCAGAGTTCAACAATTAAAGTAATTTAAAAAGAAAGACTTTGTGTCCTGTCCGTTGATATATGATTATTAGTCAAAATATGAGGTATGTTCAGAAAGTATCCACTCATTTCATACTAGGGCATTCGATAAGTAATGGCAACAGTGCTGTAAATCAGTGCTCCTAGCGATGACAATTGAAATCTTGTACTACATCATAGAGCAGCGATTGTTTCATAAAAATTGCAATATTGAAAGTCTCGAAGTGGCCATATTTTGTAAATAACAGTAGCTGTTTCCGATTTGTAGTAAACAACATAGCTCTAAAGGTGCTTCATAAAAGTCCAAGTTTGCAAGAGAAAAACATGCAACTCAGTGCTTTAGAGCATTACAAGAAGCATGTGGGAGAGAAGTCCTACCATACTGAACTATTGCAAGTTGGGTGGAAGCGAGGTATTCGCTTTCAATCAAAAGTTGACATCTGAAAAGCTTTAGATTGATCAGTGAGAGAGATACCCAGAAATGCTGCTGCAGATGGAGTCTGCCATCTTCCAAGAATTTGGCAACGTATTGTTAAAGTATGTAATGTCAAAAGTAACCTAAATAAATTTAGTGTGAAACAGTAACTATGTTGCCATTACTTTTCGAATGCCCTAGTATTTTAAAAAGTAGTTACCTAGAACAATGGCATCTTAGTTCCCTTCAAAGACAATCAGGAGTCAATGTTGAGTGCTCAGCTTTGGAAACCACCCAGTCAATACATCAACTTGTCATTGCACTACCTACTGTCTTAGGATTCGTTTCTAGTCCCCTTCAATATGATGGAAGTTCAGTTTTATTGTAATATAATGAAAATATCCTTTCGATGATTTTTTCCTTATCAAAATAAATGTTTGCGAGAATTCTGTCATTGGGGAGGACCAATTTCATGAATATTATATAAAATTTTTCAAATTATGATTTTGCTATTGGAAGTAAATGGTAGACATTAAGTTTGGTGAATGCAAAAATGTTTTTATTTTCAAGTCTATTTATTATGTCAATCATGACACAGCTCCCATCTTAAATTATTTCATCTGTTTAAGTACATTCAAATATTATATCATTTTTGTTACATATATTATGTATGCAAGACACATATGAGTTAATTTACGAAAAGAAGAATGATTACTAGTTACGTATACCATAATCCGTATCATGTTTGCTTGTGAAAGACATTCATTGAGGGTCAACTTAGCAATTGAGACAGCAAAGCAAAACAAACACATTGTGTGCGGGTTGTTTCCACATTCTCTGCCTGCAATGTTGCAGGTAGATGCTTGTTACCATAGCTATCGGTCTTCATCTTACCTTATTCCACCGTTCGATGACATATCAATGAATAAGCATTCTCCTTTTTGCCGTTTGGTTGGAAGGCGAATGCTGAGGAACTTGCTAACAACCTGAAACTGAAAGAGTTTGAAGTACTTCTGCTGCATGGAGACATGGATCAAACTGAGAGGAACAAAGTCATTACGCAGTTCAAGAAGAAAGAAGTGAGCATCCTAGTAGCAACTGATGTTGCAGGCAAGTAAAATATGAGATCTTAGAAAGTATGCTCACAGGCAAACATTCTGATGGGGGTAGATAAAAGAGTTAAATTTTTTTCTTTCACCATGTTAATACTGTAAAAAGAAATGCTTATACAAGTTTTGGCCACTCGACTGCAATTATGAGGGGTGTAAAAAATTAAGCTTGCAAAGGGCCGTTAACAGAAAGAAAACACAATTTCATTAGAAAAAGAAATTGGAACAGACACAGAAATTATTGAACTATTTTTCAACATATTTCCCATGGAATTGAGACATTTGTCATATCGTGGGATCGACAGAGAGGTCCAGACAGCTGTCAAATGCTAGTACCGATCCCAGGCAGCTGACTTCTATGACAGGAAGATACAAAAATTGATCCCATGGTATGAAAATGTTTCAATTTCAGTGGTATGTTGACAAATACCACAACAATTGCTGTATCTGTTTCAATAAATCTTTCCATGCAATTGTGCGTTTTTCTGTAAACAGCCCCAGGGAAAATCACTTTCAGGATGGCCTCGTAGTTGCAGTCGAGTGGCCAGATTTGTGTAAGCACTTCTTTGGACATTATTAACATGGTGGAAGAAAAAAATTACCTTTTTTTTATGTCTCCATCAGAATGTTTGCTTGTCAGATCATTATGCTGAATGGAAATTTTCTGCATATATGCAAATTTTACAAAGGAAAGTTTGGTTGTCAAGATTTCGCAGGTTATAATATAATTGAAGAGCTCCTCTGAATAAGGAGGTAACCGCCATATTCAAAACTTCAGGGATATGAGAAACTGTCTTAAAACGTAAATACAGAATATTTGTCCAGAAGTTCACAATACCTGCTAAGACAAGGTTGTAGTTCTTTTATATAATGCTTATAAAATATCATTAAAAGCCATACAATATTAGAAACATCGTCTTTTGATTGCACTTCAGTGGAATAAGGGAGAATATCCAAGGATATCCCTTATTCCAATAATGTATATGTAGTGACTAACAATAATTTCTTTAGCAAGTTTTTTTATTTACGATTTCTTAATAGTTCACTATAAACCATACACAAAAAACATTTGAAAGTTTGGTGAATCTCGTATTATCTGCTGTTACATATACTACACATTTACCCATTGTAAATAAACATATTCTGTCCAAAGTACATGTTGTAAAACTCATAAAACTCAATAACACAAAGTTCGCCAACACTTTACCTTATTCAAGTGTTTTATTTGAACATGAGAAACACTTACACATGAGCTGTCCATCATAGCTTGCTGAACTGACGCCGTAGTCCCTTATTTGTGGGAATGAAAGAAAAGTGATCAACTTCCTATCGGTGCTTTGGAAAGTTGAAGTGGGGAACATATAGAGAAGCAAACAAACCTCCTTATTTCACCAAAACATTGTTCCTGCAAAAAGTGTGACTTACCTCATTTCAGGGATCTCTTCAATTATACATTTACATAAAGTTAAATATACACTTCTGTTAATCTTATGTTTACATTCCTGCAATATACGTTTTCATGCTGTTTTTCTGTCTTGTCAATTTTCCTATAAACCAAATGTACCTATTTTTCCGACGAGGTTTCTTTCCGAAAATTGCATGTGAAAAATCGGTGATCATCTTATAATCATGACATAACAGTAATGAACACCACTGGCTACTACTACACTTCTACACTGCCATGCTCCCTCCCTCCACCTACGAAAGTCATTGACCTTCAGCATGTGTGTCTGTCTCTTTGTTATACACTACATGTGGAGTCCAATAGCACCTGGTGCAAAGTAGCAGTAGCATCTAGTGAGAGTTATTTGAATATAAATATTATTTGTTATGGATTGTGTTGTGAAGACATGTGGGTCAAGTATTATCAGCAAGTTTTATTTTACACCAGTGTGTGTATTGTCTGCATGATCTAATTTCTTTAAAAAGTTTTTCCACCTTTAGAAAAAAGGTTTTTTCATTATTATTATTATTATTATTATTATTATTATTATTATTATTATTATTATTATTAATATTAATATATTTGCAATCTTCCAGTGATATCTCTATCCAGTGCTTTTGCTTCAGTAAAGTCTCATTTTATAAACCTATGGATCAACAATTGGCTCTCTTCTGACAAAGGAAAAATTTTAGTCTGTACAAAAGAAACCAAATGACCTGGAAATGTACAAAAACTTGCCCAGACATGTTCAAACATTTTTAACAGGAGCCAGAACAGGTCACATTGTCACTCAATTGTACCTACACCGATTTCACATTTCTGATAATCCTACTTGTCTGTGGTGTAATAATCATGATGAAGATCTGGAACACATTCTTCTATACTGTCCATCCATAAACCACAAAGGAAGTAAATTAAAATCATCAGTACCAGTTGCAGAAGACACAGCCTGCAGTATATATTGACTACACCCCAACTCTGGCTACTAGCAACAGGCATCTATAATGAACACCGATCAAAATACCCCTCATTTCTCGTGAAAAACAACTGAATAGACTACAGTGGACTGTAGTGGACTTTATGTTGTCAGCAAACAGCTGGATACATTAAGAAGATTGATTATTATTATTATTATTATTATTATTATTATTATTATTATTATTATTATGTATCAATATGTGTTTTTAATTTCTTAGAAGATGTTTCTATATTCATCTGCAAGACTTCCTATATTCTTCCATTAAACATGTTGTTTGTATTTTCTTATTGACCTGCACGATATAATTTCTTTAGGAGAGCTTTCTATATCCATCCATAAGACATGTTCTTTGTGTTTTTCCTCACCCCCCCCCCCCTTCTTCAGTTTTGCCATTCACGACATATGGTATATGTTAATTTCTTTTCTAATATCATATTTTCTGGAATAACCTGTGCCCTCAATTAAGACGTGCACCCCATTTTTGAAAGGTAAAAAAAAAAATGCACTGCATGCATGTCAGTTGTTTTCCTTAATTGGCTGCTTACACAATATTCTTCAACATTAATAACACACATCAGTAAATAGTAAATTAACTACCTTTATTTTATATATTATTTTATCTTTCATCGTACCTTATTTTGTAGGATACTACGTGGTTTCCATTGTTGTTTGACTATTCCTTCTTTTTCCTCCAGTCTCTGATGCAACATTCACTTACATAAAATTTGCGGGCTTTAGTACTATTTCCATGCTCCTCCGCATCTTTGATAATTTTAAGTTTTTTGCTGCAAGTAAATAATCGCAATCTCATACCTTTAGTGATACTTATTTTCAGGTAAGACACACAAACTTTACACTTGAACTTGATTCTGACATATGTACTGCTAATCCAAACACCATTTAACAATTGAAATGCCTCCATGGGAAGATACTGGCATGTGCTCCACTGTAGGAGTTGCGCAGGAGGAAAATCGGGCAATGTTGCCAACTTTTATTTCGAATAAGCTGCGCAGTAGTATTTTTTACTTGTATATTTCGAAAAAAAAATGCTCAGGGTATTCGAGAAAATACGGTATCATTATTTGTCGATATAATGTCACACAATGTTCTCTGTAGTTCCAAATTTATCTCTTTATTTTAGAGTTCACACTTTTACCTTTCAAACAGTATTGGCGTGCCCATCAATTTATAAAACTGTGTTTTTCTCTCTTTCTCTCTCCCTTCATAGTCTTACATAAAGCTAATTTTTCTTCAAATAATAGACCTATATATTTTGATATTTCTTCATTATTAGATGCATGCATATTTTTAAATACTTTGGCCATACAAGTCAAGATTCTAATAATAATTTGATATTAGCTATGGATAGGGAGCAGTAATAAAACAACATTATGTAGGACTTCACATTTTCCCAGTGTTGGATATGGAATATCTCTTCTCGGGTTCTCAGCCAGGTGAGTTGGATTGTAGCTTCCAAGCTTTCAATGACTAGTTCTGCCATCTTCTTCAGGGATTGAAGAGGTAATCATCGAAAGCTTGGAAGCAACAATCCAACTCACCTGGCTGAGAATTCGAGAGGAGTTATTTCAAAACAATACTAGTCATATCTTGAGACAAGAAGAAATAATATGCTTTTAATAATTTAATGCTTTTATAGTACATTGTTGTAAATTATTATGAATTTATGAATTTGTAATATTCTATTTCTAGCTCGTGGACTGGACATTCCTCACATCAGAACGGTAGTAAACTTTGATGTTGCGAGAGACATTGACACCCACACCCACAGGATCGGCAGAACTGGCATGTATAATGAAGCTATTAGTTTAAGGAAACAGTGCAATTTATTTTGTACACCTTAGTATTATAACATGAATTTCCTCCTCTTTCGTCTCTTTTTTCCTATTAATTCACTACATTACACTTTCTTTATCCATTTTTTCTGTGCTCCCAAATTATCCTTTATTTCTGTTTAATTTCATGTAATAGTGTTAGACATTAAAGATGAATACTTTAGTTGCTGATGTCCTAAATTAGTATTTATCACGAAAGAAAACCATACACCACTTTATTTCTCAGTCTATTGGCCGGTTTCACCAAGCTTCTTTAAATCAGCACAAACGACTTGTCAACAAATGGATCGTTTAATTTTAACGGAATCTTTAAAAGTTGACTATTTCACCAAGCCTCGTATCTTTAAAATTAACAGGCGTTTACTAACGAGGGGATTTTGTACTTGTATCTTGCATGTTTTGTTTTTCATACGACCATGGCTTCGAAATCGCGAATTTCATTGGTTACATGTGATCATGGCTGACTTTGTTTGGCATGAAGAAACAATCATAGGCAAACGGGTAAGAGGCAGTAATTTTAAGAACATCTTCCTAAATACAGTATTTTGTCATACAGCAATTAAAAAAAAAAAAAAAGACAGCTGCTTCCAAATGTAAATAATAGGAATGTAGAGCAGTTAAATTGTAGCTTCTAAAGGAAATCTGAGAAAATTTAGCGGACTACAAGGTCGACAGCTTAAAAATTGATGCCACAATTAATTATATACAAAGCATTCTAAGCAGTTATATTAGGCCTAAATTTAGGATGGGAAATCGCCTCTTCCATAAATTGCATACTACTTTTCCACTGTATTTCATGCAGATTTATTAGTACCCTGTAACAATTTTGCCATGCTTGTGTGACAGGATTCAGGAGAGATGTCATTAAATTGGATTTTAAGGGGTATCCATTGTCTCCTAAAAGAAAATCTCTTTGCACCCTTTTCATTTAAAAGGCATCCTCCTTTGGAATGTTGTGCTATCCGTGTAGACCGTAACATTATCTTAAACCGAGAAGAATCTGTTGGAGAGGCGTTAAGTGGGTGATTCCTATCTGTCGTATTCTAACCTATTACAATTTCAATAAACTAGCGCTGAGGTAGTTCTGAGGTAAAAGTGAAAATCGTTGAACTTATAAGGGATTTTTTTGTAGTAATCAGTTGATCGTATATGCAAGGCATAACAAAAAATTAAACTAATCAAACATAACCTGTCACAGATTCGTATGTGCAAGGTGTATAAGCAGAGTACGAAGGAAACTATCTCAGCGCTAGTTTAACCACAATTTTTCTATGCGGAGCGTTACATAGGCCTATGAAATTGTTTGAATATTGAAGGAAAAATAGGATCTTCTATTGCAGAATCTTTTGGCTATATTACTGCCAGGATATACGATTGGAACATGTACACAATCTATGTTGTCTATGACAACATAAAATTTAGCTATAAGCTTATTAGGCCTATAGAAATAATGACTATTGTAATGTTGGTAGTACGTCTGATAATTTATTCACATATCTAGACAATACAGCTTTTGATACCCCGTTCATATCATCAATTACTATTTCAAAACTTCCCGCAACATTATTTTAAAACGAGAAGAATCTGTTGAAGAGGCGTTAAGTGGGTGATTTCTATCTGTCGTATTCTAACCTATACAGTATACCGGTATTCAGTTTCTTCTAGAATCATTCTTACTACTTATTTCCTTAATGTGTAGCTTTCGTGGAATTCTTTATCACTTAAATCTTCAAAATGATTATTCCGAGTGTTATTACAACATATAAGTTCGTCGTTATGTTGAAGTTCTAAATAAAGAACTTCATCATCGAATAATTACGTCCGCCATGTTGTTGACTTCTTAACGCATCGTTACTGTTTTAACGCGACGAATAGGTCCTAATAAATTAACGATGAATTTAAAGATGCGTTAGCAATAATGATACTTGGTGAAACACAAAAACTGACTAACGTGTCATTAAATTATTTAACGAGACGTTATAATGATAACGAAGGTTGGTGAAACCGGCCATATGTGTTTTAGAAGCTTCTTATTTAAGGAAAAATGAGAAAGTGGCTTAAAGTTGAATGCTTAACATTTAAGGATTGTACTTATTATAAAATTATATATTTATTTTTCAGGTCGTGCTGGAGAAAAAGGTACTGCTTATACACTAGTTACTGATAAGGACAAAGAATTTGCAGGACATCTAGTACGGAACTTAGAAGGTGCAAATCAAGAAGTACCCCAGAATCTCTTGGATCTGGCCATGCAGAGTGCGTGGTTTCGCAAATCTCGTTTTAAGAGTGGAAAGGGGAAGAAAGTTAATGTGGGAGGCCGTGGTCTGGGCTACAGAGAGAGGCCTGGACTGGGGTCGTCAGACAATCAGTCTAACTCAGGCATGGTTCCTAGCAATATTGCAGAGCTCATACCAAAGCCAGTTCGCACTGGTCCTGGCACAGATAGACTTTCTGCAATGAAGGCAGCTTTTAGAAGTCAGTACATGAGTCAGGTAAGATAATAATTACAGTAATACCTGTTCTAACGTTGATATTGTAAAGAATAATATGTTAAGTCCCAGCCAAATTATCATGAGAATAATGTAATTCATTCCCGATTTTAAGGAAACCTGGTTTAAGAAAAATCCTTATTTTAAGGAATACTTTTCATGTGGATTTTGTGATAATGAAGCCCGAAATATCTACTAGACTTTCAATAATCAATAGTACCAGCATATTCGATACTACATCTCAATTGATAGTAATGCAGCATCATGTGGCGGCATTACTCTTTGTTTTTCATGGTCATGTTTTGCATTGCTTTCGCAGATTGGCTGTCTTGCTTGCTTTGTTCACTTGAATTGTGTGGATCATGTTTCCAAGGTTTTTGTTAGTTTATTGTGTTTAAACATCGTTACCTGCTGTCTCTTCTCACTTTATAGATCTCCTGGATATGGAACAACAAGTTTTGATGGAGAAATCATTGCAATAAGTGAAAGTCTCAGGAATGTTCTATGCCACATCAATAAATTTAAGAATGCAGTTATATTGTCAGACTCCAAAGCAGCTTTTCTATCAATAGTCTCTAAACACACACCTTCATCTCAAACAGCAGAAATACAGTAACTAAAATGCTCTCTCAATTAATATCACTCAATAAAAGACTTGTATTCCAATGGATACCATCACATTGTGGAGTCCTGGGAAACAAGAATGCGGATGCTTTAGCAAAGATGGGCAGCACTGCTACTTACAGACCTGTTACTAAAACTGTGTATTACTCTGTGAAAAGATTTATTAACTACTTAGACTTCAACAAACAAATTTGATAACCCAATCTCAAGGGAAAAAATGGAACTCTCTGCATCATAATCCACAGTTAATTCCAGATTTACCACTCAAATCCTCTTTAGCTGCATTTAGATTGGCAACAGGCCATGATTGTTTGGCCAAAAACCTGCATAGAATTGGAATATATCAGTCCCCTAACTGCCCATTGTGCAACTCAAACCAAGAAATGGATTCGGAACACCTCAAAATCTGTGCTTCAGTAGCTGACCATGATAATATCTTTGAAAAATATTGGAGTGCAAGAGGTCAAATGACTTTGTCAAACGCATGGCATTAGAAAACAACAACAACAACAACATCGTTATAATGGCGACTAAATGGGAGAAATTAACTATCGGACAAAAAGTGAAAATAATAAGGGATGTCGAGGTTAATCCACAAAACTATCGCATATGGTAAAAAGCATGGTTTGCCAACTACTTCATTATGGATAATAATGAAGAAGAAAGAAGAAACTCTCAATGCAGAGTTTGTGTGGTTCAGTTTCAACCAAAGAGAAAAGCAAAATATTTGCTAACTCTTAAAATGGTGAGGCATGAATGTGTTTCCGTTTGATTGAACCCAAATCACACTGAAACTCAGCATTGAAAATTTCTTCTCTCTTCTTCATTATTCCCCATAAAGAAGTAGTTGGAAAACCATACATTTTTGCCATATTATTCGAAGATTATTTAAAGATTAACCTCTACATCCCTTATTATTTTCACTTTCCGTTTGATAGTTAATTTCTTTCAATTAGTCACCATTATAATGATGCAAAAACTAACAAAAAAACTTGGAAACAGGATCCACACAATTCGCGAGAACAAAGCAAGCAAAGCAACTCCATAAAGAACAATGTTGCTGCTTGGTGTCACATTATTATTGATTGAGATGCACTATCGAATATGCTGGTATTATTGATTATTGAAAGTCGATTCGATAATTCGGGTTTCATTATCACAAAATCAACTCTTCAACTCTCCAAATTGTATCCAGTATCATGAAGACATTTCTACAATGAATAAGGATCATCTTTCGAGTTGTTTAGCTCTCAAGATGTCACCTAAAAAAATGTTGACTGGTCTTTATTTAGAAGCAAGAAAGCAAATGAGTTATTCCATGTCAAACCGGACAAATATAAAGGAAATTTAACCTTGAAGTTTTTTATTTATGTCAAACTTTTTTATTCGATTGAAAGAACAAAAATAAAGTATACGTATAGTTTTATTTTCATAAAACTTGATTCTTTCGAAAAGTATTTAAATCCAAAATTTATATATATATATATATATATATATATATATATATATATATATATATATATATATAAACGATAATATCTCCGTTACTAATTAACGCAATTTATTCAAATTCGGCGCATATTAAAGCTCATAACATATACTTTTAGCACATCTGGCCTTCGATTACATAAAAATTTAAGTTGTATTTTTTTCTCGAAAATATACTTTTAAAATTCCTTTTTTTTAAAGTTCGGAAACTTTTTTCGAAATATAAAAGATATCACTGCATTCCTTAGTTTCTCAACTATATGCGTACAAAATTTCAGAATGGGATATACGTAAATGAATTTGCAATAAATTAACTTACCCAGCCAGGCGCACGCTGTTGAGTAGGAGCGTCACTGCAAGACCGCTTTGCTATGTATGGATACGTGTGTACACACAGTGTCAGTATCAGGGGCGTGCGGTGTATTTTTTGTGTGGGTAAGCTCTGAAGTTTACTTATTCACATTTTTTATTCACATTTTTTATAATTACACATTAATCATGACTTATAAAACTGTCAGGGTGATTCACGAGGATTTACCGTCCCTTATGGAGCTTATTTTTAGCTTTAGAAAACTAGCCAGTTAAAGAAATGGCACTTCTGAATAGTTCATTCTCTATTTATAATATTGTTTACCCGTAAAACTAAAGAAAAAAGGTATTTTACTAATAACTTCAAATTAATGTAACTCTGAAAATATTTCGATGAGGACAAATGTTCATATGACATTTTTTGCTCAGAATGTCTTCGGAAATAAGCTCCGTAAGAGACTGTAAATCACTCTGTGTGTGTATAGACTATTTTAGCTACAGTACTACAAAATGTTAATAAATAATATTACAGCATTCTTTCATTAGGCTTACTTGCATGTAATATGGCGATGAACAGCAACGACAATAGCTGTAGAACAGTAGCTGTAGAAATGTATTACTTAAAAGTAAAGTCCATTCTTCTTTCTTGTTTTGTGAACTTTTTGATTACATCTTCATAAAATGTGGCAGATCGTATCACTGTATGAAGAAGTCCCTTTTCAATGGATAGAAGTGCTAACCCATTAAGACGTTCTTGGCTTTGTGTTGATCGCTGGTATGATTTTATTCTTCTAAGTGCAGAGAATGTTCGCTCTACGGAAGCTGTAGTGCTAGGGATAGTGACAATAAGTAATCCAAGTTTATAGACTTCTGGTAATGCTGTGTCAAGTTGTTTTTTCTTGAATGTATTAACCAGCTGGTACGGATGTTGTCCAGAAAATTCATCATAAGAGTAGAGCACAATGAGTTCATTTTTCAGCCTGATAAAATCAAATGTGTCGGAGTGATTTTCTTTCAAAATGTTAAATATTGTAGCAGGAAAGTTCACCCTATATTCTTCGTACTTCTGAGGATCTAACAAAGCCACAAAGTTTAAGTTATGCATAGAACTAAATCTTCCATCAATCTGAAAAACTATTGTATCGATTATCTCAATGTAAAGGGCCTTTCTTGCAACTTCAGGGTCTTGTTCTGTGCGGCGACGTTTACTTGCAATTTCATCATCTTCGTGGTGGTAAACTACAGTTTCTGTCCTTATAGAATCCCAACATTTTCTGAGATTTTGGATATGTCTCTTTGTTTCTGTAACTTTTTCACAGCAATACTGGATATCTAAAGATTTGGACTGAAGTATATTGAAAAGTATGTCAGTGTAGCTGAATATCTTACTGAAAATAACTAATAACAGTGATGTCTCAAAACTGGTCAGAAATGTAAGGAAGCCTTGTGCAGTAACAACTGTTACACTGTCCCAGGTAGAACTGTCGTCTAATATGTCTTGAAAAAATCCAATAAATTCATCCCTATGTTCCTTTACAGTCTGAACAAGACGCGATGTGAAATTCCATCTAGTTGGAGCATGTCTAGGCATTTTCTTTGAGGTGTATTCCTTAAGTCGTTGTGTTCTTTTGGACGATTTACTGAAGAAAGAACCCAAACCAGTTAAAGTCTGTAAAAATATTCTGCACTCTTTCAAACATGTAAGCGACTGCGACAAGATTAAATTTAATTTATGACTGAAACAGTGCACAAATATTGCCTTAGGATATTTTTCAAGAACTTTAGCTCTCAGACCATTTGTGTGACCAGACATGACAGCAGCTCCATCGAACGTTTGAGCAACGAGCTTATTACTTATGTCATACTCAGTGGCTATATTTTGGACATGTTCGAATAAACCATTGGCAGATCTATCATTGCTTACATCAGTAAAACATATGAATCTTTCATTAATCTCACCAGTCTCTGAATCAACATACCTAAGAGTGGTTGAAAGCTGGGATGCATTCATAATGTCTGAAGTTTCGTTTAGCATGATTGCAACAAATGACGTTTTTGAAAGTTCTTGTTTTATGTTATCCATAACAACATCACTTACAGCGAGAATCAAATCATTCTGTATTCGATTTGAAGTTCCGCGGAATGTGGTAGAAGTTTCCAGATGATGACTGAGGGTTAAGTCATATTTTGCAAGGTAATTGAGCGCACCTAAATATACTCCTTTGTTAACTGCCTCTTCTGATTCACAATGACCACGAAATGACAATTCATGCATGGCTAGAAAACAGACTGTATCAATTAACCTCTTCAATATTTCCCTGTTCTTTCGCACCATTTCATTGTGTTGCTCGACACTGACACGAAGTTGTGAATCTAACTGTACGTCTATTCGAGATGATCCAAATGACTTAAATTGTAAAACACTAAAAATATGTGCCTGTGACTTTTCATGTTTATTAATGGCATTGTGCAGATTGTTCAGATTATCATAACCATTTTTAGACCAAACTGTTTCTTCTTTAGAAAACATAAGACAGGGCCAGCAAAAGAGTTTATTTAATTTCGCACTTCCTGCAATCCACTGAGTTTTCTGATATTGGGACGCTTGAAAATGTCGAGTATATTCTTTTCCTTTATCTTTATGAGCTGCAAAAAGTGTTGGCATTTCAGGACATGGTCGATCACTTTGTATTATGTTTAATTTTTCTTGCAAAGAATGTAGTCGAAATGGGTGTTTCAATAATTGTTCGATAGGACATAATGAATCACCCATTCTTAATCAATACCGTATTTAGTTTATACACAGAAAACTACGACATAAATTGTCACTCACAAAGAAACAAATCTTCAAATAACTGAGAGATCCTGAACACTATCTCAATTGACAAACAAATCGCATGTTTCACACACACTGCCAAATTCAACACTGGTATTCTTGTGCAGGAACTTAACAAGCCTGGACACGGCCGACTTTATGTGCTCGCTTCGCTTCTCCTTATACAAAAAAGCGAAGGGAACATCAAGTCGGCCGTGGCCTGGACAAGCGATAATCCCAATGCTTATTCTTGCTGAGTACAAGCGTATAGGCAATATAGTGCTTTACGAGGAAATTTTCCATCCGTGTCTACTGTCTGCGCATGCGCCAGCACTGTAAAATGAGACTTCGGGCAAGCTGTGAACGAAGTGCTGCCTTACTGCAGAAGTGTAGTTAATGCAGAACATTTAAATTTGAAGTGCAGAATACACTTTATTAAAAAATGTTTATTTATAAGCTGAATGAGATAAAATGATACATTAATTTGAAGTGTAATTCTATTAGGGTATGCGGCGCTTACCCCGCTTGCCCTAAATGCACACCCCTGGTCAGTATGTTATACACCACAAAGTCAACTTACGAAATGTGTAAACACTTTTGAAGCACAATTATTAACATAAAATTCCACAAAACTAAGTTAAAACACACAAAAACAAGTCAAGTGTGTTGGATAACTGAAACATACTTTTCAGCAACTCAGATAAATACACGTTTACTTTCATGGGACAAAGATTAATCTTTAACTAGTGCTTCAGATTTTGAGACCGGTATGAAAGCATGTGTTCTAGTGCCACTTACTGCTTTTGCCCTCTCATATCCAGACTGGATTAAGTCACATTCATTTTTATGTTCATCATTGGTGAAAAATAGAAAATGAATTCCACTAATATTCTTTTCAGCCCACTCAAACAATTTTCTTGGTGTCGTAATGGGGTCCTGATGTGGCTGAAGACTCGCTGTTGTTGCTAGTCTTTTAGTGGTGCCGCCAATCCCATCACAAGGGCCCTTCCCATGTGAAGTTCCAAAAAAATGCCATTCAGCACTTACGCCAAAATCTTCTTTGTGAAAACACAGATTTACAAGTTTTTTCGGTTTTTTATTGGGCACTAGCCCCATCAGAAAAATAAATAACTCTTTTTATATTTCCTATTTCGTTCTTCAGAAACCGTATTAATTGTCATTGGAGAAGATGAACAGCATTTGTTTCGTGTTTAAGACATGCTGAAATTGGTACAAAGTTTTTAAGTTTTAATTCACTTCTGTCTTTAAAATAAATTACAAAGGTATGGAGTGTGGCCTGATTTTTATTCCAATGAACACCCGTACTGAGTCTTGAATCACGCAGGCATAATTTTCGGAAAAGTCACAAATTGCAAGGCATTCACAGTCCTGGAGAGCTTCTTTCTTTTCTGCCAGAAACGCAACTTGGTGCTAAACAATAAATGCATGAGAAGCTAGCGCTTTTAACTTGGTCGAAAGTTTATCTAAAAATTCCTCTACTAAAGAGTGCAACATTTCCAAATTAGTTCGGTCAATAGTTACCCATTGTTTGTATTGACTACATCTATCATTTCTGTTTCAAATGCTTCCTGTAAATATTGAATTAAGTCTGCTGTTGATGGACAATTTTTACACTTTCTGAAATAACAATCTGGGGATGCAGGGTTACATACAATCTGTGAAATCAGATCTTTGTAATTTCTCAATGGCCGTTCTAAATTGGCTGTCAATTTCGCAATGTTTCCACCATCAGTTAACAACTTTACATTCTCATGATGAGCACACACACAGACAAAGTGTTCCCTAATTTTACTTTATGGCCAGCCATCAAATATAGTTAAAATCTGAATTTTAAGTTTTCTGTGAATAGTGTTCCTGAAACACTCTGCTAGCTTATTAATTCTGTCACTGCTACTCTCCTCATCTGGTGTTGTTTCTACTTTTTTTTTTAACGCGAAAAATCTTTTCCTTAAGCGTTCGTTTTATTTTCTGATATTTCTGTTGGGGATACTTCTTCTCTGATAATTTCTTCTTCTGAATTGGTGTTTCCCCCATTGATACCAAACTTCCATTCAACTTATCAATGTCCGTCACTGACACCTCTGAATTACTTGACGCACTACATTTATCAGTTTCCGAATTGCCTGTTGTTTCTTGTTAATGTTCTGGACACTAGAACCGGCTAAGATATCAACACTGCTGATTTGAACAGCACTTGATTCACCAACTTCTGACATTAACGAAATTTTCTTACGACAATTTATACAGATCCTAAGATTGTATGGCAACTTAATGTGTTGCATGTTCAATTTTTTAAGCATGTTGAAAGTCACACACCTTAATTTCTCTTTCTTAAACCTACGACTGTGGTTCCTCATTTTGAAAGAATAAAACACTGATAATGTCTAGGTTGTGTTACATTACTCATTGTGATTAGGTTACACAGTAATCACACCATTTAAAAACAATAAGAGAAACTACGCCATACACACTCATAGTAATGCTATAGGACTTCATTATTAATGCCCAAACGTTTGAAAATCTCGGAACAAACTGAAGAGAATTCATTCTGCCTTGGACCTAGTTTAAGTATTATATATCCCAGCTAAGCTTCTGAAGACGTAAACAAAGATGACTGGCAGTAGCCAGTGTGGTGACAACAGACAAAGGCAGCAATTGACAGTTTATAGGCTTCGGCAGTTTATCAGTGTGGTGGCGTGGTGTTGCAAGGGATTAAGGTTAGCGCAGCAGAGCTCTGCGCGTGTATTTGTTTAGTATTTTTTTACTCTGTCATTTATTGCTTTCCCATTATGAAATTTGGCATACTTACGGATAATTAAATGGAGAACACGGTGATAACTTAAAAATGGTATTCTAAGTGTCCGAACATTATGAATATCAAGATTTATATAATAATTATGGCATAAAGTACTGTGAATACATAAAAATGGAAAGTGAATATACACAGGCTAAAAGCCATATATTTAGTCTTCCAAATGAGACTAACCTCGATTTCATACGATACACGTAATGGGAGAAACGAATATTTATGTATGTCAATGTGTGTAATTTTTCAATAATTTTAATGGTGTATATATCTCAAAATAATCAGAATTGGGGCCAACAAAAAAATATGGGTCTTTTATTTTTACCCTGAGAAAGCATAAAAAAATTTTCAAACAATTCTAAAAATATGAGGTCAAAAATGTGTCCGGTCTGACGTGGAATGACTCAAATGGAATATATCCAAGCATTTGGGCATTAGACTACTACTACTACTAATCACAAAATCCACTTGAAAAGTATTCCTTAAAAGCGAGATTTTCCTTAAACCGAATTTCCTTAGAAGCAGGAATTAATTACATATGTTATTCTTTTGCAATTTGGCTGGGACTTGACAGATTATTCCTTAAAAATGGGAATGTTAAAACGGAGTTTTACTTTATTATTCATTATTGTGAATGTCTGTTTTTCAGTTCATTACTTATAAATTTAAACAATTCAGTTTTCAAACCATTTGTCCCTGTTGCCTTTCTATTCCTCATTGTCTTAAGGATTCCTTCTAAATCTTGTATACTTTTGCATTCATTTAATCTATCTTCGTAGTGTATCCAGTTATTTGCTGACAACACATGTTGCACTATGTTTCACTATGAATTTCCTTTTCTTACAAATGATGGGTAAAAAGCACGATGCTGGTTGTATATTTCAGCAGCCACATTCCAAAGATGAGGTGTATTCGGTATATGTTGGAGAGAACTGTTCAAGATTACAGGGATTGCAGATTTTAAATTAGTTCTATGGATGTTTGTGACAGGACAGTTTAAGAGGGTATGTTCCAAATCTTCTTCGTTATTGTTGCACCAGCAACAACTACTAGAGTCAACAAGATTAAAGAAGTGATAATATGGCCTGTCCTGGCTCTTGCTAAGAAAGTTTGTATGTGTCTGGAAATGTTGCAGAACATTTGTATATCATTAGGTTTCTTTTGTATGTTTTGAAGTACTTGGCCTTTATCAGAAGAAAGCCATAATTCGACCCATAAATTTGTTAAATGAGAATTAACTGCAGAATATGCGCAGGTTAAAGAAGTTGTTTGCATAGGTTTGGGCGCCAAAGATGTTGCCTGTTTAGCAATATTATCTACAATCTCATTTCCAGTAATGCTGCAATGACTGGGTATCCATTGGAATACTATTTATTTTTGAAGATTTAGTTCATTTAATATTTTTTGTATAGATTGTAATTTGTGCATAGGAAGTTGGGGTATATTTCATGATATTTAGAATAGCTCCCATGCTGAAAATGCTTATAAGTATATCAGATGAGGTAGAGACATGTAAAAGAGCTACCTCTATGGCCATTAGTTCTGTTTCAAGACTAGAGGGAGATGAACATGACATATAATATTTCTCGTTATATTTTGGGATATAATACCCTGCGCCTGAAAGTCCATCATCAGGGTTCCGTGACCCATCAGTATAGATAAGAAGAAAATTTTCATATTTGTTATAGATTAGTTCCATGGCACTAAATTTTAAAACATGTGGTGCATCATTCTTAGTATAATCGCCAGGGATATTAATATAACACTTTGGCCTTTTCCACATCCATGGTGGAGTTTCATTGACAACTAAATTTTGTTCCATCGTTAAACAAGTTACATTTAAAGGAACATCTTCCATTTGTATATTATAAAACTTGCTGAAGTTGTGATCTGTTATTTGAAAAAACATATATCATCTTAACGAAGACTGAAGCTAAAGGTGAATTTTAAGAATTTTATAATAATAAAAAACAACAACAACAGCAGCAGCAACAATAGTAGTTTTATTTTCCCTGGCAGAGTTAAGGCCATCAGACCTTCTCTTCCACTCAACCAGGATCAAATCACATACAGAAAAATACATACCAGTATACAAATATTAGCTTAAAAAAAAAAATAATAATAATAAAAATAATAAAGTAAAAAAGAGTGATTGAATACATGTACATAATCAGTATTAACTTAAAAAAATAATAATTATAATAAAAAAAATATATATAATAAATTTTCTCACGTATATATAACCAAACAGGTTGGACATAACATTCAATTTCTATTGCACATGTTGAGATGGTTTTAGACACTCCCAAACACAGTTTTAATGCAGCATTTTGGAATGTAGTAATTTTCTTCAGGTGTGTCTTTGGTGCACTACCCCAAACTTCACACCCATATAATAATTTGAATATTATATAAGCTATATAAAACAATCTCATTGTTATGATATCAGGTTCCCATTTTTAAATTTCATTTAAGCATTCTGTCTGATTTGAAAAAGCTCTTTCTCTTTTAATTAGTTCTTGGTAATATTTTTTCTTCGTTCTTATCTGATTATTTAAATGTTTGCTTTATTGTTCACTTCACCCTTTGTCGGCATATCTTAAAACTAAAATATTAGGCTCCTGTAATGTTCTTCTCAAGTCTCTTTACAAATTCTTCTCAACTTTGTCTTTTTGATGTCTTGTCCATTTTGATATTACTGCTCACATCTTCCTATATTATACTACTCCATTCCAGCCTTGAAAAGTCATTTGTCATTATTTGGTTTCATTTGTTGGATGTTTTGGTCTCCTTTTTTGTGCACAAACTGACACCCGACATTTATTTAATGGGAGTCTTCTCATATAATCTACAGGCTTGGGTCATCATCACAGATACAGTAATTACACTTTTAGTTTCATTTTTCAATTCTGACAAATTTTTATTTATATTGACATTTTATAATGAAAGTGATTTATTACTGTTAATATTGTAAGATATTTGAACTCTTTGGGCCGTATTCATAGTCATTCTTAGAGCGGGCTTTTGATGGATGATCAGCGAACCAGTGTTCGTGATGTGATACGATATGAATCCTGTACAAGTAACCAGTCAATAGCCGGGGCTAGTTTAGCACACTTGTAGCGCGGGCTAGCAAAATGTCTATGAATTGCACCCTTAATTTTTTAATACGTTATTTTATGATGCTTTATCAACTACTATGGTTATCTAGTGTCTGAGTGAGTTGAAGGTAATAATGCTAGCAAGATGTGAGTCCAGAATCCAGAGTGCCACAAGTTACCCAGCATTTTCTGTTAATGGGTTGAGGGAAAATCCCGGAAAAAATCTCAGCCAGGTAACTTGTCCCAATCAGGATTTGAACCAGGGTCCACTAATTTCACTGAGAGATGTGCTAACTGTTACTCCACAGTGGTGGACGTATTTTGTTGTTACGTATACCCTTATATAACAGCAGTTTTATTACTTCAGTTAAACACAATGTACAGGATAATTTAGAAGCGAAGATGAATAGAGAGTTATTGGGAGTTATATAGTTTCCAATGTCACTCTTTGTTGAAGACTGATAGAGAGGACATGACGTTCACTAGTTTTCTTCTTAGAAAGGTAATTGTGGTTGAAAGCTTGGAGTGTTGTGTGACCAGTGTTATATGAAATAAATAATATAACGTGTAAGTATTGAGCCCATACTAATTGTATAGTAGAACATTTTTCTAGAAACGAAGGATATTTTGCCTTAAATGGAAGTTTACAGTAAATGGGAGTTTCCCTGGCTTATATGACATAATTTATGGGATCATAAATTATTAACATTAAATGTGGGAGAGTTGTAAAATTGAGGTTATACAGTGTTTACATCTTCATATAGAATATTTTTTACATCTCATTGTTGAGTTATGTGCCTTTTTGTTACTTATTTTTATATTTTATTTTATTGGGTTATTTTACGACGCTGTATCAACATCTAGGTTATTTAGTGTCTGAATGAAATGAAGGTGATAATGCCGGTGAAATGAGTCCGGGGTCCAGCACCGAAAGTTACCCAGCATTTGCTCGTATTGGGTTGAGGGAAAATCCCGGAAAAAACTTCAACTAGGTAACTTGCCCCGACCTGGAATCGAACCCGGGCCACCAGGTTTCGCGGCCAGACGCGCTGACCATTACTCCACAGGGGTGGACTCTTACTTATTATTCTATAAATTTGTTTAACTAGATTTTTCTAGAAACGAAGGATATTTTGCCTTAAATGGAAGTTTACAGTAAATGGGAGTTTCCCTGGCTTATATGACATAATTTATGGGATCATAAATTATTAACATTAAATGTGGGAGAGTTGTAAAATTGAGGTTATACAGTGTTTACATCTTCATATAGAATATTTTTTACATCTTATTGTTGAGTTATGTGCCTTTTTGTTACTTATTTTTATATTTTATTTTATTGGGTTATTTTACGACGCTGTATCAACATCTAGGTTATTTAGTGTCTGAATGAAATGAAGGTGATAATGCCGGTGAAATGAGTCCGGGATCCAGCACCGAAAGTTACCCAGCATTTGCTCGTATTGGGTTGAGGGAAAACCCCGGAAAAAACCTCAACTAGGTAACTTGCCCCGACCTGGAATCGAACCCGGGCCACCAGGTTTCACGGCCAGACGTGCTGACCATTACTCCACAGGGGTGGACTCTTACTTATTATTCTATAAATTTGTTTAACTAGGTGTAAAATTCTTTTGATTTATAGTTATTATAATTCTATTTTGTATTAATTTTCTTTCTTGGCTTTAAGAGCTTTATAAATGAGTTTTTATGATTTTGGTAAAGCTTTCTTTACTAAACTTAATTTTTGTTTAGCTTTGTAGGAAAATATTTTTAATTTACTGTCAATGGTATGTTGTCTGTCTCAATTGCCTCTGAATCCAAGTGTCATGGTTTCAGAGAGAATATGGTGATGATTATTAGTAGGGCTCAGATTTTGATGAAAAGTCGTCTTTTTTTCTGAGTAGTCAGAGATGATGCATAGTGGCAGTTAAAAACCTTCTCCAAGAAATATATTAGACCTGTGGGGTTTTTACAGATCATAAAGTATCCCCCCCCCCCATTCGAGATTAGTCATTTTTTAACAGAGGAATGTAGTTTTATATTATTTTCTTCACTTCACAGATTTTTATTGGTCATTATTATGTTGTCTGTGGTTAAATTTTCATTTTTACCTATTTTTTTTATAGTTGTAGTATTATCTGTATTTTCTAAGTTAGCATTTTCTTTACGGATCTTGTTGGTTACTGCTAATGTTCTGCTAGGCAAACAAAGCAATTCTAAATTACATGATTTCTTTGGTCACCACACTGGTCATACTATTCCAGACGAGTCAGCATTGCGTTAAAACTACTTAATGAAGTGTTGTAAAGACACATTAAACTGAATATTTTAATGTGTGAACAGGAAAACCATTTTGTGTCAATTGACGAGACTACTGATTCAGAGGACCATAATGTAGTAATGATAGGTACCCTAGAAACAATTTGTCCCAGACAAATTTTTCTTCTAACCTCAGAGGTTTTGGAGGCAGTTAACCACACTCAGATATACAATAAAACCATGTGTTTACTGTAACCTAATGCAGTACAACATGAGAACGTACTCTTCCTAACAGAGCAAATTCTATCAAAGTAAGAAGGTGCATGTTACGTGCATGGTCCACGTCTTTCATCAAATCACAGAGGAGGTGAGATCAAAATTTTCAGAAGACTAATTTTCACAGTGAAGAAAATCGTTGTGAAAGCTCCGTCTCAAACTAAATATTTCAAAGACAAGACTCCAGACATAGTTTTTCCCTCGGTATCCATTTTAATATGCTAGAAAACATGGTTGACTACATGTACAGTATATACAGTGAGGGAAGTGGGAAAAAACCAGAGGTGGTATGCTACCCCAAGATTTTCCCCTGGCATACCTCGATTTTAAAAGACGTAGGCCTACCATGTCCCCTCCCTTTGCAACATACACATACATGACATATACTGTACAATAAATTGTTTCATTTAGTCAGCAACGCGAGTCTTTGAAGCTTACGCAACCCATTAATAATTTCTTAACAAAATAATTTCAAGTTAATTCAGTTATTTACTAGATTATTTTGTAATGTCCATTGAGACTTACCATTTAAAATAAATAAATAAATAATAAAATAATGTTAAAGCTTCAAAGTGCGAATACTTAAAATAGTACTGTATGTAATCCTATTCAAATAATAGGTAAGTAACTATATTTGTCACTGACAAATATTTTAAAAGAATAAGATCTGATGACATAGTCACTAAATTGGCAACAATGGCCACCACAAGATACAGATCACAGACTTTTATAGTTGAAATGCTACCATTGTTAAACATTCCAGAGGTTGACTTATCAAATAAGTATGTCGAAATATGTGTTGAATACAGTTCCAGAAGGCTGTGGTTTACAAACAGATAGTCCTCTTTGCTGTAAAAGAATGTACAAACAAATTTTTATGGATCACATTTTTTCAGTGATGGTATATCATTTTTCACTAACGGTATGTTTTCTGGCCAGAGAAACCAGTGGCGGTATTTCATACTGGCGCATACTGTTTCACTTTCCTCACTGTGTATATACCATTGTGAAAATTTTCAGATAGAGAAATAGTTCGATAGGGCAGATGCTAAGGCAATTGGGAGTGCACAGGATCTGTTTTCTGATACTTAGATAGAAGGTAAATTGGCTTGCATTAAATCAAATTTTGTATATTTTTGCTGGAAATTATAAATCATCTAGACATGTCAATAGAGGTAGTCAGGAATGCTGAAGATTGTATATAAAATGTGTAATGTGAGATTGGAGACAGTGAGACAGAAAATAAAATCTGTATTTAATAAAAATGAATGGTATGAGACTGCCAAATAACCAGTATTTTATCAGATAAGACTTCAGAATTGATATTTTTAAAGAGGATTTAACAGCCATTGACATACTGCTTTTCAAATATGATCGCATTACATCTGTGAAAATAGAAAGAAGTTTCTCTAAGTACAAAACATTATTGGCTTACAACCGTTCTTTTGGTAATTTGAGGATGACTGTGATAGTGTATTCCAATGCTAACTGTGTTAGTTACTTACTTACAAATGGCTTTTAAGGTACCCGAAGGTTCATTGCCGCCCTCACATAAGCCCGCCATCGGTCCCTATCCTGTGCAAGATTAAGCCAGTCTCTATCATCATACCCCACCTCCCTCAAATCCATTTTAATAGTATCCTCCCATCTACGTCTCGGCCTCCCTAAAGGTCTTTTTCCCTCCGGTCTCCCAACTAACACTCTATATGCATTTCTGGATTCGCCCATACGTGCTACATGCCCTGCCCATCTCAAACGTCTGGATTTCAAGTTCCTAATTATGTCAGGTGAAGAATACAATGTGTGCAGTTCTGTGTTGTGTAACTTTCTCCATTTTCCTGTAACTTCATCCCGCTTAGCCCCAAATATTTTCCTAAGCACCTTATTCTCAAACACCCTTAACCTATGTTCCTCTCTCAGAGTGAGAGTCCAAGTTTCACAGCCATATAGAAGAACCGGTAATATAACTGTTTTATAAATTCTAACTTTCAGATTTTTCGACAGCAGACTGGATGATAAGAGCTTCTCAACCGAATAATAACACGCATTTCCCATATTTATTCTGCATTTAATTTCCTCCCGAGTGTCATTTATATTTGTTACTGTTGCTCCAAGATATTTGAATTTTTCCACCTCTTCGAAGGATAAATCTCCAATATTTATATTTCCATTTCGTACAATATTCCCGTCACGAGACATAATCATATACTTTGTCTTTTCGGGATGCTAACTGTGTTATGTTCAGTTATTAATTTTTTCAGATAATTTTAGTAGAAGTGACGTAATGTTAATTATTATTTTAGTAAGAAATGCAACAATTCCACTACGAAAGTTTATTGCTTTACAATACAGTTACTTATAAAGTAGGTAATGATTACACCATAGGCCAAAATTGATAATTTTCAGTAGATTTTTTTATTGTTTCAGGTCATGTTATGAGAATTTTATAGGTAATTTTTTGGAAATTTTTGGATCAAACATCCAGACGCTAATTATTAGGCAGGAAATAATCTTAGATAAGTGATTCTGTAGGGCCAATATACTGTATTACATTTGATACATATAAAAGAACCCTTTCTCCATGAGTATAGATGAAAGCAAAATTTTATGTTCATACTGTATTTGACATTACTCCATTTTCATTTCTTCTTAACAGATGTCACAGTAGTAACAATTGTAGATGGCAGAAAAAGAATGGAGAAAATACCCATTACAGATGTCACTGGTTTGCAGCTTTGTGGTATGGGCTGCAACATTCACCACTGTATGATAAAGTTTACAAATTGAAATTGAGTAGTTGATAAAGTGATACCAATTGAGATGGTCAATAGTTGTCAAATATTTAGCATTGGAAACTGACCAAGAAGAATTTTGTTTATTAAAGCTACAGTAAAATGCGTTAAAGCAGCTAGATTCATTCTTTAAGCCACCTCAGTTAATGATACCGGTAATTCTTTCTTTTGGTGATCATTTTTTCTTTTGGAATATATTTAATATACTATAAAATGTAAATATGCTTTCATTTCAGTGGTTATTTGTAGTTGTGGTCAGCAACCAGAAAACTTTTATAGGTTCATATTTATTATAGGGAGTTCAGGAGATGGCTAGTGGTAGAAATGCATGATTCAACACTAGTAGCTCAACGTTACTACCCATATCACGTGCATGTGAGTACTGTGCATCCTGAAAATATTGGTTGCCTCGTCTAGTACACAATGGGTTTAGTATAATAGAGTTCTAAAAGTTTAATTTAAAGTAACATTTTTTATTACTATGAAATCATTATTATATTACATTCAAACCATTTGCATTATTTTAATTAATTTTCTTAGGTAGTTTACTGAAAAATTTGATATTTTGAGAATAATTTATCAACAGTAATCTCACTAGAGGTTTTGATTTATCTCGAGAAAATCAAAACTCGAGTGGAATTTAATTGACTATTACACTATTTGAAGAAAGTATATAAAGATTAGAAGTAACGAAGTACTTCAATACAATAAAATATTAATTGACTTACGAAAATACAACTGTCTTCAAATGTATTATTGTACCATCTCAACATTACAAATATTATGCTAGATGGCAGTGGTGTGTTATGATTATGTGATGTTATCAGGTGTGCCAACTGTGGAATCTTCATTGAACTCTGTAGACGGTTACTAGTCAAGAAGGCTTTGTTAATTCAGTTTCATTTTTATTAAAACAGTTGCATTCCACTTGAGTTATACGGGTCCCAGTAATCAACGTCACTTTACAGATGATTTTCAATAAATCTTAGTATTAAACAATGTCTGATACGTGACTCTCCATAATATCATATAGCAGAAGCTATAACATAATGTAAATAATATAAACAGGTGTTAGAAAAGTTTTAATTAGGGATGATGAAATAAACAAAAGTTTTAATTAACAATTATGACATAAAAAATAAACATGAATAATTTTAAAAGAAACAATTATTGAAAGTACAATTTTCAAATTTGAATGTTTTAGTGGTTGGTATTAGTGTTTTATATTAGACATGTGCTTAAAAGAAGTGGAACTCGTTGATGTACATGGTTTATTCCTCAACTTATTCAGGATTTCCGAATGGTGCTCTTCATTTATTCATAAATAGGATTTCAGGGAAGATGCGTAGGTATGACCAGTGATCTTTATTAATTCTTGTTCTTGAATGCCAGTGCGAGTCATATTTGAAACTGCTGTGCATCGACTGGAGTGGTTTGTAATTTTTTTTTTTTTTTTTTTTTTTTTTTTTTTGACGTCCAGACCAGCACAGTTTGAAATGTTGGCAAACAAAGAAACAAATGCTAGGGACGCGATAAAATTAAACAAATGCTAGGAATGCGATAAAATTAAACAAATGCTAGGGACGTGATAAAATTGTGCGATAAGCAGCCATGGTTGGTTGAAATACGTCCTTTCGTACCGTTTTATTGGTCAAAAGTAGTATGACGTAGTAAAAGTGTAATAGTCTACACAAAAAATAGCGTGGGATAATATATAAGTTAATATAATAGCATATTTTCTCGAATATCCCATGCTCTCAAATAAGCTGCAAACTCCACTTTTGAAAGGGCAAAAAAAAAAAATTCAACAAATGTATTCACAACAAATTAAAGCAATTAAACACATATACAATTCATTTAACAAAAAATATCTTGGAACAGGATGCATTTCAACACATCTTATGCACACACACTGTACACATGTCAGTTGTCTTGCTTAGTCAGGCATTTACATGATATTCTGCAACATTAATAATACATGTCAGTAAATAACTACTCTATTTTGTATGATACTAGATGGTTTGTTATTATAAATACCTGCTATCAGTATTAACTTCTTCATTCTTCGATGTTTTTGCCATTTAACAATGTTAAGTATTGAAATATCCACGCAGGAAGGTAGTAGCATGCACTACCACTTTAGGAGTTGCACTGGAGGAAAATCAGGCAGTGATGTCAACTTCATTTTGAATAAGCTGTGCACCCGTATTTGTTACTTATATATTTCGGAAAAAAAAGTGCAAGGGGTATTGGCTCTGCTAGTTCTGATAGTATTGCTCTGACCTGTCGACATATTGAAGCCCAGAAATTATTTAGAAGGTGATACTTCATGGCAAGTGAAACTTGTTCATATTATCAATGTTCTTAATGTATCCAGCTGTTTGCTGACAACATAAAGTCCACTATAGTCCACTGTAGTCTATTCAGTTGTTTTTCACGAGAAATGAGGGGTATTTTGATTGATGTTCATTATAGATGCCTGATGCTAATAGCCAGAGTTGGGATGTAGTCAATATATACTGCAGGGCTGTGTCTTATGCAACTGGTGCTGATGGTTTTAATTTACTTCTTTTGTGGTTTATGGATGGACAGTATAGAAGAATGTATTCCAGATCTTCATCATGATTATTACACCACAGACAAGTAGGATTACCAGAAATATGGGTACTCACCTTGTCGTGGTGAGGGGGCTTAAACTTGTTGTTAAAGCTAACAAGTAACAAAGAGGTACCCCGATAAGCTGCATTAACACCAACACAGTCCCACTATATTTTTCACTGCTTATGATTCATGGAGTCCCTCAGTGTAAAATTCTCCAGAGGTAAAATAGTCCGTCAATCGGATCTCCGGGTAGGGACTGCACTGAGAGATGCCAAGAATCGTCCTAAAGTACTTATTTGGAACACCAACAGTCACACTGTCCAGTCAATCAGAGCCTAGTTTAATATTGTTCATATTATAAAACAATAAAATTTACATATAACTCATTATACTGGCGTATACCTTATTTTCTCGAATAACATACACACCGAAATACAGAAGTAAAAAATATGGGCATGCAGGTTATTCGAAATGAAGTTGACAACGCTGCCTGATTTTTCTCCCGTGCAACTCCTAAGGTGGTAGTGTATGCTACTACCTTCCTGTGCGGGTATTTCAATTGTTAGTTAACATTGTTAAATGACAAAAACATCGAAGAATGAAGAAGTTAATAGTGTTAGCAGGTATTTATAATAACAAACCACGTAGTATCATCTATACTAATAATAAATCTGTAGCCGAAATTTTTCTGGTAATTTTCGATTTTCCAAAAATAATTGGTCCTAACATATATAATTAACCACCCTGAAACCGAAAATCGCATTTTTTTAAATTTTTGTTTGTATGTCTGTCTGTCTATGTTTGTTACCTTTTCACGCGATAATGGCTGAACCGATTTATATGAAAATTGGAATATAAATTAAGTTCGTTGTAACTTAGATTTTAGGCTATGTAGAATTCAAAATACTTTATTTAAAAGGGGGGTTATAAGGGGGCCTGAATTAAATAAATCGAAATATCTCGCCTATTATTGATTTTTGTGAAAAATGTTACATAACAAAAGTTTCTTTAAAAATGATTTCCGATAAGTTTTATTCTTTACAAAATTTTGATAGGACTGATATTTAATGAGATAAATTAGTTTTAAAATTAAAATAACGCGAACTAAGACGGTGCAATGAATTAAGAACAAATGACTTCGTCTATAAGGGGCCTTGGACATCAACAATCGAAAGCTATGAAAGATAGCCTACAGAGAATGTTTCTGTGTTTGTATGAAGTAATATCAGAAGCTAAATTAACCGATTTGTATAATTAATTATTATTTCACCATTGGAAAGTGTAGTTTCTCTAGATGGACATAATGCTATAATGTTACTACAGTAACGTCTGAGTAAATCTTATGCACAGAAAATTTGATAGGCTATTTTGTACATTCGTTTTCTGTATTTCTTAAAATAATATTTATGTACACTCATTTTAATCTCAGAGAATTAACGAACAACGAGAGTGTATTGATTTACTATGCAGTAATAGTACGTTAGCTTAGCAATCCATTATTTTATAATTCAAATTTTAACTATGCTCAATTGAATCGTGTTAAAATACATAAAATATATAAGCAATAAATCCAATGCAAAAAAAATTGGGCAATGAGCGAAGCAGATTATCTTGCGCTGTTGTAAAAGTTGTTCCCTGGATCAAACGTCCTATTTTAATTATGTAATTACTTTATATTTATTGCTAACAGGTGCAGCGGAGCGCACGGGTACGGCTAGTACAAAATAAAGGTAGTTAATTTCCTGATGCATGCTATTATTATTGCAGGATATCATGTAAACGGCTTCCCACCGAGGTAGCCTGTTTTAGAGTCTTAAATGCTCTCCTCAGGCTGAGAGTTGTGTCCATGGATTGCAGTAGAGTTCATCACACACCTCACACGGACTGCCACATGAAGAAAAAGCAGGATCTGGTCTTGTTGTTCATTGGTTGTTGTTGTTGTTCAGAAGGTGGACTCTGTACTTCACCATCTGTCAGAACTACCCACAGCATGTCCGCTGCCTTGTTGTCGTGATCTAGTTGTGTCTATTGTCTATGTATTAAGTCCATGTTTAGTGGATGGTGATGATTGTTGAATTGGTCGTCTAGTGCTTGGAAGTGTTGGCCCTTTTGAGTTAAGGATAGGTGTTAGTTATTGCCTTGGAATTGTAGGTGTTGGATATATTGTTGGTAGAGGTTGGATATTGTTATGTCCGGATTCTGTGGGGGGGAAGGGGTTGAAGAGCTGTTGGATGTAAGGTTTATTTAGGGACTTGTGGACATATTTGATGTTTTTGCGACGGATATATTCAGGGAGAGGTTTAATTCGGGAGAGGTCATATGGTATATGGTTTCTTGTGTTAGGAGCTACTAAGTAGGCTTTATGGATTAGACTTCTCTCTTTTTGGATTAGGATCCGAAGATATGAGGGTGTCATATGGGAGAAGAATTGGGAGGCATATATTATGGATGGTCGGATGATGGATTTATATATTATAATATTGATTTGAGGGAGGCTGCCAATTCGATCGGGAGGGTGACCGGAGACTTTGTAGAGGAGTTTAGTGGATAGGGTTATTCATTGGCGGATTTTAACTGCCTGCGGATTGAAGCTTAGCTTCCTGTTAAAGGTTACTCCGAGGTATGTCAGTTTGTCTCGGTAAGCTAGTCGTGCATTTTTAATTTGTATTGGGTTCCTGTCACGTATCGTCGCTCGTGAGTGTCGTCGTCTTTTCAGTAGCATAACTTGTTTTTCGTAGTGTTAATTGTTAGTCTCCATTTGTCGAGCCATGTTGTGAGACGTCTCAGTGAGTTATTGCTCATTAGACAACTAGGCCAGGAGATAATGGGTTAGGGTGACCAGTTCCTTTCCCCCTCCATTGCATACATCGCTACCTAGATACATATTATGCTAATCAGACTTCAGATGTATACAAACCATTGTTTTTCCTCTGACACACATCGTCAAGTGAGATGTAATAGATGCACATACCAGTCAGAACCTCAATCAGAGGTAATAAGTTATAGAACATTTATAAATGTTTATAGGAAGATTATCACTAGAAAGCAGAAAAGGAGGAAATTTATATTTTACAGCATTAATTACAGAGTACTGGGAATCATAATTTTTGTGTTCATTCAAGAGTAGAATCAAAATGGGTATTTTTTCATATTTCGTAAAAATGTTTATATTATGAACAAATCTTCATCCATCATCATCATCATCATCATCATCATCACCACCACCAGAGCTTAAGCCTTAACTGGTTCATTCCGGTCTCATGAATTACAACTCTTGTATCCAGCTGCTTCTCGGTCTGCCAACATTCCTTACCTTTTGGTTTATAATTTAAAATTAATTTTGAAATGCGGTCATCTTCCATCTGTTCTAGATGCTCCATCCAGTTGTTCCTATCTTGAGATATTTTTTTCTGTTAATTTGAATATATTGAGTTCTTTTCGAATGTCTTCATTTTTTTTTCCTATCCCATTAAGTATACCAGCCACATCTCTCAAAAATCTCATTTCTGCAGCTTCTATTCTGCATTCTTCTTTCTTATTTAGAACCCAAAATTCTGCACCATACATCAACATAGGAACTGCTACCACGTTGTAAAATTTACGTTTGATGTCTTTCCGCGTAATCTTTAAACATCTTGTTGTACCATATGTCATTTAATTTATTTAATTTGTAAAATCTTCGTATTTTAAATATGATACGTTACAACTGAGGTAATTAAAGCAGTGGATGTGTTCAATAGGGTTATTCTTCTAATATAATTTTAATTATTATTTCTGATTATCTAAATGCAAATACTTTTGACAAATCTTCATACTTGTTCTTACTTCCAAACACCAACCTTTCTGTTGTGTATTTATGATCTACTGGAGAGTTTTCGATTTTCTTAAAGATGCAATAAGATGCATCACACCCAATATCAAACCATATTCAAATTACCCAATCACAAGCATCCTACTATAATTCCAGAGCCAATGCCCAGTACACTGTACAGACCTAACTGTTGCCAACCATTTGGCTAAACATAGCTTAATTTTTAGTTACGTGGCTTGTAGCAGAATAACCATAGTCAAGTGTCAAAATGTAGCCGAATTGAGATTTGATCAAGTGATCTCATGTGAATACTCACTTTAATGTGTAAACATTTTCTTACATCAAATATATTTTTTCACACTCAATAAAATTATGAAAACACATAGAAAATGTAGGTTACAGACTGAATTCCAAATACTACGACCTTCATTTATAACAAGGAAAGCATTTCTATTTTCAGTTTTATTTTTCTGCTAAGTGAATAGAGTGTATCACCTAATTGACACTAATTCCTTTATTTGTAAATTCATTGACACTTGACAAGATCTTTATTAGGGATCGCCTACGCAACAAAAATAAATCAGCCTTATCCAAACAAGTGCACAACAAATTACACCTCCAACACATCTGCCTTTCACCTTTTCAGATTGTAGCATTGGTCATCAGTGCTGTTTATTATTCAAGAATAGGGACTTCTACTCAAAACAACTTCAGATGTGCCGCTCTTTATGATACAGTGGTTGTAATGTTATGCAGAAAGTGTTACAAGTCGACGGTGAGTTAGATAAGAGTGGAATGAGTCAATTTTTAAAATGGTGGACGGGCTTTGTTTCATGTTATTTATATGCTTTTATGACAGCTCTTGATATTGTGCATAGCTTAATTTTGGTATTTAACTTTTATGGAAAACACATTTAACCAATATTGCTTTGCAGTGTCTACCACAATTAAATCTCTTGAAGATCATAGCTAATAGGAAATGGGGATCAGATATCACGACAATGCGTCTGTTTTATAATGGTTATATACGATCAAAATTGACCTATGGATGTGAAATATGGGGAGTCAGCAACTCGTCTACAAAAAATTTCTGTTCTTCAAAACTCAGCTTTAAGATTATGCCTAGGAGTACCAAAAACCACGTCAACTGTTGCCCTAGAAATTGAATGTAATATTCAACCACTCAGACACTATATATTACAAAAGGATCTAAAAATACATTTAAAATTGCAAGCCTCATCCAGATCTCAGATATTCTTCAAACTGTCAGATGATATCCTGTGTAATTTCTATAAAATAAAAAAAAAAAAGAAGAAATACCAATCTATATCACAGACACACTCATTGCTAAAACTCCAGTTGTGAACGAAATTCCTCCATGGAAATGGGTGATTCCAGAACACAGCATATAAATTCCAGGAAATCATTCCAAAAATGATCCTCCATACATTCTTAAGTTAGATTCCATGGAACTACTCTGCAGTACATATAAGGATCACCTTCAAATTTATACAGATGGATCTCTAAATTCTAATAATGGGACATCAGGAGCAGGGTATTATATTCCAAAATATCAAGAAAGTTATTTCATACCATGTTCATCCTCCTCCAGTCTTGACACTGAATTGCTAGCTATTGATGCTGCTCTTCAGTGTGTTACTCAAATTTCTGAAAAATCTATTTGCATACTTACCGACTCCAAGGGGGCTATATTTAATATAATTAAATATGTACCAAACCTATATGCACATAGAATTATTCCAATTCAGAAACAACTAAGTAAACTAAAAGAACTCCAAAAGGAAATAACATTTCAATGGATACCTAGTCATTGTGGTATACCTGGAAATGAGAAAGTCGATAATATTGCAAAACAGGCAACATATTTGCAACCAAGACCACTTCAAGTGATATCTCTATCCAGTGCTTTTGCTTCAGTAAAGTCTCATTTTACAAACCTATGTATCAACAATTGGCTCTCTTCTGACAAAGGAAAAATTTTACAGTCTGTACAAAAGAAACCAAATGACCTGGAAATGTACAAAAACTTGCCCAGACATGTTCAAACATTTTTAACAAGAGCCAGAACAGGTCACATTGTCACTCAATTGTACCTACACCGATTTCACATTTCTGATAATCCTACTTGTCTGTGGTGTAATAATCATGATGAAGATCTGGAACACATTCTTCTATACTGTCCATCCATAAACCACAAAAGTAGTAAATTAAAATCATCAGTACCAGTTGCAGAAGACACAGCCCTGCAGTAAATATTGACTACACCCCAACTCTGGCTACTAGCAACAGGCATCTATAATGAACACCGATCAAAATACCCCTCATTTCTCGTGAAAAACAACAACTGAATAGACTACAGTGGACTTCACGTTGTCAGCAAACAGCTGGATACATTAAGGCCCAATTGTATAAAACTCTCTGACTAAAGATCAACTTTGATCGAAGATCGAAAAGTGAACCGAGTTCAGACACTTCTTCTATTGTATAAAACTTTTCTGCGATCAATTACCTTGGTTCAAATGCAATCTAAGTTCACGTGAAAAGGATTTGGCAACATCGCATAAACAGGTGAAATATGTGATGCGCGGACCATGTTGTACAAGTTTGTTCAGTGTTACCAATCTAGCGACTTTAACTCTTTTTCAATAACAATTTCTTTTAACTTTTGTATTGCATAAATAGGTGTTTAGCGAACTTTTTAGCACCCCATAGTGACAAAATTTAATCTTTCTTTGTTGATTAATGAGAAATCTTGCGACTTTACAACTACTTTTTGGCGACTTTCCGTACACACTGTTGGAGACACTGGTTTATTTGTGCAATGTAAATAATGGCGGACAATAAGAAGAAGGTTGACTGTTCTCCAAATTGTTATCATGTTATGGTGTTTGATACTGCTAAACATAATAAAGCTTTATAAAACGACAAATTGAAAATTTATGAATGTACCTATCACATCCATTAATAATTAATGGTCGTTATAAACATAATATAATTATAGGTTATATTATTTGATACTGCTGAACACGATAGAGCCTTATAAAATATAAGATTGTTTGTGTATTAAGGCAAGAAATTGAAATATATATATATATATATATATATATATATATATATATATATATATATATAAGTGTAACTACCATATCTATTAATATTAATAACAATGGTTATTCTATTTGCACAATCTACCACTCGTATATTTCAAACAGAAAAGAAATAACTGAACTTGGATCATCTAACTTAATCGGAGAAATTTCTTCAGTCAAAGTTGACTTTAGTTGGAGACAAATTAATCTCAGATTAGACTTTATACAACACAAAATTCCAAGTTCAGCTAGAACAAGGATCAATTTAACCTCTGATCTAAGATTAAATGGTTTATACAATCGGCCCTAAGAAGATTGAATTTTGGTATTTGTAGCTGAATGTCATGACGTTTGTAACAGACTCGCTCTCTTTGAGGTTAGAAACACTAGCAGATGTTCATTTCACGTCATGCTTCTTGCATTAGAATATGTTAATTTTTTCCAAGAAAATTTCATTTTCCATATTTTCAGGGTATGAATTTCGTATTTTGTCAAAATTTTCTTCATATTTTTCTGCTCTTTAATTGTCACAGTTTTGCATATTACTGAAATGCTTTATTATTCACAGTTCACTGCATCATCAGACCATACGTGGGAACAGACAATAGACCAGCCTCAACCACCATTACCACCTCCGCCACCACCACCACCGCCACCTTCTGATACTGGAACAGTTAAGTCAGAGAGAAGAGTAAAGAAGAGTCGTTGGGATAACTCGTAGAACATCACTCTATGCTTTGATGTTAATCAAATCATCTACCCAGAGAATTACAATGTTTTATATAATTGGAAGATTTAGGTATGTATTTTACATACCTCAGTAGCTAGACAGACTAACATCTTAAACTAGGGATGGGATGTTATTATATGGAAGTCCAACAATTTATTATTTTTCTTGCTGTATGTTTTGATAGCTGCCTCACATCACGTTAATGTTGTAAATGAATTAGCTCAATACAACATTTTTATTATCGGAAATGTCCTGTACAATAAGAAGTTTATCTTGAAAGATTTTATGCAGTTACGAAAAATGTACCTAGAACAGTAATTGTTTCTGTTTTCGTTCCATCATAATAAAGTCTCTAATGTTCACATTATTTTTGTGAAGAATTCTTTTCGTTGTGTGTGATCGGGTAACCTTGAAACTCTTATGTGTGCTTGTGAACAGTTCTGCGTATATGAAATAACATACGTAAATGGAATGTCAGTACACCAAAAATGAAATTCTGTGATCTAAGATATTGATACAGATTCAAATATGTGTATACATCATATGTATATTGTTCAGTTTATTAGTTAATTAAAGGAGATTTCTTTTTCTCTCAATGCTGATTACTTTTAAGGAAACTGGTATGTTGATCCGAGAAATGCGAATAATTATTGGCCATCTGTAACAATATTCCCTCAAAATGTACTTGATAGTTAAGATGACATGATTAAATTTCTCACCCTTAACTTCACTTTAGATAGCATTCTTCTGACTGTTATCTTCATCTTTTATTTAGCTATATGTCTGTTTTTATGCAAACCTTTATTTTATTGTATATTTGTTGGCCAACAAAACTTTACTGCACATCTGTTAAAGGTTGGCTCAGCAAGCTATTGAACATACATACATACATACATACATACATACATACATACATACATACATACATACATACATACATACATACATACATACATACATACATACATACATACATACATACATACATACAGACATACATACAGTACTCATGTTGAAAACTAGTATTATATGTAGTGTACTCTTAGTTGTACTGCTGCATAATGAAGATATTAAATCTTGTTTAAAATATATTATATATATAGGGTGTAACGAAAATAGTGGGCCAAACTTCAGATATGGATTCCTCATATGTAGAGAAAAAAAAAGGCTATATAGGTTCGGAAATGCCTGGTTGCTGCGTTATAGGGGTTACAAGGAAGATCATTATGCACTACAGAAGTTAAGTAATACAGACTGCAGTTCGTCGTCGCACTGACATCCAATCCTGCTCCCAAATTCCTGGCATAGCACATATTGTCCAACAGTGTTACTCAATTCACATACATTTTAGTCTGGATGTATGTAGACATCTTAATCCAACACTCCCTGGCCGATGGATAGGGCGAGGTGGACCAACTGCTTGGCCTCCACGCTCACCAGATCTCAACCTACTGGACTTCTACTTGTGGAAGCATTCGAAGTCACTTGTGTATTCAAGTCCTGTGATCGATATGGAATCTCTCCGTCTGCAAACTGAGCAACACTGTCGGACAGTACGTGCTATGCCAGGAATTTCGGAGCAAGTCCGGACGTCAGTGCGATGAACTACGGCTGTATTCAGGCAGGAAGTGGACTTTTGAACAGTTTCTGTAAACAAATGTACACAGACTGAAACATTAATCCCAACTAATACCTAAGTTTTGTAGTGCACAATGATTCTCCTTGTAACCCCTATAGCTCGGCAACCAGGCAGTTCCGGGCCCATGTTCATATAACCTTTTTTTCTTCTCTACACATGAGTAATCCATACCTAAACTTTGACCCACTATTTTCGTTACACTTTGTATATAATACAGTGTGATCCACGAGAATTTACAGTCACTTATGGAGATTATTGCTGAAGAAATTCTGAGCAAAAAATATCATATACACATGTGTCCTTTGTTAGTAAAATACCTTTTGTCTTTAGTTTTAAGGATAAAAAAGTATTACAAATAGAGAATGAACTTTTCAGAAGTGTCATTTCTTTAATTGGCTGGTGTTCTGAAGCTAAAAATGTGTTGTTAATTGCTTTGTACAGATTTTGTTTTTCAATTTTTAACTAAAAATGACATCATTCTTACGCATTTATCACAAAAATTGTTACAAATCATATGACTTTAGGAACTTGATTCTTTACAATTTAATTATGCATCCTAATGTACAGTCTTAAAGAATTTACAAGAGTGGCGTGATTTGTAACAATTATTGTGATAAATGCGTAAGAAAATGTAATGTTGTAGTTAAAACCGAAAAAAAAATTCTGTATGAAGCAGCTATGGAATTTACAATACCGTTTTAGCTTCAGAATATTAGCTAATTAAAGAAATGATACTTCTGAATAGTTCATTCTTTGTCTGTAATATTCTTTCACCCTTAAAACTGAAGAATAATGGTATTTTACAAACAACTTCAAATTAGTGTAATTCTGAAAATATTGAGATTAGGACAAAAATTTATATGACATTTTTTGCTCAGAATATCTTCGTAAATAAGCTCCGTAAGGGACGGTAAATCCTCGTGAAGATAGTTTCATAAATGTTATCATTCTCAGAGGTACCAATTATTGCAGATTTACCCCCATTATTATGGAATTGCGGTCAAAAGGAAAATTATTACCGAAAACAGTATTATCATGGGGGGGAGGGAAATATACTGGTATATATACAATATATATATTCTACAGGTGGAAGACGAGAGAAAATATGTCTACACTGCTTGTTTCTAGTTCTGTGAGCATCATTTGGTAGCTATGCGGGAGAAATTGTTACTTTCGTCTCCTACAGTCGCTTGTGTGAAACCAGGAAGCAGGTTAGGTTAATCTGTGGTGTTATATCATCTACGCATCACGAGGTTTGTGAAATTGAAGACCTCCCCAGAATAACGATGTAACCAACAAAATTGTAATTCATTTTTCAGGAGAAAAAAATAATTTCAGGGACATATTTCATTAGGCCTGTATTTACTATCACAATCATTTGATTAATCAGTGATACAAGTTTATTTAGCCATTGAATGCAATAATTTATTGTTATAAATAAATGTTTAAAATTGCTTTTCCATCTACATCACATATTCCAAGAATTTGATGTTACTGTACATTCTTTTTCTGGAGATATCTTCAATTGTAAACAAGAGGAGTAAATTCGGTACTACATATTCTGCTTTTATCTGATACTTATACTATATGTAACTGTTATTTTGAATATTTAATATCCATGATTGGTTTTGTGAAATGAAGCAGTTTAAGTTTTCAAGCTACATCCACTAGTAAGATGACAGCAATATTACAAGAATATTGAAGCGGTTACATAAAGGAATGGCGATGTTTTATTGAAAACCATGTGTTTTGTAGTGTGTGCTCATGTGATATTTCTATAGCCCATGGCTTCCAAGAACATACGGGCAAGTGAAATTGGAAAACAGATATATTTCATAATTTCGTTTAGAGCATAGTATCTCATTTTCTGTTTGCAGAAAAGCAGCTGTTAGATGCAAAACATGCCACGAGTAATGTTTAATCGCAGAACTGACTGTTAACGTGTAATTACTGTGTGTGTATATATAATATGATTAATATGATTCATAAATGACTTCAAAAAGAAGATGGTGAATATGATGGAATTACAGATGATCCACTTTAAAGGTTGGCATCGCTGCATTCTTCTGGCATGTCTAAATATATAAATCAAAATCCATAAATGTTTTTTTTTTTTTTACTGTGAAATTTTTATAAATGTTTAATTGGTAATGGGTCATTGATAGAAATTGTAATAAAATTATTTCAGTTTATAATGTCATTATCAAAGCCCAGTTTACAAATAGTCTACTATTAAAGTATGCATCGACACTTGGAGTACAAATTTACAATTTTCCCACAATTTAATTCAAAATTCACTTATTACTTTCTTACAGTTAAATGAAAGGAATGCAAAAGGAAACAGAAAAAACATTTTTGGGGGCACAGGGCAAAAATTATGTGAAAAAAAAAATCATATATTTTTTCAGCAAGCATTTCTTCGCTTCCAATTGACCTACATCATTCATTTTTTCACCAAATTGATCCCTAAACAGTGAAGAATGTTGTATTCTAGAATGAACGTAATAACATTTCTCACTTATTTTTTATGTAATTTTTTTCTAACATGTAAAAAAGTTTTTTTTTTTTTTTTTTTTTTCAGGGAGGCAATGCTTTTGCTTTGAACTACATTAGTTGATTTAATCTGTGCTTCAGTGGTTGACCATGATAATATCTTTGAAAAATATTGGAGTGCAAGAGGTCAAATGACTTTATTGTCAAGCGCCTGGCATTAGAAAACAACAACATTAGTTGATTTTAGATTACAACATAGCTCTATGTCTAAGCTTCAATTTGGTGTTTGAATGAAGTTGATAGCTCAATTCTAAGCATACTGTTTACTGCTCGAAGACTGAAAAATGTTGAAAAAACTAAAATAGGGTAAAAATGAAGTTAAAGTTTAAGTTCAAGCTAGATAACAAATAACTTACTTTTATGCTTTTAAAACCCTCCTACAACATAGGTGAGGCCCTCTTCCTATGTCATGAGGTCAATTTTCCTCTTTCACAGCCCTCTGGTATCGTCTTCGCTGCTGTTGCTCAGGCGTGCACTGTTTTTTGGCCTTCAGGGTTCGAGTCTCTTCTACAGCATTCACACCAGCCATTGTATATTTTTCTGGGGTGATACTCATCTTCTGGAATAAGTCCAATTCAACTTCGTTGTCACAATTGGTTTGGCAGATAGCATCCATGACCCCAAGTTTTAGGGTTGTACTACCTACATATGTTTCTTTGGGGCAATGTCTCCAAATCAAACCATTGAAAGACTCGTTTGCATTCTGAGTCTTGTCATGCAAACACCTACTCAGCATACTGGGGTTTGTAAGCCTTTTGTAAATTTTAATAGATTTAGTCCATTTCTTGGTGCAAGCAGCTGCACATGAACTATGAAAAAATTAAATTTCGTCCATCAATAGTGGAAAACCTAAACAAGTTATGTATAAGAATCAGGGTATAATATGAGCCAAAAAAATAAAATAAAATAAAATAATTTTTTCAAGAAAAATTGCATGCTTTAAGTTCGCAGAGGATTACATCTACCATACACTGGTGAACAGAGATTAGACTGCATTCTTTTACTGTACCAGCATAGCCAATGATAGAGATTTGTAGTGAGGTGGATAAATCCAAGTGATCATGTGTGTCTCATGTGATTAGATTTTTTTTTTAAATTTATTTACGTGCTATTTTACAACCTGTGTTTTGCCATAGGCATATCACAAGATATTTACATTAGTGGTGTCTACAATTTGATTGTTTAGAGTCTATTCTTGAAGTGTGCGGAAGATGTTGCTAATGAAGTTTGTGACAGCGACAGTGTTGATGTGGAACTTCAGTATCTGGGGCAGTGTTTGGGTTGTTAGAACACGAGGCAGGTCTCTTGAGTACAAGGAGCATTCTGTCAGAAGGTGTCTTGCTGTCTGAGGTGACTTTTCTGGGCAGTTACATAGGGGAGATGGTGCCTTGTTGATCCTTTGAAGATATGTACGGAAACAACCGTGGTTGGTCAGGAATTGGGTGATAATGTAATTAGGCCATAGGGATAGAGAGAGCCTGTGGTGGATAGAGGGGATGAACTGTTTGGTGTGATGTGCTACCTCGGAGTTGATGTAAGTTGCATTCCAAATGTTTGTGTAATAATTTTCCAGAAGTTGCTTTGCTCGAGACATAGGGATGGAATTGTAGGCTATAGTACTTGTATAACTGGCAGCAATCTTTGCTAGGTAGTCGGCTCGTTCATTACCTCTGATTCCTGTATGTCCTCTGACCCAGTTTAATGAGATATGAGTTGACTTCTTGAGAGTGATAATTTTCTTTCTAATGTAGACAGCTATTGGTTGTGTAGTTCTTTTGTTTGCGATGGCAATGAGTGCTGCTTGCGAGTCTACGTGTATTGCATGTGAGATTTTATCTTTACTTTGCTGTTGAATCCAGTCTACTGCCATTTGGATGCCTAGAAGTTCTGCTTGGAATACCGAGCATTCGTTGTCCAGTCTACGTGCCTTGGTGTAGATCTCCATTGAATTTTCTTCTGTGACCATGCCTGCTCGACGTGTTTTTCAGTTTTTGACCCATCCGTGAAGATCTGTATATTGGCTGGGATGACTGTACCACTGTTGCCTATTGTTACGCTGTTGTCTTTCGGATGGATTCCTCCGTATCTTCTTGGTAGTTCAGTCTTCTTGAGTTTGGGCAGAACTGCATTGGTGGGTAAGCCTCTTCTAACCGCCTTCATATCTTTATTCAGATGCAGGGCTTGCTCTATCAGCATAATCCCTGCTATTGCTTGCATTGCAACGTTGGACACAGTTTTGTAGGATTTGATCGTAAACGTTAGGAATGGTCTTTGGATCTGCGTTAGTTTGATGGAGGCTCTTCTGGATATTATCTGGCACCAGGCCTCCGCAGCATACGAGACGACTGGAAAGATGGCGTGGTTATACATGCCATCTTTCCAGTCGTCTCGTATGCTGCGGAGTGTGATTAGATTGCAACCAACGAAACAATAGACAAATCATACTGCTGATCTCACAAGCTTGTGTCACATGAATATCCAGTTTGTTGCAGTGTTACAGGACCAAAATAATTGGCTCTTCTTTTGGGTGGGGGGGGGGGGGGAGGAGGACAGAGGTAGACAGACAATAACCTATCCAAGTTAGTGTAAAATTATTGAATATTTCCGCCATTATGTTATCACTAAATGATTGTTCAAATTAACAACATATGACAGGCTGAACCAATACATCTTCTATTACTTATTTATTTGGTCTATATTATAAGTGGACCTGGTTGGCGCAGTTGATATAGCACTGGCCACCTATGCCCGAGGTAGCAGGTTCGATCCCAGGCTAGGCCGATGGCATTTAAGTGTGCTTAAATGCGACAAGCTCATGTCAGTAGATTTACTGGTATGTAAAAACTCCTGTGGCACAAAATTCCGGCACATAGTGACACTGATATAACCTCAGCAGTTGCAAGCGTCGTTAAATAAAACATAACATTTATTTCTATATTGTATGAAAATCTTTGTAAACAGCAATGGATAAAATAGTCTATCTAATTGACAGCATATTCCAAGTTAGTGTAAAATTATTGAATATTTTCGCCATTATTATCACTAACAAGGAGAGGACATGCTCTGTATATCACTGAATGGAATAAGATTGTGTGAGATGAAAGTACAAGACGTACTGTTTAAAGTCATACCTGGTATGGGTGGCCAATGACTCCTCGTTTTGAAAATATTGGCTATTGTTTGTGACATACTTCCGTTATATGCTCAATAGGGAAGCATTAGACTGTGTAATAGCATAGCCCATATGGTTGGATGCTGAGTTGTTATCCAGGCAACCTGAGTTCGAATCTTAACTGGTCCTATATTTTTTTCTTTTAATAATGATTAATATTGTGATCACAGTTATCTATTTACATACCTATATCACATTTCTCAATGTATTGAATGCTTCATCATGTTTTAAACAAATTACTGATTAACTAACATTGTATTGTAAAGGATAAACAATGAAATACTGCTCACGTAGGAAGGTAAGATGTGTCACTGTTGTCTGTTCTATTTCTGTAGCAACTATTCCATTTCATTTTGTACCCGTTTCATTACGATGTCATAAAAACACACAAAATACACATATTTCCTGCACAGCAAATGGAAGAAGGTTGTCCAAGTCACATACATTTTTTCCCCACTTCTGCTGCGAAACACAAACACTTCTCGTTCGTTTATCAATTTTGATGCATACCACGCATATTTCAACATGGCTTTGAATATAGGAACTGACAACTGAAAGTGAATTAAAATATAACAATAATAATAATAATAATAATAATGATGATGATGATGATGATGATGATGATGATAATAATAATATCAAGCTTTAAAAAAATTAGAAGGCATTAGGATTCGAACTCAGGGTGCCTGGACGACAACTCAGCATCCAACTACATGAACTACGCCGTTTCACAGTCTAATGCTTCCCTATTAGGCACCTAACGGAAGTATGTCATAAACAATAGCTAATATTTCCAAAACGAGGGGTCATTGGCCACCCATACGAGGTATGACTTTAAACAATGTGTCTTGTACTTTCATGTCACAGAATCTGATTTAATTTGGTGATATACAGAGCGTGTCCTCTCCTTGTAAATGATTCGGTTGTTGAAATTAGCAACACATGGCAAGCTGAACCATTGCATCTTCGATTACTTATTTATCTGATAATATTTCTTTGTAAACACCTGTGGATAAAATAACCTGTCTCATTGACAGCAGATTTCAAGTTAGTGTAAAATTATTTAATATTTTTGCCATTATGTTATCACTAAAATTAGCAACACATAGTGGCCTGAACCATTGCATCATCAGTTACGTACTCATTTATCTATTTTGTATTATATATACTTATTTATCTATTTTATATTCTATAAAGATCTTTGTGAACAGTCCTGGATAAAGGAGCAAGAATGTATGCTATCACTGTGGTAGACACACATCATTTGCTAATTTGTTTAATTCATATAAATATCTACAAAAGAACTCCGGAAGAATAAACAAAAAAGTGTGTGCAATAATATTGAATGGACAGTTTGCTACTTCCTAGTCTCATAGAGAACGAGGAAAAAATTTGGCTAGTACATTTCTAAAATTCAGAAAAGGAACATGAAACATGGGTTCATATCCTTTGCCGTATTGTTGTGGACTGAAGCATCATGTCTATGACTCACATTATGGATTGTGCACTGGTTCTAGTCCTCATGGGGAAGAAATTTTTCTCATGAAATTTAGGACAGTGTATGGGGCCAGTGCCCCAGCATCACGATGAATTTGAGAGCTGTGATAGACAGCGGAATCTGTTTATGAATACCAGTTATAATAGCTGGTGAGGATCATCGTGCTAATCACATGATACCTCCATTCTGGTTGTATGATCATTCACCTCTGCTCAGTTTGAACGTGAGGCCAGCAGCCAGCTGGTCAGCATTGGCCCTTCATGGGTTGTCGTGCCACGAATTATTATTGTAATATGGGATCGTAAAAGTTTAGTTACTGCACTGTAGGTCTTTCCAGAGACAGATTGGATGTTTGAGAACTGTTGAATGGTTAGTGAGATTACTTTATCTTAGTACATTTGATTTTCTTTTGTCTGAAGCCAAATGAAAAATCCTGTCTACTCCAGTCAGTTTTGAGGAAGTTTATTGCTGGGATTGTTGCTGGAGTTGATAGAATCAATAACCAACCTGGAGTGAGATCTTTGCTGATATCAGTCAATACTGTGGTATTATAGGTTATATATTAAAATGGGAACTGAGAACATTGAGCATTTGTTCTGATTTGTTCTAGTTTCTTTAATTAAAAAAATGTAGGGCAATAATAAAAACATCATGTTAGATATAATTTTTTGAATTTGATTCATACATTTTCTGTCTTCAACCCTAGGCAAAATAAGTAATATGTCTAATATAATATTGTGTGGGAATACAATTGGCAATACTGCAAATGTTAAGAAATTGAGTTGTGTGTTTGTCATTTGCATTGCTTACGTAATAGAAACACCCAGAATCATTACAGGACGAATGCCATAGCTAAGCTTCAATTATTTCCATATTAATTTTACAAAGAAAAAAAAAATGTTTTCTAAATCCTCCCCAACTATATCTAGAAATTTGTTGGTTGAATTTTTCTGCACTCTATACAGGGTTGAAGGAGACCAATGCACAAAACTTTTATTACACTTTTTCCTTGGTGAAGCACCATTAAGCACGAAAAAATGGTATTTGTCCAATGTTTGCAGTGCTCTATTGCGGTAACAGCCCGAGAGAAATGTCTGATTGCTATATAAGCAGATAGGTAAAAATAATCTCAATAGTTCGTGTCTTAAAGCCTTTTTTTGCAAATTAAACCATTTAGCAATGAATTTAAATTGAATAATAGTGAAAATCGTTCAACATAGCATAGTATTCCATGTCTCTGAGTACAGCAGAGGGAGAAAGGAAGGTAAGGGATGGGGCAATGACGTAATCTGACCTTCCCTTCCTGTGTTGACATTTACGTTAATGTAACAGTTTTCAGTCTAAAATTACATATAAATAATACCGTGTGCTTTAATGATTTATTTTTAGGAGTGTTAATTTGATGTAAGACAAATCATGTCAGTAAAAGTTATTACAATTTATTTCTGATATCACAAGATGCGTATTTCCGTTTAAAATTTCGATAACTAAGCCACAAGTGCATTATTTCATTTTTTCTACCCTACAGAGACAGGAAGGCAAATGCTAGGAGTTATTTTTGTTTACGTCTGCTATGGGTCTACATTGTCTTGAACTACTAACTCAGCTCTGCCACAGTGCAGGCCGCACTTGCTAGAGTTATTGCAGTAGCTGTGATGTTAAATGTTTCCTAGAAACATAACGATTTTCTCTAAAATGGTGAATGTTAGGAAAAAAAAAACTTGCTTAGATTTTTCAAATCTCTCCTCATGATCTATTACCAGGGCCACCGGCGTAGCTCTGTCGGCTAAGGCGCTTCCTGCCGATCTAGAGTTGTGTTCGGGCGCGGGTTCGATCCCAGCTTGGGCTGATTACCTGGTTGGGTTTTTCCTAGGTTTTCCCCAACCGTAAGGCGAATACCAGGTAATCTATGGCGAATCCTCGGCTTCATTTTGCGAAATACCATCTCGCTATCACCAATCTCATCGACGCTAAATAACCTCGTAGTTGATACAGCGTCGTTAAATATCTAACTTAAAAAAAAATCTATTACCAGTTTCATTTTGGTGCAGTGGTTACCTTCCACAATGTATATAAAAATCTTTAAGGGTCGCATTAATGAACAAGACAGACTTTGAAGCCAGTAGGTCGCCATTTTCATTTCATAGTCTCTAATTTGAGGAAAATAAAGGCAACTTTCCTTCCAAGTCACTAGTTTTATATACTTATACGTTGGAAAGTAGTCTTTGGGAACAGAAAATGAATAAAATGGATGATACTACGAATGTAGTTAATTTTGTAGAGGATATTGTTTGTGTTGAGGAAATTATTCAGTTTCTTGCTCGTAATCCACAAATGTGTTATAAGAGATGCCCTCAATGCAGTTTAATTTTACACAGAAAATGAGTTCAAAAAGCAGTACAAATTTGACAAACGTATTGTATTAGATATACTAACAATGTTTGAGGACGAATAAAATGAATAAAAGATGGTAATAGAGGACTATCTTTTCCTCAATAATGCAATCTTCAAGATATTATGCTACAGGTAAGATGAAAATGTTTACCATTTTACTATAATGCTTTTGCACTTACTGCTATTTGTGTTGCCTAGGTTAGGTTAAGAGATTAATGCATTTTTGTGGTTAATGACAATAGTCTTAAATATTTCCGTGCTTTTCAGGTAATTTTCAGCATGATTCTGCTGCCTTGCGAGGAGCAAGACAAATATCAGTGTTGGTTATCCGGAAGAGATCGCAGTTAGTATGGTTCCCAAATGAAGCTGAATGTAAGAACAGTGCACTACATGTGTTTGAAATATCCCAATTTCCTGAGGTTAGTTGAAGTTTCTGATGGTATCCATTGTACCAGTACTAAGTCCAGGAGACAACACTGAAGTTTTTTTGCAATAGAAAGAGAATTTTCACTTTCATTTACCAGGTATAGTGAACCATGAGATATTCATTGATTTTATGACAGATAGGCTGGGTTGTACACAATATGACAACCGAATTTTTAACAATAGCAGGGTTTGTTTGCAAAATTCGAAAGGGAATAATGGTGTGGATTGCTGGTTGGACCTAGTAGTTTTTAAACCTCAAACACCAGCAAAGCAGGAGTACAATGCTTCCCACATCTTGGCTAAAAATATATTGTAGAGAGATCATTTGGAAGCTGGGAGAACATTTCTGTGTATTTCAAGAAAGTTCACATTGAAAGTAGGCAACATACCTGCTGTCATTGCAAACACACTTGTACTTTACAACACTACTGCAGTGAATTGTGGTCTCTTGGAAGACTCTGATGAAAGAAATTGACGGAATTATACCCCAAATGGTTGGAAGCTGTAGATAGAACACAATTCATAGCAAAATATTGTAACTGAATATAACACTGTCTCTTTTATAATAAAAATGATCAAGGACGGAATTAAGTGCACATATTTTATTAAATAAAGTTACTCCTGCAGTGAATTGTTAGGATTCTTTATACATTATTATTACTATTACTATAGTGAGGGTCATGTAAGAACAGTTCTTAAACAACAAATATTGCCATCTTGTCAGTGTTGCCAGCTGTTACTAGATATCGGACAATCCTACATACTGAATGATTTATCTACTTACCATACTTTATCTTTTTGTTGGAAGGTTATTCTGAGTAATTCAATAATTTGTAACATATTTTCGTAGGCAAACTATACGAGAAAGGGATCAACATGTTAGGTATTTTGTCTGGCAATATGAAATTCATTGGTTTGACTAAAAGTGTATTTTGTTTGACCACATGAAATTATTAGTAATAACTCTGAAAATTGAATATCACCATGAAGTGTATGCTTAAAATACTTACTCCTAATAATTTTGTTATTTTAGTTATTCCGTCTACATGAGCATAATTCCTTCTTCATTATCTTCTTTCGGTTAAATCTGAAAGAACAGAGCATCAGTAGGGAAAGCTATCCCCACTCTCGCAGCACGTTTTACGCTTTCTTGGTGGACTTGCTGCCATGCTTTTTCCTCTTTTTGACATGAAAGAAATTCATTAAAATGTGAAATGGTATTTCTATCGATTACCTACCTGCATTATCACACCCAAGTATGTTATATTTATTTACACTTACCTGACTATAGTCTAGAATTATAACCATAACACAACACATAAAATAACTATTATGTGTTAATATTAATTAATTAATAGCATGTTCAAATTTCATTAGCTTCCAGTAACCAGCTCAGAAATCTAGTACAATTTTAATTTCGTGAAACTCCAGTACCGACAACATCTGTCTCAGCTGCCAACATAACGTTACAAAATCACTACCATTTGTAGTATTTGTCAGTATCGAAATTCGAAATGAAGTTGGCAAAAGAAAATTCAACCTGCAAACTAGAAAATCACCACAATCCATTAGCATATGTAGTAATGGGGGGGGAATACTGTTCTCCAACCAGGAGATCAACCGTGAAAGGAATGTACTTACTATTGTGTCATCTATTGGAGCGAAGTAGATATATAATATTATCGTTATAATGTCAGTTTAAAAATCATTAGCTCTTCTGCATTTGTTATTTCCTGTGTGGAGAGATTAAAAGACCTGGAGATTAACAGTGATCTAATTTTGTAACTAGGGTAGTATAAACATGTGTGTATCAATGTTATGGTTTGTGCTGTGACAGCGAGCCAATAGAGATACTGTACGAGTACCCACGTGTGTGACCTTATGACATCTTATGACATCAACATTCATTCACAGCATTACTCACCTTCGTCCCATCCGGCAGAGACTTTCTCGTGGTTGGAGCACAGTAGTTAGGTTTCACCCTTAGGATATGAAGTAAACTGAACTGGACTATGCTACTACTACTGCTACTACTACCGCTGCTGCCACATTAATCTGAGTGTGTTTTCCCTAAACAAACTCTTCCTAGACTTCTTACTGATGGCAGACAGAGGCATAGATTGTGACTCATCATTTGAAAGACTTTTCACGTTCCATCTTTTAAAATCTCGTGCTGTTCTTTCAGCTTTAATTCTGTTTTTCTCAGGATTAAGCGTCAATATTCTTGATTTTCTCTTCCTTCTCCCACCTCTATTGTTTTTTCGAGGCTCAGCTCTAGGAAGTGGACGGAAATGCTCTGGTGTTGGTTTCTTTGTTGATTTGACACTTTCAGTAGTTGCTGGATTTCCATGGCTAGGACTGTTCTCATTTTCTGTAGGCTGGTTCAAGATTTCAATGTAAATCTTGACAGTAAGTCTTCTTCACAGACTGGTACACTGGCTGGAGCAAAATATTCATCACCAAAAGCATTTCTAGAGAATGGACAGATATCAGACTTCTCAAAATCGGAAAGAATATTTTTGAGCATGAATGATGTTTTGTATGCGGTATTGACAATACCTGTAATGTCGTGAATAGTTACAGTCCAACCGGCATTGGAAACCAACTAATCATTCTGAACCACTGCATATTGTGACTTAAATGGCCTCAAAACAGCCACATTAAGAAGCTGTAAGCGATGGGTGCAGTGAGGTGGAAATGTTACCATCATAATGCCATGATTTCTTGCAAGCATAATTGATAGTCAAAATGAAAACTGACCAAGTGCAAAAAACAAAGTTTTGAGAAAACTAAAACAAAAAGTATTATTCAGTTTTATGTGAATAATGACCTGAAAATGTTACAAGTACAACTTATTGACATACAGTTTACTATAATAAAGTAGAATTAATTCTTACTTGCTCACATTTAGAAATACAGTATAATTTATATCCCTTTTTTGGGTCAGTTTTCACTTTGACAAAAATGTTTAACATTTTCACAAAAAATTAGGAAATCAGTCATTGTTTATATTGTAACTTTAATTGAAAACAAATATGTAACTTTTATTGTTACGACAATAATCACTTTCTATAATTGAATGTAAACACTCCCGTCAACAATGGGATTTCCACTCCACACAGTAACACAGTATTTGTTATTGCACTCCACAGACGACAATGACAATTTACTTGGATTATTGAGGACAACAATGTACTGCTAATTTTAACTAATGTTCACAAAGCACTATTTACAAATCAGAACTGTCAGTTCTCAGTTCACAGTTCGTTTGCCTTGGCTAGTTCTTCTAGCTCAGTCACTCGAGTTCACAGTATCTCGAACCCCAGACCTTCAGAGACAATCCACTAAACTTCGAACTCAGGTCCCGCAACTGCGGTCCACTGCACTCAAACTCAGGACTTCTGGCTCCCACAGTTACGGACACAACTCAAGTCGAACTCCGGTCTCGAAGCTGGCTTCACTGCTACACAAGAGTGCCTTGCTGTCCAAAACTAGCAACGACTGCACCTAACTAACTCAAGTTCACTCGCGTGTTGTATTTATAACTAAACCATAGTTTCCGGAAAGTACGATTTCGCTATCAATCGACAAATGCCTAGAAGATGGCACCTCTCGAATTCTCTGGATTTCTCCTCCTAGTCGCAGGCGCATTACTTTCCCTCTCTTCCGCGGTCACTGTCTCTCCTCTCCTCTCTACGCCAAAGCACATGCCCCAGGAAGCAGATGCGCATGCAACTCCATTTGCTGCGCCAAGCCAATGCCGAACTTGCTCTCCTTCTGCCAGTCGTGAGATCGTGTCCCGGCTGTCACATTATATGGAATTTTATTTTAAGCTTATAGTGATTATTGAAACTCCAGAACATTTAACTACAGCACAAAAGTATGAAATGAATGGAAATTTATAGAACAATATTAGATCCTTCAGACAACATTATATTACTGTTTCTTATATTACTCATCGCCTTTACTGATGTCACTTTCTGATAGGTTGCCAAGAGTATTAGCACCAGCTGCTTGAATATGATTGTAAAAGTCAATATGGTCTGGTTCCATATACTACTTAAAATGTTTCTGTGTGTCAGCCATTTTTTCTGCTTTTACTGGGATCCCAAAGTGTAGTACGTGTATTTGTTATTCTGGAAATCTTAGATCACTAAGTTTTACTTTATTACGAAGAAGGCAGAACTTGCTCCAAACATTGGCTTTAGTCACTTCTGAAACCCTAACTGTTAACAATCCAGTTTCATATTCAAATCTCTTACATTTGGTAACCTTGAACTTTTGTTTGCAGCTTGTTACAGATTTTTTAAAGTATTGCTGTAGAAACTCTGAAAAGTTATAACATTTAATGCAGTGAAAAGAAGTAACGTCATACTTCTCCGGGAACAAATTCACTCACTGATCTGGAACAAACACACTTTCTTGTCTGTGCTTTATTTTTGCAAGATGTGAAAAATCAGAATCACAGGTAGGAATGAATGTCCTCTTGTTGGGAATGTATGGTAAATCTTTTTAAACTGGCCACTATTCACCAAAACTTGCAGAAAGAACATCATCATACTATTTCTGTTTTGCCCAGTACACCCTTCACTGAAGAGGTACAGAGTATCAACTTATGGTCCAACATGTTCATTGATGAATGTTAACAAACAATTTAATAAGTCATTAACACCATGGCCAGAATCAGTTTCGGACCAACAGAAGAAGAAGGGCTGCTCAATATTAAGCTGATAAGTACCGAAATTGTGGAGCCATAACTGTCAGATAAAATATTTCATTTACATGTATCTTCGGTACTGGAACATGTTGCATGAAATCAGACGAGATTGTTTCAATATTATCTCTTTCCTTTGCACGTTCTTTACATTTCTCAACAGATTTGTGAAACCATTTAGCTCTTTCCTTTTGAATTTTCAACTGTGTTGTATAATGTGCTTTCATACATGCATTTTTTTCCACATTTCTTTTGTTGAAAATTTCCATACAGGTGTTGCATATGTCACTTTTAGGTTTTCCAAATTTGTACCCAAATTTGCTTCGGAGGTAAGATTGGTAGACATATTTTGGGGGACAACAAATCTTACTCCTATCAGTATCTTTCATTATTGCTTCATAACAGCATGGATATGTGTCTTTCAGGAAAGTACAATGCATTGAACAAATGGTCAAATCTCCTGAGAGATAATTTTTTTTTAAATTATGGTTTATTTAACGACACTTGCAACTGCAGAGGTTATATCTGCATCGTCGGTGCTGGAATTTTTTCTCGCAGGAATTCTTTTACATGCCAGTAAATCTACGGAATTTTTTAAAAATTATGGTTTATTTAATGGCACTTGCAACTGCAGAGGTTATATCAGCATCATTGGTGTCGGAATTTTGTCTCGCAGTTCTTTTACATGCCAGTAAATCTACTGAATTTTTTTAAAATTATGGTTTATTTAACGACACTTGCAACTGCAGAGCTTATATCAGCATTGTTGGTGCCGGAATTTTGTCTCGCAGGAATTCTTTTACATGCCAGTAAATCTACTGACATGAACCTGTCTCATTTAAACACACTATCTGTTATTATTTTCATTTTCTGGGCAGCACTCAATTTATCCATACATTTACGTTTGCATCTAAAAAAAGACAAAAACAAAATAATAAAATACACATAATCAGAAAACTATAAGTTATTAATACATTATAGTGCTGTACTATTTGCTCACCAAACATATAACAATACAAAATAATAAATTTCTTACCTAAAATCATCTTCAGTTACTCTTTCTGACACTTCACTGCCATTGTAGTTATGCGTTTTTCTCCAGTTTTTTTTTTTTTTTTTTTTTTTTTTCCCGAATAAGGTTTTGTTTCCACTGATTTGGGGTTTGATATTCTTTTCTTATTTTGCATTATATTAAAACATCATCATCACTTGTATCACCGCTCATTTTCAACAGGTTTATAACTGTAATATCTACAAACAATATGATGTTTAATATTAAAATGAATTTATGTGTCACAATGAAAACTAACTATAAAATCCTGGTCAGCTTTCCATTGCCATACTGTTTCATATGCTTAGATTTCATGTTTAGAGTCAAGATATGGACACTTTTCCCATCATAAACGATAGAGAACCAAATTAAAAACCAGGTGGCGTCACTATCTCAGTTTTGAGTTGTTGGTAAGACCAAGGCTTCCAGGTGGTGCTTCTATTCTTAGTGAATTATGCATTTGAGCGCTTGAAAATATAAATACAGGTGGCACTATATTTCCACTGGCACTCACTATGGCACATATAGTGATCATCAATCATCATTCTGCAGAAACTGCCTGACCAACTTATTTTATACCAGTTTCTGCTACTACACGAGGAGACTGCACAACATGAGGTAGACCAGTCTCATCAATGTCGAAGATACGTTCTGCAGAAAATTTGTGTATATTTAATGCTCTCTCTAAGTTAGCTTGAAATTCTGTAACATTTGTTCTATTGAAGCTCATACTACAATTAAGAGAACTTACAAATTAAACCAAACCCTTTAACTCTATTAAATATAGAATATAATCTAAATTTAACAGAAGAAATACTGAAATCAGAAGTTAACACTGAAATACTGAAACAATTGTCTTTAGAGACAATTAATATTAGGTACCCTCCACAAAACTGGCTTCATTTATACACCGACAGATCCTTGATCTCCAAAGAACAAGGTGCCGGTGCAGGTGTCACGTGCTATCTCTTCTCACTTTATAGATCACTTGGATATGGAACAACAAGTTTTGATGGTGAAATCATTGCAATAAGTGAATGTCTCAGGAATCTTCTATGCCACATCAATAAATTTAAGAATGCAGTTATATTGTCAGACTCCAAAGCAGCTATGCTATCAATATTCTCTAAACACACATCTTCATCTCAAACAGCAGAAATAACTAAAATGCTCTCTCAATTAATATCACTCAATAAACGAATTGTATTCCAATGGATGCCATCCCATTGTGGAATCCTGGGAAATGAGAATGCGGATGCTTTAGCAAAGAAGGGCAGCACTGCTACTTACAGACCTGTTACTAAATCTACATATTACTCTGTGAAAAGATTTATTAAATTTACATACCTAGACTTCAACAAACAAAATTTGATAACACAATCCCAAGGGAAAAAATGGAACTCTCTGCATCAAAATCACAGTTAATTCCCGATTTACCACGAAAATCGTCTGTAGCTGCATTTAGATTGGCAACAGGCCATGATTGTTTGGCTAAACGCCTGCATAGAATTGGAATATATCAGTCCCCTAACTGTCCATTGTGCAACTCAAACCAAGAAATGGATTCAGAACACCTCAAAATCTGTGCTTCAGTGGCTGACCATGATAATATCTTTGAAAAGAGGTCAAATGACTTTATTGTCAAACGCCTGGCATTAGAAAACAACAACAACAATTAAGGCTTGTGTTTTCAGGTTTTCTGAGCAACAAGCTTGTACTTTCCAAAACTTGTTGGACTCTTTTTCAGCTTGTGGTACTGCATTATCATCCACAAGTTTGAAATTTTTTTCTAATTGTAAAATACCTATCACGGGTTATTTTATCTGCAATAGCTTTTACTTTTGTCTTTTCTGTCCAGTACATTCTAATTCTCGGGTAGCCCAAATACAACATCATGATAGTTGCAGATATGAACTTTTTCATTTCTCTAATAGTACATTTCAAAGCTTTACCAGTTACTGTGTGGTATCTCATGTTTGTAAACACTGTAAGGAAGATATTTACTTATATAATCCTTGGGGGGGGGGGGGCAAATTCAGGGCATTTACCGACTGATCCTGATGATCAAGAGCAGGTGGCAGTGGGCAGAAGTCCATTGTCTTCTTCCAAAATGTTCTGCCAGTAGAAGAGCAGTCAACAGAATCTGCATTGCATGGTTCTGAAGAAGCATCTCCATCTTCTTCTCCTTCCTCTTCTTCTCTTTCATTTTCAATAATAAAATCAGGATCAGCTTCAACATCATCATCTTCTGAGAGCTCCTCCATCTCGCTATTATTTCTGTCCACTTCATTATTAACAAGTTTCTGGAAATTACTCGAAACTGAAATTGAAAATAGGTAAAATAAAGCAAATAATTACCACACACTTATCAAACAAATATTCTAATCTTCCACAGAGTAATTTAAAACAACTATGGTGTCTTTAAAAACCAATAAAGTTATAAATGAAACAAGTTAAATAAAACAACTTTAGGTAAGCACAGTTAATGCATCGAGTCCGCATGTCCCCCAGATGGGACAATGAAGTTTAAGCACTTCGTGTGAAAAGCCAAATCGTGTTTCATAAATAAAAACAATTTATATGTTCTTTATGAGTTTATACCACTACTTCAATTACAAATTACATTACATGCAAACTTACAAAAAAAATATTTACAAAGCTTGGGACCAGAAAAACAAGTCTGCTTCTTGTCGGCTGTTTTCAGTAACACAGTATCACTTGATCATTCAATATGTATAGATGTGTATAGCTCCAGATCGTACTGCCATCTATGGGTAACGTCTTCTTTACTAGAAAACTGTTACCAAACCGATCATTCTGCAGGAAGTAACTATGTGATTTGTGTCCCCTACAGGGGACATTAGGATCAAGGATGTTAAATAAGACTTCACTCTGTTCAGGCAAAAGAAACTTCTCTCAGCACTACAACTTGTTGCTGGTATTGTTGCAGCTAAGCAAAACAGTCTGTAGGCTTCCGGCAATACACTCTGTATGTCACTGTCCACAAACATCTTGATAATGTCCGTTGCACTGCGAGACATGAACTGATGGTCTGAATAGACAAATTCCAATCCATTTTTCAGTCGTGAAAATTCGAAGTGAAGAGAATAATGACTTCTTAATGAATTTAACTCTTTAGAAGGTAACCATTTTTTTTAATTCACTAAATCGTGATGAATCTACCAAGTGAAGGAATTCTAATTTCTGAATGTCTCTGAACCTGGTCTGAAGCTGAACTATAATGTTATCTAAAATTTCAAGTATAGTTGTTTGTAATGAGCTAGATTTGAAGTAGAACTATTTCTGGTAATTTTCAGATCATTTGTACTTTCCACAATGTTGAAATATTCTTCGGTCTTGCAGTCATTTCTCATGTCTTCTAATGTCTTTGTTTCTGAATAGCTGAAAAACAGTACTGTATGTCAAGTGATTTCTTCTGTAATGTATCAAAGCGCACTTCTGTCATTGAAAATATATCCTTGTACAATAAAAAAATAAATTTCATGTTTTGAAGATTGTTTTTTTAGTCCTATAGCCCCATTTATAGATTCAGGACTGGAAAGTGGATCTTTCTCTATGTCATAGCAAAAATTGATTATGTTTTCTCTTTTGCTAGAAATTCTAGCATTAGAAGTCTAACGCACATCACTAAAGCACTTTCAGAATAAGAAGGCATATAAGGCGGAGCTAGTTCAGACTGGTCTATCTCGACTAGCCAGTAACAGTGAAGCAGTGTTGCCTAGTTAAATCGACGAGTCGCATATTAGTTTCTCTCTTGTGTACACAATATTATGGCTAGAAATGAATTTTAAGCTGTACCATTCGATAGAGCTCCGAGTTCTGAATGCAACTGTACAAGAATGGCAATTACAGTATATGTCAACTGGCTGGAGTCGTGTTATCGCTTTAATACTAAACAGAGATATCCAACCTACAATATACAACATATTTTGCTCTGAAGTCCCTCTCTGTAAACGAAGATAAATTCTGTTTATTTTCAAATTGAGACGTGGACTGTTTTCTCTTGTGTGATGTGTAACTTACCGTAACAATGTCTCTTGAAGGGATTGCAAGTGACTCTAGTGTTTCATCTGTTATACTCATAGGCAAGGAGTATTGTATTTTCTGTTTATAATTTTTCTGAAGCACTAGCAAAACAAACAAACAGACTTTATCTCATCTTTCCTCTGGAGAAATAAACAATAATAAATTCAGCATTGCTGTACAAGGAAGTCTGAACATTTGGGTAAACTTTCTCACTCTCATTTTTTTTTTTTTTTTTTGAAGAGAATTTCCACGTGTCAGATAGTGCAATACAATATGCAGCATTATTTTTTTTTAAATCAAGACATTCTTTGTCTGACATTAAAATAGTAAATTTCTACATATGTCATTTTATTTCGTAAGTTAGTGATTCCAAGATCTACTGATCTGTTAAGCGAAAAAGTAATAAAAATTGTGATGAGAATTACTTCAGTAAGAGTAATTTTATTTACACATTGCACACAAAGAAGGAACAGGTCTCGACCAAAGACGAGCAGCGACTGATAGTTTCTGTCCTTATCTGTTGTCTCTGTCTTCCACGTCTCGTGCACTGTGTGACAACGTTGTATTGCTGCTAACTCTAGATTGGCATAGGCCATATGCCTTCTTATTCTGAAACCGCTATAGCTGTTGGTTTCCTTTTGCTTACTATTTTATCCAAAACAGCTGTGCATTTATGTGATTTATGAAAATATGCAGGGATAGCCTGAAGATTAGAGAAGAAAATGCGCACATCTTTTACATATTTTGCTCTATTTTGCAGTACAAGATTTAGTCTATGAGCACGGCAATGTGTGAACAATGCTTGTGGAGCATGTTCTTTCACTAGTGCCTGAAGTCCTGAAATTTCATCAGCCATAATAATAGCTCCATCACAGCATTGACCAATCAAATTTTCTTTAATATCAAAATCCTTGAGAACTTCAACTAATACAGTGCATAATTCTATGGCAGTTCTGCTAGTGCTAACATTGTAGAAGCCTAGAAATCAATCTTGAGTCATTCCGAACTAATCTACATACTTCTCAATAATTGAATATTGAGAGACTTCTGTTATATCAGTTTGTCATCACGCTGCACTAAAAAAAAAGGGGCCTCCTTAATTTCATTTTTTATTTTAGCATACAATCAATAAGGTCATTTTGAATGGTTTTGGATAGCCCTGTGAATATTTTTTTTTAGTTCCAATGCTGACATAAATCTTCGTCGTAATGGAAAATGCGAGTTACAATTTCTATATCATTCCCACGATTCAATGAGAGCTCGCTTTCATCATGTCCCTGAAAACTTAACTCTTGCTTACATAACAATACTGTTACATCAGTCAGCTGTCTCATAATTTGTCGGTTTTTTTCTACTTTATTGTTACATTGTTGTCATGCAACCCTCTGTTGTTCAGACAACATTTCCGAAATTGGATTCAAATTCTTTTCAAGTCTCTTTAGATTTACTGAGTTACTGATATGATCTTTTGAAATTTCATGTTTGTGAATGACTTTCGATAAATTTTTCATGTCAAAACAACCATCACGATTCCAAGTACCCTTTTTAGATGACAATAACAAACATGGGCAGCAGTACAGCCTAGCTTTAACTTCACTTCCTCTTAGCCATTTATGTGTTTCATACCATGAAGGTTTAAATTTTATTGCATCTTTAGCACTGACTTTAAGAAACAATAGAGCTTAATACAGGAGTGGGTCGTCCATTGGCCAAAATACTTCTCTTTTCAGTGTCATTCTGATGCGAAAAGGAACAATGTAACAGTTCACTTATTATATCAGTCATTATAATATAATAATATTATCACTGTAGGGAAGCATGGGGTACAGTGTAACAAAAAAAATATTTTTCAATATTGTGGAAAACATTTTAATCATACATAAATTCATTTTATATGTACTTCTTTCTACATCTTTTGAGAACAATTTGAAACAAAGAAACTTTTAGAATTTTTAGAGACAAGTCATATATTTGAATTTAATTAGCATCAGGCAGAATGTTACAGTGTGCCCCAGCATGGGGTACAGTGTAACATAGCTTGGGGTACAGTGTAACGTTACTTTTTTGTGTCATATATTTTGATACAAAAGAATACAACATGAAATCAAATATTGAAACTTGTGCAATTTCATGCATTCAAACACATACATATACAAGATCACACTTCTCTCAGCGAATGTTATAGTTACTTAGGTTCACTTCAAATGTCATGCAAGCATCAGGCAGAATGTTACAGTGTGCCCCAGCATGGGGTACAGTGTAACATAGCTTGGGGTACAGTGTAACGTTACTTTTTGTGTCATATATTTTGATACAAAAGAATACAACATGAAATCAAATATTGAAACTTGTGCAATTTCATGCATTCAAACACATACATATACAAGATCACACTTCTCTCAGCGAATGTTATAGTTACTTAGGTTCACTTCAAATGTCATGCAAGCATTGCGTCGTTTGGTTTTTGCTAAGTAAGTAAGTTGTGGTAAAATCATTACAATATCACATTCAGGTACAGATGCAATATCTGGCTCTTGAGGAAAAAGAAAGTCATTTGTATTATTCAATCCTTTCCTAAGGAATGTCACCTCATAGTCACCATCAGCATCTTTACCCTTTTCTATCTGTGAATCTTACTAAAACATAATCTCCCTCGAAGGGTGCAGGCTTTTCTGTCCAGTTCGACGACTCATCTTCAATCCAATCTTCATCATCTGAAGAAGCAAGTGGTACTACTGTATCTTCATTCTCTCTTTCACTCTCAAAGAGTTTCTTTGGCACTCTTTTCTTTCGCTCTTTTTTTTTTCCCCCTCTCTCTGTAGCGATCGTTCTCTGAATGCCTCTCTCACTGGCGTGTCTGTAGCTACACAACTCTTTCCCCTCTTCCTACCCTCTTTTGTTCCTTTTCTATTTTCAGCTTTGGGAAAGCCTCTGAAATTTTCGGGACCTACAAAGGTTGGTAATGGCATTGTGGGTGAGGTGACTCTTGATGCAGTTATTTCTGCTGTTTGACTGCTGGTGCCTTGTGTTGTCTCTGTTCCTTGGTAAGCATGTTCTTCAGCAACAAAAACTGAACCAATAGGAGGTGGAATGTCATCCTTTTCTAGAGTGCTGTCCATTACGAAGCTGCATAAAAAAATCATCCGTGAAAATTCGTCTGTCATAGGGAAATATCCCATATTTCTTGAAACCTGATATTATGTTAGCAGGTGTCATCGCATGCTGGAAAGCCATACCTCCACATCTTGCAACATGATATATGCTTACAGAAATACCTGGATGGTGCAGCATCCAGAAATCCACTGCAGCATTGTAAGAGCCTGGAAGGACTTGAATACACTGACATCCAGGGGTTGAATATGGTTGCTGCAGTGTGGTGGGATAGTTAACATGATGACACAATTCTCCTTAGCAATATCGAGTGCTTCTGTTGCTAGATGGCTCTCGTGATTGTCTAATGTTAATAGTGTTGGGTTTTCTTTCGATGATTGGATATATTTGACAAAGTGGCGAATGACATCTGAAAAAAGTTTTCCATTCATCCACCCAGATGGTGTGGCTAGTCCTAGGATGCCAGGAGGAGCCCCCGTAAGCATATGCTCCTTAAAATGTACCATGGGAAATATCATAACTGGGGGAATGGCAACACCAGATGCACTTATTATGCAACATGTTGTCACAAGTGTCCCTTTTTCTCCACTCGTAACTTTGTTTAACTGTTTGATTCCTCTTGGGGCAAACACATTTCTTGTGGTCTGAACTGTAGTTGTGGCAGTCTCATCCAAATTAAATATTCGGGTGCCATCCCTGTAAGCTGTGGTTCACTCCAAGACGACGTGTAGATTGTCGAAAAAAATTCCTACGTTATGTGGATTTGAACGAAGTTCCTCTCGTCAAACTACAGGCTTCTGGTAGATGGAGACTAATTGAATCGATTATTATTGAAAGGTCACATGTCCACTTTTTTGACAAATTGAGTTATGACCACCATTATATTCTTCTTAGTGTAGCGCACCGTTTGCTGAAGAAAAAGCACAAATTTGTGCACTCTACTGAATGTTACACTTTAAAGAAGTTTCTGTTTAGTATTGAAAGGGCATGTGTCCAGGACATGTGACCTATCAGTAACAAACTCTCTTCTTTTTCCATCATTCTTTGCATGATGTACAATATACAATCTTATGATTCCATTCTTTGTTTACAACAGTTACAAAATGGCAAGTAGTTGAATCATTAGGAAAAGAAGTGCCTAAAGGTCACAAAATATACTTTTAAATTTCACAGTATTCAGTGATGGTTTTTGATGCTGAGTCCCCAGGTAGGCCTGCAGTGGTTGCATATGAATATACTTATAGAATAATGACACACACATTCAAGTTACTGCATAGAACTAATGCGATGTATCCTAATGACTTGAAACTACTTTAAAGTAAATCATATTATGGAAAAGTTTCAATATATAAGAAGAAAATTGAAGATGTCAGCCAAGTTATGCAATATGTACTTCCTGAATATCTTCAATTTTATGAAGAAATTCCTCAGTAGCCGATAGAAGAAAAAAACAATGAAGATGACTGAAAACTTCAGAGGAAGTGTTTAATGATGAAACTTAAAAGCTTTTATGCTTTTAAATTGCTTTATTTCAGAAATAAGATATATTGCCATAGCGAAATAATGTTCTTAACAGTCACATTCTTAAATATTTGTTAGTCAATAATAGTTGAAACACATTTGAGAACATAAAAATTCATTTTATTGCGTTTTATTTATTGTTTATTATTGAAAGGGCACAAGTCCATCACAAATATTATTTTTTTACAGTTAAGTTTTAGTGATGTTACCATTAATTTATGCATGTACATGTAACTTTACACCTCTGTCGTCGAATAAAAAAATATCTGATTACACTACAAAGTATCGTTAGCAAAATAGACAGTTTTCTGCTTCTGTAAAATTGACAAAAGAGGACATGTGACCTTTCAGAAATAATCGGTTCAATTTGTGGATGTCGTTTTCTAAAATTGTACAACCACTCTTTGCCTGCTGTTTGGTTTCGAAACAATTTTCTGGCACTTCAACATTGTTGTGTTGGACTATTTGAAATGCCAATCGACAGGCTTCTATGATGTCCAAACCGGAACACATTTTCGCGCATATCAGTAGATAGGATTCCAGGGAAGCTTCCTGTTCATCAGTGAAAATTCGCCGGCAGTCATAGTTCAGGTACATACGGATATCTCCATTTTCATTTTTCTTCCTTTTTTTCACGTACCTGCACACAATTCATTTATATTAGCTAATAATGCTATGAATGGCTAATTTTATATAGTTTGCTCCAGCCATTTACAAAATATTTCATTGTAATATTACAACTTACAAATGGCTTTTAAGGAACCCGAAGGTTCATTGCCGCCCTCACATAAGCCCGCCATCGGTCCCTATCCTGTGCAAGATTAAGCCAGTCTCTATCATCATATCCCACCTCCCTCAAATCCATTTTAATATTATCCTCCCATCTACGTCTCGGCCTCCCTAAAGGTCTTTTTCCCTCCGGTCTCCCAACTAACACTCTATATGCATTTCTGGATTCGCCCATACGTGCTACATGCCCTGCCCATCTCAAACGTCTGGATTTCAAGTTCCTAATTATGTCAGGTGAAGAATACAATGTGTGCAGTTCTGTGTTGTGTAACTTTCTCCATTCTCCTGTAACTTCATCCCGCTTAGCCCCAAATATTTTCCTAAGCACCTTATTGTCAACCACCCTTAACCTATGTTCCTCTCTCAGAGTGAGAGTCCAAGTTTCACAGCCATATAGAAGAACCGGTAATATAACTGTTTTATAAATTCTAACTTTCAGATTTTTGGAGAGCAGACTGGATGATAAGAGCTTCTCAACCGAATAATAACACGCATTTCCCATATTTATTCTGCGTTTAATTTCCTCCCGAGTGTCATTTATATTTGTTACTGTTGCTCCAAGATATTTGAATTTTTCCACCTCTTCGAAGGATAAATCTCCAATATTTATATTTCCATTTCGTACAATATTCCCGTCACGAGACATAATCATATACTTTGTCTTTTCGGGATTTACTTCCAAACCGATCGCTTTACTTGCTTCAAGTAAAATTTCCGTGTTTTCCCTAACCGTTTGTGTATTTTCTCCTAACATATTCACGTCATCCGCATAGACAAGAAGCTGATGTAGCCCGTTCAATTCCAAACCCTGCCTGTTATCCTGAACTTTCCTAATGGCATATTCTATAGCGAAGTTAAAAAGTAAAGGTGATAGTGCATCTCCCTGCTTTAGCCCGCAGTGAATTGGAAAAGGATCAGATAGAAACTGACCTATACGGACTCTGCTGTATGTTTCACTGAGACACATTTTAATTAATCGAACTAGTTTCTTGGGAATACCAAATTCAATAAGAATATCATATAATACTTCCCTCTTAACCGAGTCATATGCCTTTTTGAAATCTATGAATAACTGATGTACTGTACCCTTATACTCCCATTTTTTCTCCATTATCTGCCGAATACAAAAAATCTGATCAATAGTCGATCTATTACGCCGAAAACCGCACTGATGATCCCCAATAATTTCATCTACGTACGGAGTTAATCTCCTCAAAAGAATATTGGACAAAATTTTGTACGACGTCAACAGAAGTGATATTCCTCGAAAGTTACCACAGTTGGTTTTGTCCCCCTTTTTAAAAATAGGTACAATTATGGACTCCTTCCATTGATCTGGTACAATTTCCTTTTCCCAAATAGCAAGTACAAGTTTATAAATTTCGCTATATAATGCACTTCCACCCTCTTGTATTAATTCTGCTGGAATCTGATCGATACCTGGAGACTTGTACTTTTTCAGATTTTCTATCGCAATTTCGACTTCTGAAAGCGTGGGTTCGGGTATAAATGGCTCAGCAGTTTGTATTTCAATTTCGTCCCGATCATTTCTATTTGGCCTATGTACATTTAGTAGTTGCGCAAAATAGTTTTTCCATCTGTTTAGGATTGATGGAGAGTCTGCAAGCAAGTCACCATTCTCATCCTTGATCACGTTTACCCTTGGCTGATATCCGTTCTTAAATTCCTTTATACCCTTATATAAATCTCGAATGTTTTTATTCTTACTATTTGTTTCTACCTCATTCAGTTTTTCCTTCAAGTAACCTCTCTTTTTATTCCTAAGTGTACGACTTGCTTCCCGTCTTTCATTGAAATAATTATCTCTCTTCTCCTCAACTGGATCCTGTAAGAATTTCAATTTTGCCTGTTTCCTTCTTTCTACTACCATGCAACAATCTTCATCAAACCACGGTTTCTTTTTCTTAGTTTCATAATAACCTATGCTCTGTTCAGCTGCAATTTTGATATTGTCTCGGATATTTTCCCACATGCTATTAACATCTAACTCTTTGTCAACTTCGTCGGAACTTGCTAATACGGCAAACCTATTTGAAATTTCGACCTGATAATGTTGCTTAGTTTCCTCGTCCTTTAATTTCAAAATATTGAATTTAGTAATATTAACTTGTTGCTCTACTCGCTTGGCTACTGATAATCTTTCTCTTAATTCTCCAATCACCAAATAATGGTCAGAATTACAGTCTGCACCCCTGAAAGTTCGAATATCTACTATACTAGTATGTCTCCGTTTATCTATCAAGATGTGATCAATTTGGTTGTGTGTCAATCCATCTGGAGAAGTCCAAGTATATTTATGTATATCCTTATGGGGGAATGTTGTACTTTTGACAATTAAATTTTTCGATGTGGCAAAGTTGACTAATCTAACTCCATTGTCACTACTAATTGCGTGTAGGCTCTCTTTTCCAATAGTTGGTCTAAAAATCTCCTCCCGTCCTACTTTAGCGTTGAAATCCCCCAATAAAATTTTCATGTGATATCTAGGGAACTGATCAAAAGTATGTTCCAATTCTTCATAGAAGCTATCCTTTATATAGTCGTCTTTCTCTTCTGTAGGGGCGTGAGCATTTATAACCATGATGTCGCACCATCTACCCTTAAGTACTAAATATGATAACCTGTCACTGATAAATTCGACCTTTTTTACTGCTGATTTTATTCTTTTATGTACAAAGAATCCTGTTCCTAATTGGTGATTATTGTTTCCTTCCCCATAATACAACAAGTAATCTCCTATTTGTGATATGCCATTCCCATCTAACCTAACCTCTTGTACTCCCACAAAGTCTATTCTATATCTAGCTAGTTCTTTTGCTACTAATGTTACCCCTCCTGTTCTATAAAGACTAGTTACGTTCCAAGTGCCAAATCTCAAAACCTTATTCCTTTGCTGTGGTCGTGCCAGAGAATCAGTCCTATTCCGAGGCTTACTGTAGGAATTCGTAACAAGCTGTTTTTTACGGTGATGGGTTGTTAGCCCTTCGCCCAACCCCCAAGCTGGAGGACCACCCCTTATCGGCTGTCCACGACTGCTTATTCAATATATTCGCAGCTACCCTCCATATCTGGAGGCCGTCTCCTCTATCCGCAACCTGAGGACGCGCCATGCCGTGGTGATAGGGACCCACCATACATGGTTTCATTGTAATATAGGACGATATAATAATTTATGTTGATTTATTTATTTATTTAATGCAGGGCTGTAGAGTGTATCTTTAGCTGTGATAATGGCATCATGCAATAGTGTGAGATAAGTAAACAAATATACAAACAAATAGTGAGAAGAGTACAAAAATAGTTCTGTGGTGTTTGGGTAAAGGGAGATAAGTCATAAAAAAAATGAATTCGGAGATAAATGAAAATTAAACTTGGAACCCTTATTACAAATAATTTTCTACACAAATAAAACACATCAACTGCTAGTATTCTTTGATTTTTGCACACTCACTTGTATAATTTAACTTGTGTGTTCATCTGGGAAACAAAATTCCACCTGGACAAAAAAATGACTTATACCCCTTTACCCGATCACCACAGAGTTCATCTCAGCAAGAATGATGGAATATATTTATATTTGGATGGCCATCTTTTCTCTTGCTTCCCAATACTTCTCTACCAGTGTAGTGGAGGACAATCCATTAGATGGTCTGAGTCCATTACGATGTTCTGGTTGCAGAGTGGGCAGTTAGGATTCTGGAGTAAACCAGTGCGGCATAGATGTTTACCCAAGCAATCATGTCCAGTTGCTAATCGGAGTTTGGCAACTGTTTCTCTCCTTAGCCAATCCGGTACCGAAGTTACATTGTCTTTCCATTCAGAGGTGCTTATGTTATCTTGCAGAGATTTTTTATAAGTGTCCTTTGCCTTCTGTCGTATGATAGTTGATGCTCAACTGTAGGGTACTTCACAAACATAGGGCAGGATTTTAGTGCCTTTTTTTTGCAAGAGAATCAGCTATTTCATTCCCGGGGATACCACAATGAGATGGTACCCACTGCAGGACCACTTTTTTGTTTTGCTTAGTAAGGTACCTAATTGTTTTCCTGTGTTCGTGTATATCAGGACAAGGTGGAGAGTTAGAGTTGTGCAATGGTAAACTCACCTCCTCGTGGTGCATCCTGGAAATGCAAAAAAGAGCGCCTGCAGGAAATGGCAACCAACAATATTTACGTTGATAAAGTGGCATAATTAACATTTCGAGCCTGAGCTGCCTAAGACTCATCCCTTGATTTATTACGAGCTCCACTGCTGCCCGCATATCTTCTTCAGCAAAATGGGCAATCATCTTTTCTTCTTTTCTTTCACACACCATTTTAGTTGATTCCCTAATATATATATATATATGAGTAATCTTTATCATTGAGACAATAGCGTTTTTGTTGTAATATAATAGAAGGAAAACATTGAAAAATCTCAATTAGGAAACTGGCTGAACCGGGAATCGAAATCAGGACCGCTGAGTGGTGACTTTTTCCATTGCTGGTTGTCACAATCAAAAAATTATGACACAACGTTTCGAAGGGTGGTTCTCCCTTCGTCTTCAGGTGGAAGGAATGAGAGAAAGGAAAAAACCTACTGTTGGGATCGTTACGTACAGCTATTCTGTATGACTGATCGATTGATTCTTCTTCTTCTTTTTTTTTTTTTTTTTACCTTGGGGATTTAGTGAAGTGAATTTTTAATGGCAGGCAGAGTAACTATCTCATGCCCCCATGTTTAGATTGCTACCAGTGCACTTCATTAGAACCAGGTACCCAGCTTCGAAGCCGTTAGCCCTGTGAACTTACAATATATTTATGTTCCCCTATTATCATAATTCAGCGTTGTTATCTAAGAAATTAGCAAGTTCTTTGTGATAGTAGAAGAGAAAGAGTGGGGGAGGGGAAGTGGTCCGTGGCCCATTTCTTTTAGGGCTCATCCCGACATTTGTCTATTGCTCAAGGGAAACCACGGAAAAACCTAGAGCAGGATGATATGTCGTGCTGACGACAAGCCAATTGGCTATAGTGGGGTTGGAATATGTTCAGGTGGGAGGTTTTATTTTAATCATGATTCAAAGTACAAATACATTAAAGGTACATAAAAATTGTTTGCAATAAGAACAATGCATCTATGCTGCCAATAACGAGATGACCCTGAAACAGAGAAATAACATTATTAGTGCATTAATAGACTTGTCTGTGTGTAGAGTCAAGTGGTTATTTAGTGTTCAAGTTGGTATTCGTCTTGTACGTTGTCGTTCCAAGCTAGAGGGTGGAGTACGCTCTTAGGTCTTTTATGTTTGTCTAATGCAGGGTTGTAATTTCCTAGTGAAGAAATTAGTGGGTTTGTGCTGCTGTACGACTTGGTGTACATGCAGAAGGCTTGATTTGAAATAAATTCTTGAATTGTCGGAATTTCTAGTTCTTCATGAATCAATCTAACAGGAGTTACTCTAGGAAGTCCTGTGATGAATCTTAAAATTTTGTTTTGGAAAACTTGTAATTTTTTACGGACTGTAATAGGTGCATGTCCCCAAGCAGGACAAGCATATAGTATTACTGACCTAATTAATGTTTTATACAAAGTTAGAGCTGTGTGTGTGTTTAGATGTCTGCTTTTATTTAATATTGGATAAAGCTCCACCATCCTAGCATTGGCAAGTCTGAGTTTTTGTAGTACGTGTTCAGAGAAAGTGAGCCATCTGTCTAGTGTTACTCCGAGATATTTTACTGAAGTTTTTCACTCGATTTGTGATCCATTTATGGCTAATTTTGTGTGATTTATGCCCGGTCTATTGAATTTATTTCTCCTGCTAAATAATATGGCTTGTGTTTTTGATATATTTAATTTAATTCTCCATCTGAGGAGCCATGGTTCAATGTCACGTAGGTGACCTTGTAGCCTATTTATGGCAACATTTGGCTTCCACGATGCCGTGAGAAATGCCGAATCGTCCGCGTATAGCGCTAGAATGCTATTGTTGAAATTTTGATGAAAAGGTAGGTCATTAATATAAATTTGGAAAAGTATCGGTGCCAGAATGCTGCCCTGAGGCACTCCAGCATTAATACCTCGCGACGTGGAGTGCACGTCATTCAGTTTAACCTGGAACGTTCTGCCCCGAATATAATTGTCCAACAGCTTCACTAGGCGGCAATTTAAATTGTTGTTAATTAATTTATGTATCAAGCCCGCATGTCAAACTCTGTCAAAAGCTTGTGTGCAATGTAGGAATATAGCCGCTACTGTTCGATTTAAATTAAATGCAGTGGTAATGAATTCCGTTGTGCGCAGCAATTGCTGTGTGCACGAATGACCTGAACGGAATCCAAACTGTTCGTTTCAGATTAGATCATTGTTTCCGATTTCGGATTTCAATCTTTTTTGTATGATCTTTTCCGCAATTTTACCTAGAAAATTTAGTAGACTAATGGGTCGATAATTACGTGGATCACATTTATTCTTTCCTGGCTTAGGAATTTGAATAATATGCGAGTGTTTTCAAATTTTAGGAAAATAGCCTATCCGAAAGATAGCGTTTATGATACTTGTAAGCAGTTTAAACGATTTTTGTGATAATTGTTTCAATACTTCAGCCTGTATGCCATCGGGGCCAGGGGCTTTTTTATTTGTCAAGTGTCTAACTTGCCATTTTATCTCGTGAACACTAGCAGGACGGATCAGTGGTGCGTCGTTATTGTTGAGGTCCACGTTTTGTAGGTACGTAGTTGTGTCTTGTGTTATTCTGTCATGTATTTGTCTGTCATATAAGTCACCGTGTGGATGGAAGGAGTTCTCGAGGACTTCCGCGAAAATAGTTGCCTTCTCCTCTGGACTATTGTACGTTGTCCCATTGTGCTGGATGGGAGGGATGTCAACTATATGGCTTAGTGAAAAACTTTGTAATTTTCCACACTTCGCTCATATTGTCGGTATCTAATTTACTAAGTTTTTGAGTCCAGGCTTGGATAATCTGATCGTTTATTTTCTGAGAAATTTCCTTTTTTAAACGATTTATCCTTGGTCTTAGGCGAGGGTCCCGCGTTCTTTGCCAGGCACGTCGACAGTCATTTCTTTCCCTTATTAATTTTAAAGTATCATATGGAAGTTCTAATTTCCCCGGAGTAATAGTTTTCGTTGCAATTACCGACATAGATTCCTGTATAGCATTCGTTAGCATTTTAGCAGCTTCTTCAATCTCAACAGATGATGTAGGAACCAAGTCATCTGTGAGAGCGTCCAACTTATCTCGAAAGAGTTCCCAGTCGGCTGCTTTGTAGAGTAGCACAGTTTTTGGAGGGGATAATTGTAGTTGCGCTGGAAATGTAATGATAACAGGTTTATGATCTGAATTTGCTAACGAGTCATGTACTGAAAGTTTGGTGTGAAAATTAATATTTTTGAGTAATGCAATATCTAAAATGTCTGGGTGATGGTTAGCATTGTCTGGGATGTGTGTGGGTATACTCGGGGCAGAAACAACATAGTCACTCCTAAGGGAGTGGCGATAAAGCTTATTGCCATCCGAGTTGCCCACACGACAGCCCTAGACTGTGTTTTGAGTTTAGGTCTCCGCCGACTACCATCTTTCGCCCAGTATCCATGAGGATGTCTAAGTCCCTAACCTTAAGTGAGTGGGGTGGACAATATACAGCTATAAACGTTACAGGTTCATTTAAGATCTGTAAATTTATAGCGGTGGCTTCCAATTTTTCTAGTTGAGGGAGCAGTTGCTCATAGTGAGGAATTCCTCTTTGAATTAGTATGGCAGTGCCCCCTCCCCTGACTGCCGCTTCCTGTCCCGGATCGATTGAACGATCCGTACGGTACACTTTGTAATTTGTAATTCTAAACTTATCGGACGGGCAGAGATGGGTTTCCGATATGAGCGCAATTTTTATATCTTTAGCTTCTAAATAATACCTAAGCTCGTTTTTATTTGCGCGTAGTCCTCGAACGTTCCATATTAGGACGCGGAAATCACCATGGCGATCTCCTCGCGTTCCTTCTTCCACCGGCAGGTCTACGTGGTCTCGTCGGTGTGGCTATAGCCCTTCTGTTCGTCTGGGCTGCTTGGAATAGGTAAGGATTTTCCCCCACATACGCGCTCATTTGTTTCAATATCTGAAACATGAGAGACAGCGTAAACTGAGGGTCCCAAGTGGCTGCCTGCTGTTTGAAAGCATTCGCCCACTCTCGGTTTGTTTGAGGGAGGTTGGGGCGAGGTGCTGGCGGGGCGGTTGCAACCTGGCTAAAAGTCCGCCCGCTCTCATTGGGTCGCCTATAGTCAGTAGACGTACCCGGTTGAGAGGTGAGTATGAATACCTCTTTATCAGCAGATTTCTCTTTGGCTGCTGGTTCTGTGGCAGTAAGGGGAACTTTGCTAGTAGCAACATGTGCTACAGCGCGTTTCCCCTTCTTACCTTTGTTCCCGGCAACCTGCCATTCGCCTTCTGAGGGCGCTGCAGGAACGTGCCGAGAGGGAGCAGGTTCTGGTTCTGCGACCTGTGAGGGAAGCAGTACTGGAAAATTATCCAGGTTGTTAACTGGAGCAGGAGAGGGAGGGGGAAGTCGAGCAGTACCGGCAGTCTGACTCGTTATGCCAAGCCTTCTCTGGTGCAGATTTTTATAGGCTACATATTCCCTGCAACCTCTATATGTTGCAGGGTGTTCACCCTGACAGTTTACACACAAACGTGTGTAGTGCGCCGGCATCATGCACGCAGATGTTACGTGCTGTCCGGCGCATTTTCTGCACCGAGCTGGTGCTTTACACTGTCTAGCAGTGTGTCCGAATCTCCAGCAGTGAGTACACTGTGGAGGAGTGGGCCTCTGAAAATACTTTTCAACCCTTATAGTTGTGAACAGTAGGCTGGTTAGGTCGAGAATCGATCTCGCCTTCTCATTGTCAGTGAGATGTATCTGAAACATCCCGTTCGGGGCCTTACGGTAGTTGTCATACATGACAACTGTGTTCCGCACAGGAAAACCTAGCTGACTCAGTTCTTGTGTCACGGTGTTGGGGTTCGTCCTAGGATGAAGCCCCTTCACCACGGCCTTAATGACCTTCTCGTTTCTGGCTTCCACCAGATGGAAAGGTACATTGTTCTGCTCTAGGAATTTGATCATTGAAGCATAGTCACGTTGCGTGAAAGTCTTCACTCCGAATCCTGACATTAACCGCTTACAGCTAATGTCCATCGGATCATGCTCGTCCCGGTACGTCATGAGCATAGTGACCGGGTCACCATTGTAATCATTTGCGATGATTACAGGAGGAATATCATCCCTCCTCGTGGTCAGAAAGTCATTCGCAGCGACTTGGGGATTTACCGTCCCTGGCTGAGTGGGTGAGCGTGTTGCAGCTGCACCCGTCTCGTTGACTAGTACTGTAGATGGAGGCCGTATTTCAGGTCTCCTATCATTCACAGAAAGCTCTCCAGTACTGGAGGCTGTAGAGATGGAGGACACACTAGTCCTCCTTGCTCTCGGGGTCTCACCGCCCACCGAGGGCGAGGGTGGAGCCCCTATTGACGATTCGGAAGCTGCCGGTGAGGGCAGACTTTCCGAAGTCGGCAGTACTTGATGCCGGAGATGATCCCGGCGAATCAAGCTTCTGCCTCTGCTTCACCTTGACAGGAAGCTTTGTCTTTGTCTCTACTACAGCTCTGGACGATCTCGCCCTAGTCGCTGCGGGTGATGTCTTGAGTCCAATGCGGCCCTCCATCACAGTCTTCAACTTACGTGTGGTTCTCATTGTGATTTTTGTGATGCACAGGCTTACCTCCTGGCAGAGCACATGGTTTTGTTATAGGGATGTACTATGTAGTAGCCCTGAGAAGGGCAGACTACAGTAGCACTGCAGTTGCAACTGGCCCTCAGAAGGGCCAGCTGCGGACGATGCTCTTTTTGAAGTTGAGAGGGTGTTAGTCCCACACGTAAGTGAAGTAAAAAATTAGAAATCTATAGGGCGCACGCCCTGGTGCAGCTCAGCTGCTACCACTCAATCGGCCCAGCCGGGCAGTGAGTGGCAGCTGCTATCCTAACAAGTCCCCCAGTTAACACCGCTAGGTGGCCGGACTTGTTAGAACACCGGTGGGTAGGCACACCGTATAGTTCCCTTCTTCACGCTGAGCCTCCTGGCCCAGCTAGATTCCCAAAACTGCAAGGCCTCCTCTTCGTTGTCGCCGCTGTCCGCACCCAATAAGCAGCACCGAACCGAAGAACCGGCGAAGGCGGCAGAAGGTGCGAAGACGCTGAAGGCTGTGGACTAGTGGCTCTGCTCAGATCTGCTCTCTCTGAAGTCCAAACAGCAAGTCATCAATTGATTCCTGGCTTTGGTGGAGATTCTAATTAAGAAAAACCCGAAGTCATTAGCAGTATGTTGGCACTAAACCAAACGGAATAAAAAAAGATGGGCGTGAAGTGGCTAAAAAATTTATGAAAGAGACACAAAAGGAGGGGCCGGGGAACTAAAAAAATGAACAAATGTTATGATACCTCGATAGAAAATAAAAGAAGGTAAAAAAGGAAACAACTAGTAACAAGGACATGATAAAAAAACTACTACTGCCACCTAGCGGTAGCAGACATTACTACTAACTACTAAGCTGCAACACTAGGTTGCGTTGTCTAATGGTGGAGATGACCCCAGATGGTCTACGTAATGTTGGTGACAGCATTCTTCCCCTTGTATTGAATATTTCTGATGTCTTGTTCAACTATGGGTAACCAAATATCTGGAAGAATTAGACTAGGTTGACTAATGGCATTGTCCGAAAAACTCATATGTGCGGCTTCCTTACATTTCCTCTATGTCAGAACGCTCAGCTTGTAGGATTGAAGTATTTTCCCCACTTTATTTTGTGTCCGGATTCAAAAGCTGTGTTGTACTATTCTTGATTTATCTATTAAGTATTGTTTGAAGTTGTACTTACTTACTTACTTACAAATGGCTTTTAAGGAACCCGAAGGTTCATTGCCGCCCTCACATAAGCCCGCCAGCCGTCCCTATCCTGTGCAAGATTAATCCAGTCTCTATCATCATACCCCACCTCCCTCAGATCCATTTTAATATTATCCTCCCATCTACGTCTCGGCCTCCCTAAAGGTCTTTTTCCCTCCGGTCTCCCAACTAACACTCTATATGCATTTCTGGATTCGCCCATACGTGCTACATGCCCTGCCCATCTCAAACGTCTGGATTTCAAGTTCCTAATTATGTCAGGTGAAGAATACAATGTGTGCAGTTCTGTGTTGTGTAACTTTCTCCATTCTCCTGTAACTTCATCCCGCTTAGCCCCAAATATTTTCCTTAGCACCTTATTCTCAAACACCCTGAACCTATGTTCCTCTCTCAGAGTGAGAGTCCAAGTTTCACAACCATACAGAAGAACCGGTAATATAACTGTTTTATAAATTCTAACTTTCAGATTTTTCGACAGCAGACTGGATGATAAGAGCTTCTCAACCGAATAATAACACGCATTTCCCATATTTATTCTGCGTTTAATTTCCTCCCGAGTGTCATTTATATTTGTTACTGTTGCTCCAAGATATTTGAATTTTTCCACCTCTTCGAAGGATAAATCTCCAATTTTTATATTTCCATTTCGTACAATATTCTGGTCACGAGACATAATCATATACTTTGTCTTTTCGGGATTTACTTCCAAACCGATCGCTCTACTTGCTTCAAGTAAAATTTCCGTGTTTTCCCTAATCGTTTGTGTATTTTCTCCTAACATATTCACGTCATCCGCATAGACAAGAAGCTGATGTAACCCGTTCAATTCCAAACCCTGCCTGTTATCCTGAACTTTCCTAATGGCATATTCTAGAGCAAAGTTAAAAAGTAAAGGTGATAGTGCATCTCCTTGCTTTAGCCCGCAGTGAATTGGAAAAGCATCAGATAGAAACTGACCTATACGGACTCTGCTGTACGTTTCACTGAGACACATTTTAATTAATCGAACTAGTTTCTTGGGAATACCAAATTCAATAAGAATATCATATAATACTTCCCTCTTAACCGAGTCATAAGCCTTTTTGAAATCTATGAATAACTGATGTACTGTACCCTTATACTCCCATTTTTTCTCCATTATCTGTCGAATACAAAAAATCTGATCAATAGTCGATCTATTACGCCGAAAACCGCACTGATGATCCCCAATAATTTCATCTACGTACGGAGTTAATCTTCTCAAAAGAATATTGGACAAAATTTTGTACGATGTCAACAAAAGTGATATTCCTCGAAAGTTACCACAGTTGGTTTTGTCCCCCTTTTTAAAAATAGGTACAATTATGGACTCCTTCCATTGTTCTGGTACAATTTCCTTTTCCCAAATAGCAAGTACAAGTTTATAAATTTCGCTATATAATGCACTCCCACCCTCTTGTATTAATTCTGCTGGAATTTGATCGATACCTGGAGACTTGTACTTTTTCAGATTTTCTATCGCAATTTCGACTTCTGTAAGCGTGGGTTCGGGTATAAATGGCTCAGCAGTTTGTATTTCAATTTCGTCCCGATCATTTCTATTTGGCCTATGTACATTTAGTAGTTGCGCAAAATAGTTTTTCCATCTGTTTAGGATTGATGGAGAGTCTGCAAGCAAGTCACCATTCTCATCCTTGATAACGTTTACCCTTGGCTGATATCCGTTCTTAAATTCCTTTATACCCTTATATAAATCTCGAATGTTTTTATTCTTACTATTTGTTTCAACCTCATTCAGTTTTTCCTTCAAGTAACCTCTCTTTTTATTCCTAAGTGTACGACTTGCTTCCCGTCTTTCATTGAAATAATTATCTCTCTTCTCCTCAACTGGATCCTGTAAGAATTTCAATTTTGCCTGTTTCCTTCTTTCTACTACCATGCAACAATCTTCATCAAACCACGGTTTCTTTTTCTTAGTTTCATAATAACCTATGCTCTGCTCAGCTGCAATTTTGATACTATCTCTGATATTTTCCCACACGCTATTAACATCTAATTCTTTCTCAACTTCGTCGGAACTTTCTAAAGTGGCAAACCTATTCGAAATTTCGACCTGATAATTTTGCTTAGCTTCCTCGTCCTTTAATTTCAAAATATTGAATTTAGTAATATTAACTTGTTGCTCTACTCGCTTGGCTACTGATAATCTTTCTCTTAATTCTCCAATCACCAAATAATGGTCAGAATTACAGTCTGCACCCCTGAAAGTTCGAATATCTACTATACTAGTATGTCTCCGTTTATCTATCAAGATGTGATCTATTTGGTTGTGTGTCAATCCATCTGGAGAAGTCCAAGTATATTTATGTATATCCTTATGGGGGAATGTTGTACTTTTGACAATTAAATTTTTCGATGTGGCAAAGTTGACTAATCTAACTCCATTGTCACTACTAATTGCGTGTAGGCTCTCTTTTCCAATAGTTGGTCTAAAAATATCCTCCCGTCCTACTTTAGCATTGAAATCCCTCAATAAAATTTTCATGTGATATCTAGGGAACTGATCAAAAGTATGTTCCAATTCCTCATAGAAGCTATTCTTTATATGGTCGTCTTTCTCTTCTGTAGGGGCGTGAGCATTTATAACTATGATGTCGCACCATCTACCCTTAAGTACTAAATATGATAACCTGTCACTGATAAATTCGACCTTTTTTACTGCTGATTTTATTCTTTTATGAACAAAGAATCCTGTTCCTAATTGGTGATTATTGTTTCCTTCCCCATAATACAACAAGTAATCTCCTATTTGTGATATGCCATTCCCATCTAACCTAACCTCTTGTACTCCTACGAAGTCTATTCTATATCTAGCTAGTTCTTTTGCTACTAATGTTACCCCTCCTGTTCTATAAAGACTAGTTACGTTCCAAGTGCCAAATCTCAAATCCTTATTCCTTTGCTGTGGTCGTGCCAGAGAATCAGTCCTATTCCGAGGCTTATTATAGGGATACGTAACAAGCTGTTTTTTACGGTGATGGGTTGTTAGCCCTTCGCCCAACCCCCAAGCTGGAGGACCACCCCTTATCGGCTGTCCACGACTGCTTATTCAATATATTCACAGCTACCCTCCATATCTGGAGGCCGTCTCCTCTATCCGCAACCTGAGGACGCGCCATGCCGTGGTGATAGGGACCCACAATACATGGGAAGTTGTACTTATGCTCTTTAATTCTTGTGGACAGAGGTCTGCTCGTTTCACCTATATACACGCAATCGCATTCACACGGAATGTTATAAATGCAGTCTCTGGTATCCATGTAATTAGGTTTGGGTTTGTTGTTGGACAGGATTCGGCTGAGTGTACTCTCTGATTTGAAGACCGCTCTGATGTTATATTTCTTGGAGATTTTCTTCAATTTTTTGGAGGTGCCTTTTACATATGGGTTAACTATGGTACTCAGGGGGTCAGGGAGAGGATCGTTCTTGTTTTTTTGGTTATAATTTATGGCCTTTCTTTTATGAATTCTTGGGGATAACCGTTCGTTGCAAAAATATTAGTGAGTGATTGTACTTCATTTTGAAGGTCGGATTCTTTACTACAGATGTAGTTAGCCCTGTTGAGGAGAGTAGATATAATGCCTCTCTTTACATGTGTGGGATGGTTGGACTGGAAATGAAGATACCTCCCCATATGTGTGGATTTCCGGTAGACTGTGGTTACCAGTTTGTCTTGGTCCCTCGTGACTAATACATCTAGAAATGGCAGACAATTGTCTTCTTCCAATTCCATCGTGAACTGGATAGATGGGCGGAGTGAGTTGAGATGTATTAAGAAGCCATCTAATAATTGGGGACTATGAGGCCATACTATGAATGTATCATCTACATAACAGAGCCACAGAGTAGGTTTATGGCTGGCAGTAGATAAGGCCATTTCCTCGAAATATTCCATGTAGATGTTGCTGATGAGCGGGGAAAGGAGGGAACCCATCGCCATGCCTTCATTCTGTTGGAAGAGCCTGTTGTTAAAAACAAAATAAGTCGTCTTAAGACAAATATCCAACTAATAATTTATAATGATTTGTACACTTCTGCTCATCATCAGTTCAATGCTGTACCTTGGGTCGACCCAAGGTACAACGCTTCAAGTGGACCGAGGTACAACTACTGCTCATTGTGAACTGAACATCATGTTTCAAAAGTTAAGTTATATTCTAACAATAACCTAATATACCATTCGAACAAGAAAGAAACAAAGATCTTACCTTACTATTGGAATTGTCTTGAATTATAACACAGCCCCGTAACAAAAATAAAGAACACACTACAAACAAAATACTATCTGAGATCAAAAACAAATTTCTTCACAAAGAAAGCAAACCACTGTATCTGAAGATCACCAAGCTTTGTGAGAAGACTCTTGTGAACAAATATGTAACTTGATTGTGATACTTCATTTTTCAAAACACAGATGGCAGAGAAATGATGAATGACCCAAGGTACAACACCTTCCCCTACCCTTGTCGGATAAATCGAATTGCCAGTAGTAAACAACATCCAACTAACACTAAAAAAGACCCATTCATAGTTAATTGAAGTATTTCTAAGAAGCTAGACAAGAGTATATAATTATCTTAATAAATTTAATACTGTATAAATGATATTTTTATTAATTTGATTTTGTTATTAATAAATACGCACATTTAGGTTTTTCCAAATGTGTTGGGGTAGGCTTAGCCTACCCTGAGGAGCCGCCCCTGATGGGGAGTCATGATATATATTGTACAAATGATATAAATTATAACTTATAGTCCGTACCAAATAACTGTAATTTTAAAATAAATTGAGAACGAAAATTATGATTTCTTGTGAACAAAACACTAAAAATTGAAATAAAAATAGAAAACAAAATTAAAATTAGTTACACATATCTGTCCATTGTTCATTCACAATCTTTGCACAACACTTCAATATGTTGAAGACAGAAAAACTTGTTGCATTTTTATAGTTGTACTTAGTTTTTCTATTTTGGTTGAGGTGTATACATGGCATCTTCTGATTGAATTTTTAATTAGCAGCATTCCTCTCCCATAGATGTCTTGGAATGTTGGTCATAATGGCACTGTTAGCAAGATGATTTTGTACAAGTCCCATTCCCACCTTTGTGAGAAATGTTCTTCGCATGATGTTTTGCATTGGTGCATTCTGGCTGAATACAACTTGGTTATTGATACCTGCAATGTTTATGATGGCATAGAAGAGTACCATAGGCCAACACCATGTATTTCTTGCCACATAGTAATTAATACATAGTTGATCCACGATGTTGACGCCTCCTTTGATTTTGTTGTAATCCAGAATTATACAATTCTCAAAAAATTATTGCATATTGCTGTAATTGCTAACAAAATTGTTACATTTTTTTTTTTCCAAAGATTAGCAGTGTAAACAGTATAGAGCTGCTTTTTAGTCATGAGAAAAAGGAAGCAAACATTAATTTATACAAAAATAATAAAATTTCCTTTGAGAGTTGAAACACTGGTTCCTGTTAAACACACTCCAGGAACTTATTGGTCCTCCTCGTATTTGCGGGCACCTCTATACATGATGTGGCATGCTTTCAGTTAACCTGTCCAACACTTCTTGTGGATTATTGTCACATTCCTCAACACCGGCCTGGGAGACATCTTGTAAAGTCTGTGGTGGGTTTGGATGGTTGTAGACGGCTCTCTTCAAGATGGCTCAGACATTTTCAATGCAGTCCAGGTCTGGGGAATAGGGAGGCCATTCCATTCGACTGATTCTGTGTTGCTCCAGGAACTTGTTCACAATGTGATGTCTATGAGATCGTGTGTTATCATCCATCAGTGTGAATTTCTCTCCATAATGCTGTGGGGTGAGTTTTGTGTTGGGAATAGCTAAACTTCGCTAATAAATAATGAGGCCAAGGAATCCATAGTGGGTAATTAATGAATGAATGAATTTAGCCTATAACATCCCTTGAGGGCTAAGGCCTCCCACCGGTAGGTGGGGTAGCTTTACGAGCACTCACTAGGCTAGCTATTCCTAGAGAGTGTTTGTTGCTCTGGGGTATTTCACAGGTTTGTTGCTATTCCGACTACAGTGTATTCACTGAACATTTTGTGTGTGATTGGTATGTTTTCTTTTCACTTCACTTTTGCACTTGCACTTATATTGCACTATATTGCACTTTCACTGATCACTGTTGGTTCTGTTGTTGCGTCTGTATTTGCTGCTCGCTTCGGTTCTGGCGCTTCCTCTGTATTTCTGCATTTACATTTATGCTGTGCTTCTCCTATTGCTGTCGTCCCGGTGCCTGTTGTTTCCACTCTCCTCTGTTCCTTGCTAGTCTCGTCCATTGGTGACCAGCTCGTTTAACAAATGAGTCCGCCCATCTGGTCTTCTGCCTCCCGACGCACCTTTTGCCAGTCCTGGGGTCCCACATGGTTGCTCTGTATGTCCATTTGGTACTCTGCATCCTCGCCACGTGGCCTCCCCATTGCCATTTGAGCCCTTCTGCTATGTCGATCGCGTCCTTCAAACCTGTGGTTCTATGTATGTCTTCATTCCGGATCTTGTCCCTTAGAGATACTCGCAATATCATCCTCTCCATTTTTCTCTGGCATACTTGGATCATGTGCTTTGTCTTCCCATTTAATGACTAGGTTTGGCTGCCGTATGTCAGTACCGGTAACACACATTTTTCTAGCACTTCCACTTTTGTACTCGTTTTCAGGGTTGCATCTTTCAGAATGAAGTTGAGGCTCCAGAATTTCTTCCAGGCTTGTCCAATTCTTCTTTTTACCTCTTTCTCTATGTTGTAGTGGAATGCTAGGTTTTGTCCCAGGTAAACATATTCCGGTACATATTCTATTGGTGTCCTGTTGATGTTTATTGGTAATTCTGTGTCATTGGTCATTACTTATGTCTTTTTGGGGTTCATTTGCAGGCCCGCTTCCGCGCTCGTTTTTTCCAGGTCTATTAACATTTGTTCTAACTTCTCTGCCGACCTTGCCACCAGCACAATGTCGTCCGCGAAGCGTAGGTGGGTGAGGTTTACTCTGTTAATGTTTATTCCATGCTCAGTGTCCCAGTTCAGTTTGCGTATTTGGCTTTTCAGTAGAGCTGTGAAGAGCTTTGGCTATAGGGTGTCCCCCTGTTTGACTCCTCTTCCTAGTGCAAAGGGTTCTCCCTCCTTGTTCTGTCAGTGCTTTCCAGACGAATTCATGCTCTACTGAGTCAAATGCCTTAGTGAAATCGACGAAGGCTATGAAGATCCCTATGTTGTACTCTTGCGTTTTTTTTTTTTCAAAAAATTGGTTCATGACTTGTAGGTGGTCCGTTGTACTGTACCCCAATCGAAATCCAGCTTGTTCTTCTGGCTGCTGTTCGTCCAGTGCTCTTGTTAGTCTTTTCGTTATGATTTTCATGAAGAGTTTGTATATATTTGGCATTAAGCTGATCGGTCTGTAGTTGTTGATGTCATCCTTGGTGGAAAATACAAATAAAAATACACAAACTGAAGCCAAGTTTTAAGCCATAAACATAAATAATCTACACGCTTAGTGCACTAGATAACAAATTACAATCATAATTAACAAGTCTGGAAATGGTACTTCATGTAACTCTTACAACCTTTTGAAGAGAGTGCCCTAATAAAATCCTGGAAAACCCATACCTAAATTATACCCATAATCTAAATCAGTTAACACAAATACCCCGAACCCAACTCTGAACAAATAACAAGCTAACCATAAAAGATAAATTACACAGTATCAAGCTAATAATCTAACCAATAAAAAGACTAACCTGAATTAACCAGACCAGTGCAGTAGTCCTGGATATGGGAGAGAACCCGACTGCAAACTCACAAATACACCATTAAAATATGAACTTGTTCGTCACTCGAGTAAAAGTTCATGCGTTGGGGTCACACAGTCCAGTTACCTCAGTCCATCACTTACAGACAGGATAATTGAGTAGCAGATATTACGGCATGAGGATGTTAATTGCCAGTTCTAGTAGATCGAAGATAATGCTGGAATAAGCCGGCCAGCTCCAAACAATCACCAGCACCAGGAAATAACTCCTTGGTTTGCAGAAGTCGGTCAACCATATGGAAGACTGAATATCCTTATGGAGTTTGGTGGCGTGCAACACAGACACACCGTGTGTGTCCATTGCCCGATGTAATCAGCCACCAGCTGCCGAGACGTGTGCAATCAGGCTCAGCAGGTAACAAGGCGCCTCATACGCGTGGAACTGCGGGCACTCCCCAGCTAAGGTCCTCTCGCCATTGTAGTATTCCAGAGACTCCGAAACAACTCCTCACTTCGCAGTCTGTACCTCCGGGAGCAAACAACCTGGAAGTCAAGAGTCGTTATTTTACGAATCAGCCAATGAGACTGTATCTCTCAGAGTAACAAGCAAAAACAAATATGATTGGTAGAAAAAAGGAAATGAAACCACCCTATTAAGAAAAAAAGAAAAATAAAAGAAAGAATAAAACACTCTCTGATAACATATAACAGAACTACCAACAAATAATCTAAGAGTATATTTAAAGTACAAAACTGTGGGAAAGATGTTGGGGGAAGGCAAAAAAAAAGAATAAAAGTGGTGTCCAACACCACAATGCTCAGCAATTGGAGTTACAATGAGTTCTGGGATGTCATCTGAATACTTCTGACCAGTCAATGTCCCTCGAACTGGCACAAGGGATATCCTGCGTCCATACATTATTCCCCCCCAAAACATGACATATCCTTCTTGTTGATAGCGGCATTCTCTGATGATGTCATTGTTTTCAGGATGGAGACTGACATGAGTCTCATCACAAAAGAGAGTTCTGGCCTATTGTTGCCTCGTCCATAAAGAGTGGTTCCTTTGCAGGCAACATGAGCCCTCTTCCTGGTTCGATTTAGAGGAGTTACCTTAAGAGGTCTTCTGACACATAATCCAATCTCATGAAGTCTATTTCGGACCATTTGGGTTGAAACCAAGTCCCCACACTGCCGGCTGCGCAGAAGATACGACTGGACCCAAATTGAAGCGATCGCTCGCCGCCATCTTGGGGCCGTGACGATAGCGGACGGAAAGCAATGCTGATAGAACGCAATCGTAAAACAAGCTAAGATTTATTACTATACAACATAAAAACAACCAAACATGAGCCTAAGAGTAACAAGGATAAAGACAAATATAAATAGTAAAACGTAATTACCTGCATTCTTGTGGTATAACATCAAATAATCAAAGATATTAATCCTGCAACTGTCAGTCAATAATCTTCGTCATCTTTATGACTTGGGCGTATTTCTATTTACATAATTCATCATATCCGTAGAATGGGCTTCCTGAAATATATTTCAATAACCAAGTGAGAACATTAACTTAATCTTGTACATTGTGTGCATCTTGTGGTCGTGAAAATAGCGGACGAAAAGTAATGCTGATAGAACGCAACCGCAAAAGACACTAAGATTTATTACTACATTATAAAAAAAACAACCAAATATCAGCTAAAAGAGTAACAAGGATAAAAACAAATATAAACAGTGAAACATAATCACCTGCATTCCTGTAGTAGTCTACAACAGCAAGTAATTGGAGAAACTGGAACTGTCAGTCAGTAATCGTCATCTTTGTGAACAACAAATATTAAGCTGTTATGCTAAAGCTGTGAATTAAAAATTCTTGTCTTCGTGAATAGGCCTATTCATATTTACGCAATTCATCAAATCTGTACCGATGGAGTTCCTGAAATATTTCATTAATCGAGTTAGGACATTAACTTAATCTTGCACACTGTGTGCATTTTGCTTAGGCCTAATAATAAATATTTTAATAAGCAAGGAAATGCATCAACTGTTATTATTAAATCGAATATGTGCAAGAATGTCAAAATATTGTAACTAGGCCATATCTAGATAATATGAAAATATTTAATCAGATTTATTTTGCACTCACTATTGATTCATAAATAAAATTGATTTAGTATGCAGTTGTATGCAGCACAAGAGCACACGATGGTTTCACTTATAACATGATTAAAATACTATATAAACACTAAATGTATAGGCCTCATATGTAGCACAATAGTAGACCTACACTGTGCGATTCATTTAAACTATATAAACACTATATACACACACACACTATTGATAAAATTAATACGCACTTACTCCTAACACATTCAATAATACTGAATAACCTTCTATGTTATTTCAAATTAAGCGGAATTGTGATGTAAACATATTGTAGTCACATGACTCTCTGCCCCAAGATGGAGATGCACGAAAGTGTTCAATTTTTGGTCGAGGAACAGCGCTCGTAGTGAGTCTAGGTTAAACTATAAAACGTCTTTGGTTGAAACTTGTACCCCTGTAGCTGTCCATAGTCCTTGCCACAAATGATGGCATTGTGAATAGTTTTTCCACATGTTGTAATGTGCAGATATCTGTCTTGTGTAGCAGTTGTTTTCCTTCTGCGGCCTTTGCCGGGTCTATCTGCAAGAGATCCTGTCTCCAGAAACTTGTGCCATATTTTTGAGACATCGCTTTGACCCACATGCAGAAGTGCAGCTATGTCGATGTGTCACAGTCCCTGCTGCATTAAAGTGACCATTCTTAGTCTGTTATCATGCGAAATTGTTGTTCTAGCCATTCTGAAAGGAAACAAACCATAAACTGACACAGACTGCACGTATTGTTTACTGACATTTGATGTTCAACTTGAATGGGAAGCATACTGCACTCTATTGGTACAAAAATAAACTGTCATTACATTCACAACACAACAATGTATTTATCAGACATATATATCTTAGTAACTTTATCTTATGTCTATGATTCAGCAATATGCAATAATTTTTTGAGCACTCTATCTAGTTTTCCTGTTTCTTCTCAATGATGTCATCATCATGCATCAAAGATATCAACACGACATTCTTCCCTTTAGATGGAATATATGAAAGAAGAGTATAATCAAGATGAAATGCAAAAATAGTGAAGGGAGTAGGCCTTGATTGTCCCTGAACGAATGGAAGTGGTAACTGGAATTTGTTTTTTCATATAATGCCTAGAAGAGTCAGTTTATGATCTTCTTGCAGCCTTTCACACAGATCAACACCTTGTGAACCAGTTGTCTGTTGTAACATTATGGTTCATTCCAGAAATAGGCTGTATCGATCTTTGTACACTTAACGGCAAAAAGAAAGGGCCGACTCTTGGTCGATAGAAATGCTAAGTTCTATCATGCAGTTCACTCGTGTAAACGCAATGCAATGAAAAGAATTGGTGTGGTGTCTCTTCATTGAAAGTCATCTATCTACAATATAGTTAACCTTACGAGCTGTGTGTGGCCCAGTGGTAAGATGTTGACTTCCGTACCAGAGGTTTTGAGTTTGTCTCCCGGTATGGTAAAATTATTATTAGTTTTTTTTTTTTTTTTTTTCAATTAACTTATTAGTTTAAATGTGAAATGACATTTGTTCTTAAACTTCGTTATGCCTGCCTTGTAAAAATATTATTGGCCATCACCTGTGGGCTGTTAATAGGCGAGACCTCGTCTGTATATACTAAAAATACTTGTTTCACATCCTAAAAAATCGGACGCATATCAAACATAAATAAGTAATTAAATAAACAAACAATTTGTTAATATATTAACAAAATAGGCCTGTGGTGGGGACTAGGATCTCGTCCACAAACCATCTGCGTCAACAACTGCCCTCATTCTGCGTGGCATGAAGTCGACAAGATTATGGAACAGGTCTATATTCATGGCCACCTCTTCCCACACATCTAGAAGTCTGTCCTACAATTCGTCAGCTGTCTGAACAGGTGGTTTTTCTGTCCAATTAGAGCATAGGATCCATTTGACTGTAGACCACAAATTTTCAATCGAATTCATATCTGGTGATTTTGGAAGCCAGTCGACCAGGTTGACATCAGGCCTCGTAAACCATCTTTGAATCCGGTTGGCTGTGTATACTGGTTGATTATCCTGCTGGAAGAAAAGTTCCTTCTGGATATCATTCTCGGGCAAAAGGGATCATTACATTTGCCAAAATGTGTTTGTAGACTTCTGCCTTAAACTAATTGTGGATGTGATCCAGAAGTCCTACCCCATCCTATGACATCCACCCCCAATACGCGATGCTCACGCGACCTGACCTGTTAATTCGTCCCACAAAGCATTCATTGTATCAGTGGCCATCTGTACAATAAACTAGGCAGGACCATTGTTGCTACTGGAGACAATTACCTCGTCAGAGAAAATTACATTTCTCCAATCAGAATCCTGTCAGAGGGTAGCATACGCTAGATGGTCCATGGCATCCTCCATTGTCAAATGTTCTCTCCTCACAGCTCGATGACACCGTATGCCACGCTCTCTATTGTCTCTCTGCCATCTTCAAGCGTAATGACAAGACAGAACATTTTATTAACAGACAGGAGTATTACTTGGAAGAGAGAGGGAGGTTTATTATTTGAGTTTGGGCATATTCTGAGAGATGTCACCACATAACAGTGACGAAGTGTGAGGTCAAGAGCAAGGCATGCACTAATCAATTACCATAATTTCTCTTTGAAGGGGTGGGACATTATTATTATTATTATTATTATTATTATTATTATTATTATTATTATTGTTATTATTATGTATTAGTTATTTAAAAGTAATTTCTGTTTTGTATAATAGAAGAAAAGTTATTTATTTTCCTTACTCACCGCTCTGTTTATATATGAAATCCAGCCGCTGCTCCTTCTTGACGAATTCCTCAATAACTGCATCATAAAAAGTTGAAGTTGAGATTGTCTTAATTGATATTAACATCTCCTTTTCGATGGAGATGACGGCAAGTCCACTCAACGGTCTTCACTCATCGTACTGCGGGCATAGGTTTTGATACGTTTCTATGTGGAAAACGATCGTTCTACCCCAGCTGTTGTTATAATAATAATAATAATAATGGTTTATTTTAACTGGCAGAGTTAAGGCCATTCGGCCTTCTCTTTCACTCAACCAGTATAATAGAAAATTACTACATTGCTATGAATATAACATAATTAATACAATACAATATAATACATAATTAATATAATACAATGGCAATTCTTTTTATCTTCATAACACAAATAAAATAATTAAATAATAATAATAATAATAATAATAATAATAATAATAGTCATACCTAAATTAAATTAAATTAAATTAAATTATTAAACTCGATCACAATTATAACTTCAGTTTGACTGCACCCGTAAGAAATCGTTTAGCCTTTTCTTGAAAGTGGTTATTGTCTGGCAGCCCATAATCTTCTGAGGTAGAGAATTCCATTCACGGGGGACTGAGACAGTAAAAGAGGATGAATAGTGGGTTGTTCTATGGGCAGGAATTGCTAGGATTTGGCTCTCCTGTGACCTGGTGTTTAGATTGTGATTGGAGGATAAGTAATTAAACCGTGAACGAAGATAATTTGGAATAGAAGTATGGAGAACTCGAAACAGAAGAGACAGTGAATGAAGTGTTCTTCGGTTATTAAGTTGCAGCCAGGATAAAGATTTGAAAGAGGGTGTAATATGGTCAAATTTGTGAGCATTGCTGATGAATCTGACACACATATTGTGCACATGCTGCAGCTTGTTCGAAAGTTCAGTTGTCAAGTCTGTAAGTATTACGTCGCAATAGTCAAACAATGGTAGTACGAGGGTTTGCACTAAAGTCTGTTTTAATTCTGGTGGGAGGAAGTTTCTGAATGGGTTAAGAGAATGCATGGTATAGCACACTCTCTTGGATATTTCCTTTATTTGGCATTCCCAATTTAAATTTTCGTCCAAGAAAATGCTGAGGTTTCTGACGACGGAATGGTACGGAATAGCAGCATTATTTACTTTAATAATTGGGATATGTCTGTTGTTCATTGTGTTCAGTATCTCTTATGTCCAATTATTATAGCTTGTGACTTACTAGCATTTAACCTTAAATCCGAACTTATTCGCCCATGAAGAAACTTGATTCAAGTCATGATTAAGTTTGTCAATAATTGCATCGATTTCGTCTGGTCGGGAGTGCATATAGAGTTGTAAGTCGTCTGCGTAAATGTGATACTTGCAGTAATGTAAGTTTGTAGTCACGTCATTAATATAAATGGAGAAAAGCAGTGCTCCAAGCATGGTACTTTGAGGTTCTCCTACTTTCGTGTTACAGGAATGGTAAGAATGAGATTGCACGATTTATACAATTCGGGCAACACTTCTTGGAATCCATTTGAAGTTATATGTTCTAGAATTTCGCGGATACTTTTCATGTTCTGAAATGTAGGTTTCTTAAAGATGACATGACATTCACTTCGAAGAGAAACTGTCAAAATAGCTCCCTTATGTTTCTTGAAGGCTGGTTAAAGCAGACGTGGGAAACTCATTTTTGTATTACAAGAACTTCGAAGAATCAAGAAGTTCAATGAATTTTAGCGACGCAATATTTTCAAACCGAGTGTTCATTTGCATGATAATGTTGTCAAGAATTTCGACATAGAGTACGGAAAGAAAATGTTGGATCTGCTGGGGTGTCAAGAACAACTGTCCTTTTATTTTCTAGGCGGCTGCAGTGGACCAGCCATCACAACACTGCGATTATAGCAATCGTCGAAATTATTTCTCATCTCTGACAACAGTTTACTCATTCCCATCACTTCCTTAGAGCAAAACTCAATGTCCATGTGTTTAGTTTGGAGTATCTTATAAAGGTGCTCCGTAAGATCAAAAATGTCGGAAAAAACTGTGAGAAAAAAACAGTTTGTGAAATCCTCTTAAAAAAAGCAAGGAAACCCTTGGATGCAGCAACAGAATCACTAACCCAACAAGTTGGATTTTCTAGAATTGAATTAAAAACTGCAATGAAACTCATGGTCGCTTTTGATTTCCTTGATCAATCTTTCATTATAGTTCTAACAAGTTGGTGCTACTTTGGGTAAACGACAGCTGGCAATTTCGTCCAGCAACTGGGTTCTTTTAGTAGAATGTGAAAAGAAAGACAGACTGCTAAGGGTACTGAAAAATATTTTACACTCTTTTATGTAGTCAACAGATTGAGTGTTTTATGTAGTCAACAGATTGAGTGAGAACTAGATTAAGCCTATGGGCTAGGTAATGGACAAAGAGGACATTTGGAAAAGACTGTCTAACCAACGCTTGTGTACCATCCAGCATTCCAGAAAATACTGCAGTCTCGTCATATGCCTGAGATATAATTTTCTTGGAACAATTCAGATCATCAACTACTATCATGACATGGGTAGCTAAATGAACTGCAGAACGATCTTTACTTACATCCGTATAACCCAGAAACCTCTCCTGAATGTCTCCAGATGGAGACACGTATCTGATAACAGTAAAGAGCTGTGACTTATTGGACACATCAGAGGCTTTGTCTAACAGTATGGCTATAAAAGGAGCAGCTTGAATTTCCTTTCTGATGGTCCTTAATAAAACATTACAAATACATTGTATGATATCGTTTTGAATGTCGCTGGACATGCCAGAAAAAATTATTGAGCTGCTAAGATGCTCAGTTAACAAATTGTCATACTCTGCTATCAAGTTAATGAGCTCAATATAATTTCTACTGTTAAGTGAATCGAGGTTTTCGCGATGCCTGCGAAATGGAAGTTCCTGAGACGTGAGAAAACTCATGACATTTATTAAACACTTCAGTACTTTGAGGTTTCTCTTCACTTTTGTATTGTGGTTTTCAACCATCAGTCGTCTGTGTTCATTTAATGCAATATCTACACGTATAATATCTCGTCATCATTGAATTATTGTTAATAATATAATAGTTATACCAATTATTAATAGTTCTTGGTTATATTGGTGAAATCATTTAATTATGCCTGTTATTGTTACTATTGCTCCAATTGCTCCAGTTAATGGTCATGGACTTTACTTTACCAAATTCTTTATATGTAAGATACGCATTAATATGATTGACAGATTTTTCATGTCTGCTGATGGCAGTGTGTAGGTTGTTGAGGTCACAGTAGCCGGTACTGGTCCATGGCGATTTAACGTTCGAAATTTCGAGAAGTAAACATGGCCAGCAAAATAGTTTTTTAATTCTTCGCACCCTGTCAACCACTTGTGTTGTTCATAGAGTTTTGTATTAAAATGACGGTTTATTCCTTTCTTATTACAGCTTATTAAGTTCGTTAATTTAGGTACTGGTCTGTTCTGAGAAAAAATAATTTGTTTTTCTTCAAAGTTCAATAATCGAAAGGGTTTTGACTTCAGTTTGCAAATGTCACATTCACATATCTCGTTACACTCACTCATCTTTACAAAAAATAACAGTACACACTTCACTATAAGAAAAACACTTTAACACTGCACTGTGCAAAACTAACTGAATTCATATTGTGGATGGACACAACTCAAGGCTTCTAGAATGGTGAACAATAGTCCCATTTCGGTCATTGTACTGAAAGTGTCAGTGTCGAGATAACCATGAAATTGTATGGTCTAACTAGCAGAAAACTATGCGTTATTCCACAGCATGCAGGGTGGAATCTGCTTTTCTGAAAACAAGAGTGACGGGTTCTCACACCCTTACAACTTCCTTTTGTATTGGTGAAGGTCATGTCTGTAGATAGTAACACACCTCGAGGCTATAAGGCAGTTTTGCCAGAGATGCATGTCTTGCATATAACGTAGTGCAATGTAACCTGGGTGGAATTCAGCGTCATTCATTCATAAGTTTGCAGTCTAACATGGGCAACTTTTAAACTTGATACCAATATCTGTATGAAAAAAATAAACAGAGCACACATTGTCAAACAATATTGGGCATACACATGCTCTAAATATTCACCACTGCCACATAAATATAGCTTTGCGAGATGTATATGATGGCAAATTTGTAATTAAAAGAAAACATTGTGGGAGATTCGAACCTTGAGCTACTACTGTTAATTCATTCAGTAGATCAATGCCGTTACGACTTATGCTATTGCGACTGTTAATATTGTTTCAGCATAATATCTTGTTTTCCTCTTCATATTCGCTTCGGTTGATTTTGTATTTATCAATTTTATTATTATTTCACTTTTCAGAGGCCCTGATGTATCTAGAATCAACCCTCCATTCGATTTTATAACATATTTTAGACTCTTAAACAAAATACAGCAAATTTAAATGGTTTGATTATGTGTTACCTGTGAACTACAGCTTTGACGAGATGAGCATGCACATTGTTATGTCTCTTGAACTTAGAAATTGCCGGCAGCCCATTCTTTTTACCATTAAGTGTACAATGTCAGCTGGAGAGTTACTGACAGCATAGTATGATTCCTCCAGTTGCCTCCCTACATAAGCTTCCATTTCCGAAGTTTAAAATAGTTTGGCGTCACATAAGGCAAAAACTTTGATTTTGTACTTATAGGCTTCGAAGGAATGTACTGACAGAATTCAGCCTTCCCTCTAAATGCTAGAAGTACTTAATCAACTGTTGTATACTGACTAAGACTAAAGCTGGATTCGCATTTATTCACAAACAGCTCAAAAAGATTTTGCCTGCATTTTGTGCTTGCGCTAAATATTCACTAACCAAGTTTCTCAAATTGCAGTCAGTGTATCTTGTCTTTGAGCTCATGTATTGACCAGAAGTTCCTGTTATATGATTTAGAATTTAGCCTATGACATCCCTTGAGGGCTAAGGCCTCCTGCACGTAGGCAGGGTAGCTCTCATTTACTCTTTAGGTGAGCTAGTCTAGAGAGTGTTCAACTTTGTTCTCTTGTTCATTGTCTCTCCTATTGGATATGAAGCACTTTCACTGGTTTACGGTCACTATTCACTGATTCTGTCGTGCACTTTGCATCATTTCTCTATTCACATATTCTTTCGCATTGCTGCTGGCACTTTAGAACACATTTCACTTTTAACCAACATTTCCTTCAACAGTTTTTTCCACGTTGATCTGTTTCTTGCATGCCTCTCCACTGCTTCCCCACTCTGTGTGAATGTATTCATCCATCAGGTTCTCTGTCTTCATGCATTCCGCTTCCCGATCCTGGGGTCCGACATGGTCACTCTGTATGTCCACTGGGTGTCACGCATCCTAGCTACATGGCCTCCCCATTTCCATTTGAGTTCGTCTGCAACCTGTACTGCGTATTTCATGCGCGTGTTCTTCCTGAGGTCCAAATTGCGGATTCAGTCTTTTAGCATCACTTACATTATTTTTCATTCCATTTTTCTCTGGCAGACTTTTACCTTCTGCCTGAGCTTCTCGTTCAAAGACCTTGTTTGACAGCCATAAAGCAGCATGGGAAGTACAAATTTCTCGAACACCTCCACTTTGAGGCTGTGTGTCAGTCAGTATGAACTTCAAGCTCCAGAATTTTCTCCAAGTTTGTCCTATTGTCCTTTAATTTATCGCTGTGCATGTGGAAAGATATATTTTGCCCTAGGTAGATGTATTCTGAGACATATTCAAGCTGTGTGCTCTGTTAAATGATACCAATTATCATTTACCTTGGAACAGAAATCTGTAATCTTACATTGATGGTTCATGGTTCGTTTCCATAAATCTCTGATGTATTCAAAGTTTATGTAAGTCACTATTTTCCATTTCATAGGATAAAAAGATACGGTTCCTACTTCATCTAAATAAATCCCAGTTTTTGAAATAATTTCTTGTGCTTCCTGTGCCTGGATTATACACCCACCACAATATGGTGATCGATGATATGCACCATACTCTAAGTAGCTTCATGTTCGCTACCTGCAATGGAAGAGAAATAAGGTTTTAATCTACTGTCTTCGCACTACGAGTTGGCAGGTGGAGTGGATAGGCAGGACGGAGGAACTTTACGCTACACTCTGACCTGAAAATGTCAGTCCACTTACCTGGCTACAGGGGAACGAAGTCAGACATAAAAGATTCCTCATCTTCGGTGTTGCTGTCGTTATGGCTGTCATCACCACTCTTATCACTACTGTCATCGTCACTGGTGTCTGTGTTGCCAGCATTAATTATGAACTCGTCTATAACGTCCTCCATTATTGCGTCTTTCTCCCAGTAGTAGTTTTCAGTATCAATCACATGTTTACAGTATCCAGTCCAGTCTTCTTTAGTTACAGATTTGAGTCCTTCTTGCAGTCTTATCAGTGACATATCACCTGTTGTGTTATGTGATCTTACATAGTTCTGAGAACGTCAGTCCACTTACCTGGCTACAGGGGAACGAAGTCAGACAAAAGATTCCTCATCTTCGGTGTTGCTGTCGTTATGGCTGTCATCACCACTCCTATCACTGCTGTCATCGTCACTGGTGTCCGTGTTGCCAACATTAGTTATGAACTCGTCTATAACGTCCTCCATTATTGCGTCTTTCTCCCAGTAGTAGTTTTCAATATCAATCACATGTTTACAGTATCCAGTCCAGTCTTCTTTAGTTACAGATTTGAGTCCTCCTTGCAGTCTTATCAATGACATATCACCCGTTGTGTTGTGTGATCTTACATAGTTCTTAAAATTACTCCAAGCTAATTCAATATTAACACCAGCAAAAAACGATAATTAAAGCTATACTACTGTATTACAAAGACTTGCGGTATATTGAAACTATTCATCCTGTTGAAACTAATAAAATGCAACGAAAACGCTACTGTTGTTTCACAAATCCGCAGACACTCAAATACCTGTTAACTCTAAAATGAAACGACAACTAAAGCTCTACTACTGTATTACAAAGGCTTGTGGTATATTGAAACCATTCGTCCTGGTGAAACTAATAAAACACAACGAAAACGCCACTATTATTTCACAGACCCACAGTCACTCTCAAAGACGTGTGATCTGTGCTCAAAGATATGTACAGTAGATGTTTGTGAAACAGGAATACTGCCGTGAAGAGCACGGTGCACATGCACTACTGTTTCCACTCTGTCCTGTCTAGATACTTTTGGCGACTTCTCCTGGTATGACAACAGTATTTGTATGCACTTCTGCTGCTTTATTTTCCCTAACTCTTGAATAACTGCATTAGAACCAATCACTTTGTTTAATCTCAAATGGACCTTTGCATAGAGGTTCCAATTTATGTTGCATTTCTATCTTTAACAATACTAAGTCTTTTTCCTTTAAATGTACAGCATTGGCTTTCACTTTACCTCTTTGAACTTAAATTTAATCTAGCTACCTTGTGACAAATCCTATGACTCGCGTTACGCAATGCGCGCTGGTTCAAGTCCTCATGGGGGAAGAAATTTTCTTATGAAATTTCGGCCAGTGTATGGGACCGGTGCCCACCCAGCATCGTGATGCACTTGGGGAGCTACGATAGGTAGCGAAATCCGGTTGCGAATACCAGCTATAATGGCTGGGGGGATCATCGTGCTAACCACACGATACCTCCATTCTGGTTGGATGATTGTCCACCTCTGTTTCGGCATGTGAGCGTGAGGCCAGCAGCCGGCTGGTCAGTCTAGGCCCTTCACGGGCTGTAGCGCCATGGATGATTATTATTATTATTATTATTATTATTATTATTATTATTATTATTACCTTGTGACAATTCCGCATTCTATTTTTAATATCTTGAACTAAGTCATCATTGTTATAAGGGTTGCGGCATTTGTTGAAAATTACCCAGTAAGTTAGCTTTTCTTCTAAATAAGATTTCGTATGGAGTGGACTTAGTAATTGAATGAGGTATCGTGTTAAAATTAAAACTCTCAAAAGAAACTGATAATTCCCAGTCTGAAGCTTTAGGGTTGGAAAAGCATCTTAAATAGGTCACTAGTGTCTTGTGCATCCATTCCAACGCACCATTACTCTTGGGGTGATAAGTGATAGTGTTTATCTTCTATATTCTCAGTAACTTACACAGCCTCTTAAACAAGTCATTCGTAGTCACTCATAAAGTTCGAACCTTGATCTGTTACAATGTAAAATGGAATTCCGTATATCAAAATTATATTAGTCATAAAAGCTTTTGCTATTTCGTCTACGGTCTAATTCTATAGAGAAGTGGCTATCACATGTTTACTCAGATTGCATTGGCAGGTCAGTAAGTATTTATTTCCCTTCTTTGTTAGAGGTAGAAGACCTACTACATTGTCCCACGGCAATATTCGGGTATCAGTAACCTCTAGTGGTTGTCTCACTTTAGGTCGCATTTCCAAATTGGAGCCAGTTGGTCTGATTGTAGTCTCTTTTGTCTTGTCTCCAAATCATCAAATCGAAGATGAGCCAGCAGAAAGGAGAAACATTGTTAGGACATCACTAATCGAAAAATTTCTGGGGAGTTTCCATCCATAGAGAATAGTTTGGAAGCATTAACTCTGTTAGATTCTTTTTACCCCAGCCAAGATAATCCCCAATAGAACTTGTATTTCATTACAATCTGTATCACGAGTGTGATATTCTTGTTCATATTTTTCTCGTGCACAGGCCTGGATATGCTGATTTGTGTAATTGACTATTATGTCACTAATTTCAGTATCGAAGGATTCCCCTCAAACTTCAGGAGGATCAGTTTTTCCTCTAATAGGCTCTCCAACTCCAGCTAGGTGAGTTTATATTCTTCTGCCGAGTTCTGACATTTTTTGGAGGTGCACGAATTCTTCACTTGAAGTTATCTTTCCCAAAATAAAAGAAAGAATCTTTACCTCCATGAAAGTACTGTTTCCATAAAGATTCTGCATCTTCATCAGCGTCCAGCTCTTGTTCACTTTTGGTATCCTCTTCTCACCTCTACGATATCGTCTTCCTCAGGATCTGATTTGTCATCTGTACCGGGTCAGGTTTGGTATCTGTTTGAACCGTTCTAGTAGTCTCTGTATTCAACCTTCTTCTTGTTCATAATCCATTATATGTAGAACAACATAAATAAATAAATAAATAAATAATAATAATAATAATAGCGTAAAAAATGTAGGATAGGCCTGTATCCTATTTTATTATACTTTTTATCAATATGTCAGTTTTATGCTTAACCTTCTTACAATCATAAATTTATAGAGTAAAATCCCTCGTAACTGGCAATATAAAAACAATGGAACTTTTGTCTTGGCCAAAAAAGAATTTTGAATCTGCTACATTGCTACAATCTGGGCCATCAGTTTTACCGCATTAGGAAGTTCGCACGAACTTTCATTTTCAATGAATATTTGAACCTAAAATTGGTGTATTATTTGTGTTGTGCGTTGTGTTTTAATAAAGAAAATCCACATAGTTTTTATATTTATTTAACCCATTAAGTCCCAAATTATTTTTTTTATACATTTTCATGTTTTCTTTATTGGAACACGCAAAAAAACCCAACAGAACACTTGCCTATCATACATAATATTTTCAGAAACTTAGATTCAGAGAAAACTGCTGTGCCCTAAATAGGACGCTGGGATCTAGTGTAATCAAAACAACCAAATTTTCCTGATTCAATCATATCTCATGAAATGGCGAAAACTCATTACTAAATTTGCCTGATTCAGTCATATTTTATGAAATGGTCCAAAACATTGCATGCACAGTGTGACATTACACTTCACGCAGTATGACTTTGGTTTTCCTCCACAGCCAGCTCGTACACATCTTCTCTGTTCTTTTCTTCGGGCAATGATGTGTCCAACTCCCATTAAGTCCCAAATTACTTTTTTTCTACATTTTGATGATCCTGACATCAGGGACAACTCTTAGGTGGCTAGATAATGATGCAGAAGGTCGCCCTAGTTGTTTCCTGCTTGTGTCAAATTTTAGATAGGACATAGTCACTGCACGTCTGAAATTTAGAAGATCCATTGCATTTGCCCCATATATGTGTCTATATAGGAGCCATGCATTTACCAATGCCATGTCTATCATTCCTGTAAATATAGGCCAGTAATACATTTTTTCTCGGACACCAATTGCGTATTTTCCTACTAGCCAATCATGATGGTCAACACCTCCCATATGGGAATTGTAGGACTTCAGTACTCTGGGTTGTGGTATAGCCACCTTTTGTTTCGCAGTTCTGTTCCATCTACTTACTGAAGAAATGGGATTTATGGTGTCATAGTTTGTAGCAATAGTGACACATTTGTTGTCATTCCACAGGATGAAAAGTACTTCTCTGTTTTGGTCAAACTGATAATCAAATGTACCTCGATCTTGCTTATTCGATTCTTTGCTGTTCTGTAGTGGATATTTCCAGGATGACTGTCTCTTACAGTTCCTGTTGCTCTGTATCCTACACTTTGAAGATGAATAAGGATATCACGATTTGTGAAAAAGTTACCAAAACACAGTGTAACTATTTGGATGTTCAACACAGTTTTAGTTATGTTCAGACCGTCAGTGTTGCCACATTAGGAAGATCGCACGAACTTCAATTTTCAGCGAATATTCGAACCTGGAATTAGTGCATTGTGTTGTGTGATTTGTTTTAATAAGGAAAATCCACACAGTTTTTATGTTTAATCGGTTATGAGCAAGTGATAGAGAAATAAGCTTTACATGGCTGCAATTTCAACATTTGGCACCATGAAATACGAACTTTTTTGTTTGTATATGCTGGTATTTATTCAATTATCCGGCAAAATCTTGTATCTGGAACTAGCCTGGTCCCTTTGGATTCTACTGTAATTAAATTAACAAAATATGAAGATTATTATGTGAAATTATAATAATAATGATTATTATTATTGTTATATATATCTATATATATCTTTTTTTTTATTTAATATACAATATAAATTCTTGTCATCCTAATTCACTTGAGTATTAATTTGTCTGACTGCTGAAAACAGGAACCTAAAAGTACAAACCATATAGGAGTCCAATAAAAAAAATAGCTGTAACGGATGTTACAATAAATGGATGTGTTACCTAACTTAGTATCCGTTTTCTTAAAAACTCTGTTCACTTTGGCCAATGATGAGTCTCATTTTTGACGAGCTGATGCAGAAGGTATGAAAGAGGTCTGGTAAATATTGAACTCACAGAAATGTTTAAATATGAAGAAAAATTATTTAATCTTTGTAACGAATGTTACCTACAAAGTGTAATGGATGTTACAAGTAAGTACCAAACAGCAAGTTTATATAAAATATGCATGGAACCCTACAAATGGAGATATACAAAATAAAACAACTTGAAATGAGTTCCTGGGACCACTTTTTGACATTACAAGTTATTCATCTCACAGTTTTAAACTTTTTTTTTCATATACATCGAGAGGATTAGTGAACTCATAAAAGATCCTGGCTCCCTTTGTTACTATTTTAGGTGGTGTTATGATTTTGATGATCTGTTCATACCTGATGTACTTTTCATCATGTTCATCTATTTTAAATAATCTACCTGTCTTTCCATGTAGCTTCAGAAACACAACGCGAACTTCGTCGTCATTGTCAACAAGAATTTGGCATATACCAACATATCTGTACTGATCAAATTTATTAGACCTACTTATTCCAAGTTACCAAAACATATTTTCCTGGGTTAATATTACATGGTAACAGTTCAGTGGCAGTCAAGGAAGAGTCTGTAGATAATCTGAGGATGGTAATTGGAGGAATGCTAGCTGCTTCTTCTTCTTCTTCTAAGTCAGTTTACACTTCATTATAAAATAAGCACCCCCGGGAATTACTGGTAGTTGACTTAGTAACTTGGACTATTTCCAAATGAGAACCAGCAGTGAGGCCACAGAAGACAAAATTGTTATCTACCTTCTGAAAATGGTGAAATTTTCTTATTCCATTAATTTCTTGTACATCCTTCCATCTTTCATTCAGGAAGGAAGCCGTGCTATCAACATCACTTTTTGCAACATATGTTGACTGTAGGACTTAGTTCCCTTGTACAATTATAAAAATCTTCACTGGTATTCAATGTAACAGATCTTGATTTGACAGTTGTCCAGACTGTTCTCTTCACTTGTCCACCAATAGCATCAACTGCTCCCTTGCCATGACCTGGTGCAAAAGTATTCCATTCAACATACACAACATTAAGTCATCAGCTAAGTAACATAAATTGTGCACAGTAAATTTGCTTCTAAACTGGCCTGCACGGTTGTCAGAAAATATGTACAGGTGTGTCATTAATGAACTGTTATACTAAAAGCCAGGTTGTGAACTGACTAAACCAGAAGCAACATTCTGTTGCTCTCTTTCTGAGCTCTATTGCCACATAGTGCGCGAGATTCAAAGCATGTTCAGCGTTTGTCATCGATATGTTCAAAATAACTACTGTCTGTAGTTCTCGATAACACTATCAACAATATTAGTAATTAAAATTACTATACAAATCTGGCTTTCAGGTAGTAGCTCTCTGTAAAGCAGGTTTGAATAATTTCAAGGAAAAGTTGTTCTGGGGCTGGGTATCGATCCCGGGACCCTTCGCTTAGCACGCGACCATTAACATGCCATGTGTTCCAACGTTTCTCGCAGATCTGATATATGTGTTCCGCCAGGTTTCTGAAGAGTTGTAACAGTTAGGCTAGTTCTTAGTTTTCTGGATGCAATTTTATAAACTTCATTCCATGAGTTTGTGGCTGATGTTAAGTTACAGTGTTGTTTCCATGATCTACATTTTTCTTCTTTAATGCTTCTCTGGTATTTTTGTTTTTCTTCAAAGTATTGGCTTCTGCGACTTTCTGTTAGAGATTCGTTTCTTGTTCTTTGGTACCATCTTCGAATAGCATTTAGTCTCTTTCTCATAATAATGAGGTTGTCATTCCACCATGGAACACTTTTGTCTTTTATGGCTTTATTATGGTGAGCAATTTTAAAGGATTTGTGACATGCAGTTTTCAGCGCTTCGTAGAATCTGTCTACAGAATCTTCAGTATCAATATTTTAATGATAAAATACACATATTTGGTCAAGTTTTTGTTACAATGTTTATAAAATACATTAAAATTAAAGGAGATATACTACAGTTGTATGAGCAGGTCTGTTGAACTTCTTAATCATACATGTTTCAGAGAATGCTTCTCCATCTTCAGTGATAACAATCTACATCGACTGCAACGAAAACAGTTACAATTAATAACTTTAGTAGTTATTTATCAAAAGTTAAAATTTTAAAAATTGTAAAAAGAATTAAAAAAATTAAATCATCTTATAATTACAATACTTTACAATATCTTTTGTTGATTTAAAAGATTAAAACGAATATAAAATATAATTAATTTCGACTAAATAAATTATATAATATATTATATCTTCTACGTATAAATGTACCAAAGTATTAAAAAATGTTTATAGGAAACTGCATTAATTATGTAATTAATTAAATTAAAAAATATGAAAGTTGAGATGACGTATAAAAATTAAAAGAAGTAATACTTATAATGTATGTACAATTATCTTACAAAATTGACAAAGACCATTTTTGAAATAAGAATAAAAATAAAAAGAAGAATAGACAAAAGTGCAATTTGGATGAATGGCTCACCGAAATGGTTCCAGATGTTCGAAACTGTGTTCTTGCTTAGCTTAAAGTAGACTGACAGAGGCAAAGGGAGGGACAGGAATTACGTTAATTTACAAGTACACTGGTGTTTTACTATTCAGTTCAGAAGTAATGTTTTGGTCAAAGAGAATGTTCTTTTCGTAAATTGCTTCTTCATTAAGATTGTGGGGATTTACGAATTTGTCCTTGTGTATTTCAATGGACTCCAGAATATTTAATACTTTACCCTTCCTGTTAATATGTAAAATTTCCATATCTGAATTAATATCTGTGAAATGATGTTGATTATCGTATAGATGTTTGCTAAAAGCTGAATGAGAAATTTCATGGGAAATATTTCTATGTTCCTTATATCTGATATTGAAATTTCTGCCTGTTTGACCTACATATGTAGCGTTACATTCTGGAAATTGGCAACTTAATTTATATACACTCGAACTGAATTTATCGATGTTACTATTATTAAATTTGTTAAATAGAATTTTACCAATGGAGTTATTAGTCTTATATGCAATATTAAAGTTAAGTTTTTTGAAGAGCGTGGATATATTGTAGGTGTCTTGATTGGAAGAAACAAAAGTGATGTAATCTTTTTGCTCTTTTTTATTAGACAAGTGTGTAAGGGTTTTTAATTGTTGTTTTTGGTTTAAATGCGAAATGATCGTATCCACTGCCGTCGTATTGAAGCCATTATCTGTTGCTGTTGTATATATAGTGTCTAATTCTTTATTATAATCGGGTTTTGACATTGGGATGCTAAGTAGTCTGTTCATTAAACTATGTAATCCTGCTCTTTTATGCTGTGCAGGATGACTATAGTGAACAGGAATTAAATGTGTGGTCTGTGTGGGTTTTCTATATAATTTATAAAGAAATTTATTAGCCTTTCTTTCTATAGTTATGTCTAAAAAATGTAAAGTCTTATCCATTTCATCTTCTTTAGCGAACTGAATCTTAGGATGCATAGAATTTATGTTGTCTAATAAATTTTGAGAATGAATGTCTTGATAAATTAAAAGGGTGTCGTCAACGTAGCATATCCATTTGACAATATTTTGTGTGTTGGATTCTATAAATTTATTTTCCAAGTCATTGAGAAAAATATCTGCTAAACTGCCTGATAATGGGGAACCCATAGGGAGACCATTGTTTTGTTCATAAAACTTATTGTTGAAAGTGAAATAATTTTGATCTGTGTAGATACATAATAACCTTGTAATTTCTTCAATTTCTATTTTACTAATATTCTGCTCTGTTAAATTATGTTCAATTATCTGAATAGTAGCCTATCATTAATAGAAATATTGGTATACATATTCGTAACATCGAAGGAAGCTATTTCAATCATTTCTGTAGTATTTCTGATACTATAATTGATGCAAAATTTGAAATTATTCTTCAAATAAATATGTAAAACTTTTGCAGTATTGTAGGTAGGGGCCATATGGAACTTTACAATTGTTCTAATGGGAATATTTGGTTTATGTGTTTTTGGAAATGATCTCATTTTAGGGGCCTGTGGATTTATTGAAATTAAAGAACGTTTTTCTTCATTCGTGAGAGTAAAATCTATTCTTTTTAGAGTATCTTTTAAATTCCTCTTTTCAAAGTTTCAAACTTATTTTCTGAAATAAAGAGTTCTGTTTTTCGATATAATCTAATTTTTCTAAAATTACAGTCGCGTTCCCCTTATTTGCTTTTGTTACAATCAAATTGTTTTCAGAGATTTTATTACAAAGATTCTTCATTGTTTGTTTATTTGTTTTACTAGAGACTGAACTTTTATTTTGTTGATTCTATTTGCTATTTTGTGTCTAATTATATTCCTTTGGTATTCATTAAGCTTTTGTAAGGCAATTTCAGAATCTATGATAAGTTGTTCAATTAATTTGATTTTGTTATCATCCAAATTGTACTTTTGTCCATTCTTTAACAAATTATTTTCATAATGGTCAAAGACAATATTTGACAAATTGATAATTCTATCATGAAAGGTGTGTTGTGTCAGAGAACTCTTATTAATTTTTTCTTTCTTGGTTTTTAAATTGATCTTAAATTCTTAATTTTCTTTTTTAATTTAAGATATTGAAATCTTACTTTCTTGCTTATACATTGAAAAATCTCTTTTTCAATAAGTTCCCATTTTATTGGCTATAAACTACTAATTATATACAAATGACAATTATATAATTTTAAATTTAATTCATCTTTCTGAATGTGCATAGTTTTGATTTCGTTTTGGATCCAGATTTTTGTGCATGTTTGACAATATGTTGAGATCCTTGAGAGTCTGTATTTGATTTGATATTAACGTATTTAGGTTTGAAACCTTCCTTTAAGTAAGTTTTGTTGAACCATAGTTTCTTATTTAAAAATTCTATTTTGAGTCTCAAGTCGTGGTATAAATTGACAAACTTTTCTTCACTAGCTATATTTAATGATAAAATACACATATTTGGTCAAGTTTTTGTTACAGTGTTCATAAAATCGATAATAGTAGATTATGTAACGAGCGTATAATGAAGGTAATTAAGAAGTGAGTATGGATATTTATGAAACAAGCGCAAGCGAGTTTCATAATTTTCATACAAGCTTCTTAATTACCATTATAGGCGAGTTTCATACGACTTTTTATGCTCGACCATATTTCTAACTTGATATTATTAATTTTAATTGTATCTGACCTTCAGCAATGTTCCGTATGTTGTGAGATGTGCGCAGACGCGAAAGTATTGATTTTTTCCGAGGAACAGATGTCCACATTGACCTTGCTAGGCCATAAGAACCTACAGAGATAACATTGAAATTAAATTAGACATTGAAAAACGAGATGACAAATTGAATTTATTTGAATATTATTTACAATTAACGCTAATTATTATAGTAACAGAACATAACCTTCTGCGACAGTATTGGATTTCCAGCCTCCGTGACTTTTCGCTAATTCTCTTTCGATTGCATATCCGAGAATAATCGATACTTGCGGTTTTATAACAGTAGAA